>NC_091282.1:1078863504-1079170254 GCF_032444005.1 Ranitomeya imitator | reverse complement strand
AATGGGAGATATTGCCCTGGGCATGCTCAGAAGGGGAAAAGCAGGACTTGGTCCCAAAAGCATCTGTTTGCCACTGCCCAGCACTGGCTTCAATGCCAGAAGCAGGAAAAGCAGCAGTAACCCTTTGCACAGAGTGAGACTGAGCAAGACGCTGGGACCGACATCTCCACTGAGCAGGCTCAATTGCGGCTGATGCAAAATGAGAGATAACAGAAGACATGGTTCGAGATTCCCCCTGTGCAGCGGCGGGAACTCGACTCCTAACACTCTGTTTTTTCAGTCAAGATGGGGTGTAGAGTATACATTAATGAGAAAAATGAACTTGTTTGAATGTACCAAATGGCTGCAACGAAGCAAAGAGTGAACAATTTAAAGTGATCTGAATACTTTCCGTAATCAATGTAGGATCCACTGTTCTTCTAGGGTCATGTGTATATATATATGTATATATATATATATCTATATATATATATACTATCCCATTTACGTTGTATTTTTCATGACCATACCACCTTTAAAAACCCTTCTCTACTTGGTAGATAAGTTTTGTGCTCTCTTTATACATAACCTTTCTTGTTTTTGGTTTTTGGGACATGACTTTGCCATCTCCTCGCTATATTATACGGAGATTGCTATGACTTTATGTAAAGGCATATAAAATATATTCTATGAGAGTATATCTTCCTCTTGAAACATTGAGCCATATCCCTGCATGGCTCATTGCTGACTAGACAAAAAGGATCATATGCCTTTAACATGCATTTTTAGCACTCTATGTAGGTGTTGGCTTTTTTAGGGAGTCCTTTTTTAAGATCAGGGATGGTCAGTCGACATGGAGCGGGGGTGCCATTTCGCTATTAAGGGTGCCAACTTCCACTGTTAGGAAGGGCTATATAGGGTAACACACAATCTATCTTCCCTAGACCCTTGCTTTTGTGGTACTCACTGGCGTCAAACCCTATGCGCTAGTTTTCTCTTTTGTTTCCCAGTGTATATTCCCTCTGGGATCTTGGATAACCCGTATCAGACCCTCTATAAATCCTTTTTTAATTGCTAAACAGGACTTTTTTGGTAGTTTATATATATACATATATATATATATATATATATACGTATATATATATATATATATATATATATATATATATTGTTAGGGCTAGCGGAACGCACCGAGTAAATATAGATGTTTATTATTGGTGCATTCGCAGCCCGGGGTCCACCGTGCAGGAGGAATTTGCTGCTAGTGAATGGTGGCACTATTTTGCAGTATAAGCTAGCTCGGTTACTTCACAGATTCACCGTGAAAGTAAAGCACTGCGCCCTGTTAGACTCACAGGAGCACAAGCTAACTGCCAAGCTGATAGCAGTCAGTGGTCATGCAAACACACAATCTCCTCACCGGAGGTGCTGGTATTCTAGGGGCTTATTTCAACCGGGTCCCTGAATACATACACAACACACAATCTCCTCACCGGAGGTGCTGGTATTCTAGGGGCTTATTTCAGCTGGGTCCCTCTATACATACACACATAACCACACTGGCGCAAAGCACATAAATTAGATTGATACTAGCGCATGGCCGTGCAGTCATGCAAACCTTTTTATAGCTTCAGCAACTACAGGACCTTCCCAGAAGGACCAATGGGAAGCTGCCACAGAACTTGAGCAACTTCAGGACCTTCCTAGAGGACCAATGGGAATTGCTGCAGTACCTGAGCATGTGACCCTTGATCTCCAATGAGAGATCTTACCCTGGGCATGCTCAGAAGGGGAAAAGCAGGACTTTTTCCCAAAAACGTCTGCTCACCGCTGACCAGTACTGGCTACAATGGCAGAAGCTGGAAAGGCAGCAGTAACCTTTTGCACAGTGTCAGACTGAGCAAGATGCTGGGACCTAACGCCTCCGCTGATCAGGCTCCACTGCGCAGGAGAAGAATGGGAGACCGCAGCAGAGCTGGCTCGAGATTCCCCCTGTGCAGAGGAGGGAACTTGAGCCCTAACATATATGTGCCTTGTGAAAGTATTCGGCTCCCTGGAACTTTTCAAACTTTTCTTAAATATCATGCTGCAAACATAAAGATTCCAAATGTAAATTTGTGATGAAGAATCAACAAGAAGTGGAACACAATTGTGAAGCTGAATGAAATTTATTGGTTATTTTAAATTTTTGTGGAAAATCAAAACCTGAAAAGTGGGGCGTGCAATATTATTCGGCCTCTACTTTGTTGCGATTACAGCTGCAAGCCGCTTGGGGTATGTCAGTTCTGTACATTGAGAGACTGAAATTCCTGCCCATTCTTCCTTGGCAAAAAGCGCAAGCTCAGTCAGGCTTGATGGAGCTCATTTGTGAACAGCAGTTTTCAGCTCTTTCCACAGATTCTTGATTGAATTGAGGTCTGGACTTTGACTTGGCCATTCTAACAAATAGATAAGTATATTTGTGAACCATTGCATTGTATATTTTGCTTCATGTTTGGGATTATTGTCTTGCTGGAAGACAAATCTCCATCCCAGTCTCAGGTTTTTTGCAGACTCCAACAGGTTTTCTTCAAGAATGGTCCTGTATTTGGCTCCATCCATCTTCCCATCAGTGTTAACCATCTTCCCTGTCCCCGCTGAAGAAAAGCAGGCCCAAACCGTGATGCTGCCACCACCATTTTTGACAGTAGGGATGGTTTGTTTAGGGTGACGAGCTGTGTTGCCTTTACGCCAAACATATCATTTGGCATTGTTGCTAAAAAGTTCAATTTTGGTTTCATGTGACCAGACAACCTTTTTCCACATATTATAGTGTGTCTCCCAGGTAGCTTGTTGCTAACTTTAAACAACACTTTTTATGAATATCTTTGAGAAATGGCTTTCATCTTGCAACTCTTCCATAAAGGCCAGATTTGTGCACTGTACAACTGATTGTTGTCCTATGAACAGACTGTCCCACCTCAGCTGTAGATCTCTGCAGTTCATCCAGAGTGATCATGGGCCTCTTGGCTGCATCTCTGATCTGTCTTCTCCTCATTTGAGATGAAAGTTTAGAGGGACGGCTGGGTCTTGGTAGATTTGCAGTGGTATGATACTCCTTCCATTTCAATATGATCGCTTACACAGTGCTCCTTGGGATGTTTAATGTTTTGGAAGTAATTTTGTATCCAAATCTTGCTTTAAACTTATCCACAACAGTATCACGGACCTGCCTGATGTTCCTTGGTCTTCATGATGCTCTCTGTACTTCAAATAGAACCCTGAGACTATCAAAGACCAGGTGCATTTATTCAGAAACTTGATCACACACAGATGGATTATATTTATCATCATTAGGCATTTAGGACAACATTGGATCATTCAGAGGTCCACAATGAACTTCTGGAGTGAGTTTGCTGCACTGAAATTAAAGGGGCTGAATAATATTACACGCCCCGTTATTCAGTTTTTGAATTTCCACAAAAATTTAAAATAACTAATACATTTTGTTCAACTTCACAATTGTGTTCCACTTGTTGTTGATTCTTCACCAAAAATTTACATTTGGTATTTTTATGTTTGAAGCATGATATGTGGGAAAAGGTTGAAAAGTTCCAGGGAGAATACTTTCATAAGGCACTATATCACATATGCATTATATATTTATTCATAATAATAATAATGATCAATGAATTACAACTGGAATATTTAATTCAGTGATATCTAGGATGTGGGATTTTAGTGTTCCCTTTATTTTCTTGAGTAGTATATACACTGCTCAAGAAAATAAAGGGATCACTAAAATCCCACATCATAGATATCACTGAATTAAATATTCCAGTTGTAATTCTTTGATCATTACATAGTGGAATGTGTTGAGAACAGTAATACCTAAACTAATATCCCACGGAGGTCTGGAGTTGAAATGATGCTCAGTAGTATGTGTGGCTTCCACGTGCCTGTATGACCACCCTACAACACCTGGATATGCTCCTTTATTTTTTTGAGCAGTGTATATACATACATATACATTTATACACTGCACAAAAAATAAAGGGAACACTTAGACAACAGAATATAACTCCAAGTAAATCAAACCTCTGTGAAATCAAACTGTCCACTAAGGAAGCAACACTGTTTGGCAATCAATTTCACATGCTGTTGTGCAAATGGAATAGACAACAGATGGAAATTATTGGCAATTATCAAGATACTCAATAAAGGAGTGGTTCTGCAGGTGGGGACCGCAGACCACATCTCAGTAAAAATGCTTTCTGGCTGATGTTTTGGTCACTTTTGAATGTTGGTTGTGCTTTCACACTCGGGGTAGCATGAGACGGACTCTACAGCCCACACAAGTGGCTCAGGTAGTGCAGCTAATCCAGGATGGCACACCAATGCGAGCTGTGGCAAGAAGGTTTGCTTTGTCTGTCAGCGTAGTGTCCAGAGGCTTGAGGCGCTACCAGGAGACAGGTCAGTACACCAGGAGATATGGAGGGGGCTGTAGGAGGGCAACAACCCAGCAGCAGGACCGCTACCTCAGCTTTTGTGCAAGGAGGAACTGGAGGAGCACTGCCAGAGCCCTGCAAAATGACCTCCAGCAGGCAACAAATGTGCATGTGTCTGCACAAATAGTTAGAAAACAACTCCATGAGGATGGTCTGAGTGTCCAACGTCCAGAGATGGGGGTTGTGCTCACAGCTCAACACTGGCAAATTGACCACTGGCACCCTGTGCTCTTCACAGATGAAAGCAGGTTCACACTGAGCACATGTGACAGACGTGACAGAGTCTGGAGACGCCGTGGAAAGCAATCTGCTGCCTGCAACATCCTTCAGCATGACCGGTTTAGCAGTGGGTCAGTAATGGTGTGGGGTGGCATTTCTTTAGAGGGCCGCCCAGCCCTCCATGTGCTTGCCAGAGGTAGCCTGACTGCCATTAGGTACCGAGATTAGATCCTCAGACCCCTTGTGAGACCATACGCTGGTGTGATTGGCCCTGGGTTCCTCCTAATGCAAGACAATGCCAGACCTCATGTGGCTGGAGTGTGTCAGCAGTTCCTGCAAGATGAAAACATTGAAGCTATGGACTGGCTTGCCCATTCCCCACACCTGAATCTGATTGAACACATCTGGGAAATCATGTCTCACACCATCCACCAACGCAACATTGCACCACAGACTGTCCATGAGTTGGCGGATGCTTTAGTCCAGGTATGTTGGGAGATCCCTCAGGAGACCATTCGCTGCCTCATGGAGGCAACACACACACAATTGAACATCATTCCCTTGTCTTGATGCATTTCCACTGAAGTTGGATCATCCTGTAATTTGATTTTCCACTTTGATTTTGAGTATCATTCCAAATGCAGACCTCCGTGGGATATTCATTTTGATTTAAATTGATCACTTTTATGTTTTATTGCTCTCAACACATTCCACTATGTAGTGAATAAAGATTTGCAACTGAAATATTTCATTCAGTGATAACTAGGATGTGGTATTTTAATATTCCCTTTATTTTTTAACCAATATATATATATATATATATATATATATATATATATATATATATATATATATATATATATATACAGTGGGGCTAAAAAGTATTTAGTCAGTCAGCAATAGTGCAAGTTTCACCACTTAAAAAGATGAGAGGCGTCTGTAATTTACATCATAGGTAGACCTCAACTATGGGAGACAAACTGAGAAAAATAAATCCAGAAAATCACATCATATTTGGTCAGAAACAAAATTTCATCAATACTTTGTAATATATCCTTTGTTGACAATGACAGAGGTCAAACGTTTTCTGTAAGTCTTCACAAGGTTGCCACACACTGTTGTTGGTATGTTGGCCCATTCCTCCATGCAGATCTCCATGCAGTGATGTTTTTGGCTTTTCGCTTGGCAACACGGACTTTCAACTCCCTCCAAAGGTTTTCGATAGGGTTGAGATCTGGAGACTGGCTAGGCCACTCCAGGACCTTGAAATGCTTCTTACGAAGCCACTCCTTCATTGCCCTGGCGGTGTGCTTTGGATTATTGTCATGTTGAAAGACCCAGCCACGTTTCATCTTCAATGCCCTTGCTGATGGAAGGAGGTTTGCACTCAAAATCTCACGATACATGGCCCCATTCATTCTTTCATGTACCCGGATCAGTCGTCCTGGCCCCTTTGCAGAGAAACAGCCCCAAAGCATGGTGTTTCCACCACCATGCTTTACAGTAGGTATGGTGTTTGATGGATGCAACTCAGTATTCTTTTTCCTCCAAACACGACAAGTTGTGTTTCTACCAAACAGTTCCAGTTTGGTTTCATCAGAAAATAGGACATTCTCCCAAAACTCCTCTGGATCATCCAAATGCTCTCTAGCAAACTTCAGACGGGCCCGGACATGTACTGGCTTAAGCAGTGGGACACGTCTGGCACTGCAGGATCTGAGTCCATGGTGTCGTAGTGTGTTACTTATGGTAGGCCTTGTTACATTGGTCCCAGCTCTCTGCAGTTCATTCAGTAGGTCCCCCCACGTGGTTCTGGGATTTTTGCTCACCATTCTTGTGATCATTCTGACCCCACGGGGTGGGATTTTGCGTAGAGCCCCAGATCGAGGGAGATTATCAGTGGTCTTGTATGTCTTCCATTTTCTAATTATTGCTTCCACTGTTGATTTCTTCACTCCAAGCTGGTTGGCTATTGCAGATTCAGTCTTCCCAGCCTGGTGCAGGGCTACAATTTTGTTTCTGGTGTCCTTTGACAGCTCTTTGGTTTTCACCATAGTGGAGTTTGGAGTCAGACTGTTTGAGGGTGTGCACAGGTGTCTTTTTATACTGATAACAAGTTTAAACAGGTGCCATTACTACAGGTAATGAGTGGAGGAAAGAGGAGACTCTTAAAGAAGAAGTTACAGGTCTGTGAGAGCCAGAAATCTTGATTGTTTGTTTCTGACCAAATACTTATTTTCCACCATAATATGCAAATAAAATGATAAAAAAACAGACAATGTGATTTTCTGGTTTTTTTTTTCTCAGTTTGTCTCCCATAGTTGAGGTCTACCTATGATGTAAATTACAGACGCCTCTCATCTTTTTAAGTGGTGGAACTTGCACTATTGCTGACTGACTAAATACTTTTTTGCCCCACTGTATATATATATATATATATATTAATAAAAGTCATTTTTAAGGGGGTTCTTTTTGCTAGTTTTCTTCTAGAAAGGCAAAAGGAGCAATTGTAAGTACACAGTGCTATATAATGATTGCAATATGTTAAGTATTAAGAGGATAAAGACCTTGATGGGAGTGCTTCTTTAAATGGACTGTTAGTTACCACGAGTTACAATTTATTTAAATGGTGAGTTCTAGGGTTGAGCGAAACGGGTCGAAATTGTTCAAAAGTCGCCGACTTTTGGCAAGGTCGGGTTTCATGAAAGCCGACCCGACCCCAGTGGGGGTTCGGCCATGAAGTCGGCGATCTTTTGAAACTGGAATCGGAATTCCGATCCCGATTCCCGATATGTTTAAGATATCGGGAATTGGTATCGGAATTCAGATTAAAGTGTAAAATATAGAATTAAAATAAAAAATATTGCAATACTTACCCTCTGACGCGCCCTGGTACTAACCGGCAGCCTTCCTCCTTCGAATCCGCGCTTCTAGGACCTTGCTGTGACGTCGCGGTGACGTCGCGGCTTGTGATTGGCCGCGCGGCCGCCCATGTGACCGCTCGCGCGGCCAATCACAAGCCGCGACGTCACCCGCGACGTCACCGAAGGTCCTGGAAGGGCTGATTCTTAGGAAGGAAGGCTGTCGGAAGGAAGCAGGGCGCTTCCGAGGGTGAGTATATACCTAATAGGAATATACTCACCCTCGGAAGCGCCCTGCTTCCTTCCGACAGCCTTCCTTCCTAAGAATCAGCCCTTCCAGGACCTTCGGTGACGTCGCGGGTGACGTCGCGGCTTGTGATTGGCCGCGCGAGCGGTCACATGGGCGGCCGCGCGGCCAATCACAAGCCGCGACGTCACCCGCGACGTCACCGAAGGTCCTGGAAGGCTGATTCTAAGGAAGGAAGGTTCCCGGTTAGTACCAGGGCGCGTCAGAGGGTAAGTATAAGGATATTTTTTATTTTAATTCTATATTTTACACTTAAATATGGATCCCAGGGCCTGAAGGAGAGTTTCCGCTCCTTCAGACCCTGGGAACCATGGAAACCCAATGCACTGCATTGGGTTTCGAGTTTCGGCCGACCCCGACCCCGACTTTTTTATAGGATCGGCCGATTTCACTCGACCCGACTTTTCCAAAAGTCGGGTTTCGTGAAACCCGACCCGATCCTATAAAAGTGAAGGTCGCTCAACCCTAGTGAGTTCACGTTTACAATAATAATGTTGTGTTTGTGTTAAATAGCTTAAACTGGGTTGGATACAGTCCATGTAGATCATGTTCTTTCAGGGAAATTTGAAGGCTTTGTAATATTTCAATTCACGGCTAATTTAATTTAATTCAATTGTGTTTTAGTTCAATCTCAAAAGATTCAATCTTCTCTATCGGCTACTAATTGAATACACACATGAAGCAGTAGCAAGTCCCATTTGGAAAGCAAATCACATACCTCTTCGCAAATATGATTTTGGTGTACTGGCATAGATGTTTTGGGAAGACATTGTACTGCATAGTTAACAAATCCACAACAATAAAATTCCAATTCATTTACAAAATGTATTCATATAATATAATATAATATTTTACTTGTATAATATAGAATAGAAAAGGAATTGGTGTGCTATTGTTGCTTAGTGTTATTGTTTTGAAGGTTGCATGCACATTTTTATACATATGATTTACATATAATTTGAATGCCATCTACTTTTGTATATGGCTTGCATATAACTTTAAAAGAACAAACTAAAAAATAGATCTGTTGTTTTTCATTATATTTTAAATACCTGGTGCATATTTCTGACCTTTACCATTTTTTTTATTTTTTAAACAAGAACAAATTGTGATTGTAGTTACTCTGGAAACAAATACAACACAGTCACATTATGGCTATTTTCTTCTAAAACTGTCAACAATACGGTTTATGACTGGTTGATAAATGTGCATTCTTGCGGTATAAAGAAAAGGCCACATTTGCATTGAAATTCAATTTTTAATTACATCAGGTTTTTTTTTATAGATTCACAGTAACGGTGTACTATAATAATATCTTTTTATCATGATACTTTGAAACAAAGAACTAAGCCTCATATTATTATGGCTTTGTAATTTGTATAATGTTGAATTAGTGTAGTATATATATATATAAATATATATATATATATATGTATATATATACTGTATCTATATATATAATTGCCTAAGGGTTTTTCCGTCTGTCTGTCTGTCTGTCTGTCTGTCCTGGAAATCCCAGCTCTCTGATTGGTCGAGGCCGCCAGGCCTCGACCAATCAGCAACGGGCACAGCGACGATGATGTCATAAAGGACGTAGACATCTCACGTTTCTGATTCAGCGACGGGCACAGTATCGACGTAGATGTCATAATGGTTGCCATGGCGACGATGATGTCATAAAGGTTGCCTCGACCAATCAGCGACGGGCACAGTCTGCCGCGAATTCTGGAATCATCATTGTCCATATACTACGGGGACATGCATATTCTAGAATACCCGATGCGTTAGAATCGGGCCACAATCTAGTATATATATATATATATTTGCATATGTACAATGCAATGAAAAAGTTTTAGGCAGGTATAGAAAAAATGCACAAAACCTACAATAAACAAAATAAGAAAAAAAATTCTGTAAGTAAATAAGTAAAAAGCAAGTGCATTTAAATAACTCAGGGTTCTTAATAATGTTTTTGATCAAAAGTAGCATTAAAGCCATCCCACCATCGTCAAATTGTCCTGATCGGGATGGTCCTATGCTGTCTATTATAAAAAACCTTACCATGTGCTAGAGTTGACCTCAGTGTGTGAATAAGGGAAGACCAAAGGACAGGGTCCCAATCTATGGACACCAGTCTGGCGAAGCTTTTAATGTAATTACCAGCTCAGGAGAGGGAGGCCACGCCCCGTCTTGCACAAAATGCAAAAATACAAAGAAAAACACAAAAATTGAGCTTGGATTAAGTTGGCATACATGCAGCACATAAATGCATGTTCATATTGGCCAAGGTATAGAAAAAATGTTGCAAAGTAAGAATGCTTTAAAAGAAATGGATCAGAAGTGTTGGTTTATATTTTTCAATTCACAATATGAAAACTGAATGAACAAAAGAGAAATCAAAATCGAAATTTAGTATGACCACCATTTGCTTTTAAACAGCATAATTTCTTCTAGACTAACATGCGGAGAGTCATGGATTTTGTAGTACTATAGTGACGTCATGGGCACTCTGCGGGGGCATAAAATAGCATAACCCTATGCAGGAGCATTGCTAATGCTGCTGTGAGAGCTTGACAGCATAATTTCACAGGATAAAAATTACTAACGACCTACTTACAGCCAAAGCTAACAGACAATTCTGTATACTCCACCATCTAGACCTGTCCTCTGCCTTAGAAGCAGTTGACCACTTCCTCCTATTACAGATCCTATCTTCCTTTGGTGTCAAAGACCTTGCCCTATCTTGGATCTCCATATACCTTACCATCCGCACATTTAGCGTCTCCTACTCTCATACTACCACTTCATCTTGCCTCCTCTCTGTTTGTGTCTCTCAAGGCACTATCCTAGGACCCTTACTGTTCTCAATCTATACACTTGGCCTGGGACAACTCATAAAGTCCTATGTATTCCAGTACCATCTATATGCTGATGACACTCAGATCTACCTCTCTGGCCCAGATGTCACCTCTCTGCTCTCCAGAATCCCAGAGTTTCTATCAGCCATATCCTCATTCTTCTCCTCTTGCTTCCTCAAGCTCAATGTGGACAAACCTGAACTAATTATCTTTCCTCCATCTTGCATAGCTTCCCTACCTGATCTATCTATCAAAAGAAATGAAATCACACTTTCCCTGTCCCCGGAATCTGCTGCCTTGGAATAATCTTTGACTCTGCCCTGTCTGTCAAACCACACATCCAAGCTCTCGCTAACTCCTGTCGCCTCCAGCTCAAAGATATTTCCAGAATCCGTCCTTTCCTCCACCCTCACTCTACCAAAATGCTTGTGCATGCCCTAATCATGTCCCGCCTCGACTACTGCAACAACCTCCTCTGTGGCCTATCTTCTAACACTCTCGCACCCCACCAGTACGTCCTTAACTCTGCTGCCCAACTGACTAATCTCTCTCCTCGCTACACTCCTGCTTCACCTCTTAGAAAATCCCTTCACTGGCTCCCAAGTTCCCAGCGTATCCAATTTAAACTACTAACACTGACCTATAAAGCCATCCATAACTTTTCTCCTCTGTATATTTCAAAACTAATCTCTCAATATCTTCCCTCACGTAATCTCCGGTCCTCCCAAGACCACCTCCTCTCCTCCATGCTTATTTGCTCCTCACTCAATTTCCTCCAAGACTTCTCCCAAATATCCCCCATCCTTTGGAATTCTGTGCCCCAACATGTCCTGTTATCCACCACATTTGGATCCTTGAAAAGAAACCTGAAAACCCACCTCTTCAAGAAAGTTTACAACCTGTAATGACCACACAGCCACCTCCTAACCATCTGAGCTACTGCAACCCCTGACCTTATGTTGCCTTCCCCATAATACTGTAGAATGTAAGCCCACAAGGGCAGGGTCCTCTTTCCTCTGTACCAGTCTGTCATTGTTAGTTTTTACTGTAAGTGATTTGTATTTTGATGTGACCCCTTTTCATGTACAGAACCATTGTATTAATGTTGCTATAAAAATAAATAATAATAATAATAATAATAATAATAATAATAAAAATAACAATCCCTGCCAGAGCTTCATGCAGAGGCCAGTCCGGGCTGTAGCACACAGCAATTGCCTGCTGAGCATGTGGCAAGCTCACCCTGCGAACTCGTTCAATACACCGGCTTCCAGCAAGGCAAGTTTCACAAAAGGGTTAAAGAGAAGAGTTAGGATGAAATTTGACTAATACTATATTATTACAGAGAAAATAGTATATTTGTAATGCCAGTAATGCACTACTCTGCCATAGGCCCTGCACCATGTGGTGTGCGGATGTTACCACCTCGCTATGACTGGAACAAAAGTAAAAGAAAATGTAGCTCGTGACGCCAGGGTGCACAGTATTCACTTCTCTGGTAGTGTGATAATAATAAGTACATCACTTTATGCATATTTAGACCACGTCTATGTACTGGATTCTAAGGTACATTATCTGCAAAGGAAATGTGAACATTCTGCAAACATAATGAGGTAGCTGCTAGCTCTGCTACATCTTAAAGTTACATGCACAACAACTTTGGGGCATTACATATTCACCCACTTTAAAAATATGCATATCCCCATGCATCTGAAACTTATTAAAGGGAACCTGTCACCTGAATTTGGCGGGACTGGTTTTGGGTCATATGGGTGGAGTTTTCGGGTGTTTGATTCACCCTTTCCTTACCCGCTGGCTGCATGCTGGCTGCAATATTGGATTGAAGTTCATTCTCTGTCCTCCATAGTACACGCCTGCACAAGGCAAGATTGCTTTGCGCAGGTGTGTACTATGGAGGACAGAGAATGAACTTCAATCCAATATTGCAGCCAGCATGCAGCCAGCGGGTAAGGAAAGGGTGAATCAAACACCCGAAAACTCCGCCCATATGACCCAAAACCAGTCCCGCCAAATTCAGGTGACAGAGTCCCTTTAATGTGTTCTAAAACAACCTATAGGAGAAACACATTAAATGCAAACAGCAAAACATTATGAGTCCATGAGTCTCTATATAAATGCTGAAAACCGGAACAAATATAACATCATCCAAAATTTTTTGAAGGCATGTAGCTTGAACGGTGCATAAAATTAAGGTAATAAAGAATGTGGGGCTGTGGTATAACTGTCTCTTATAGACTTACTTAAGAGTCCCAATTAACGTACATAGAGCAAAATATTAAATCAGTCATTAAAGGTATCTTGCTGGCAAATGGCCTTTGGTCACTGTCTCTGACATTCTCAATGAGTCACTTGTGATAAATGATGAGGGCTCATCCTCAAGGGTATTCAGAATCAATATATTCAGTGGGAGATGGCTGAGAGTCAACAAGTTCATACTGTGGGTAGACAGGTTTGGGATAGACCACTGCAAACAAGGACCAAATGACCATCCAAGAGGAAGCACATTACCTTTACCCTCTGGAGCTGTCCCTGACCTTTTGTCAGGGGTTATCTGATCTGTAATGGCATCATCTGAGGGATGGCTTGGGATGTCATCTCCGCTGTCATATCTGGAGGGATCTTGGAAGTCATCTGTCAGGTTGGTATGGTGCACCAACTTGGTGGTCTCTTCATTCTCTCTAGAGATATTGTAGATTTCTACTCCTCTACTCCAGGATGAGGGATAGCTCAAACGATGTATGGAGAAGTCTCCCACATCTTATCTAGTTTGCTGGTGCGAAGATTCTTCTTAAGCCACACTCAATCTCTGACTGTCAGGGGTTTTGCTTTGGCATTCAAGTTGTGGTTCTCTTCTTGTCTCTGATGAATGACTTTCATTCTCTTTCCACAATTACATTAGCTTCTTCTAGTCTTCGCAGATGCTCTGTGATCCAGTCAGTTTGTGGTAGAGGGTTAACTATCTCTGGAACTTGCACTTCCAAGGCAACTTCTGCTGGTAGTCTTCCTTGTCTACCAAATATCAGGCAATAAGGCGTATACCCAGTAGAACAATGGATATTGTTATTGTAGAGGTAGACAAAATCTGCCAGTAGATTTGGCCAATCAGTTCTCTGCTGAGCAGGTAATAATGCGTAGCATGCCAATTAGAGTCTGGTTCATCCGTTCGCACAGACGGTTACCCTGTGGATGATATGCAGTTGTTCTCACTTTCTTACAGCCACGAAGAGTACACAATTCTTGGAACAGTTCAGATTCAAATGCAGCACCTCTATCAGTTAGGATTTTTTCTGGATATCCATAAGGTTGTACAAAAGTCTTCCAGAAGATTTTTGCTGTCGTTTTTGCTGTAAGATCTTTCACTGGCACTGCCACAACAAATTTTGTATAGTGGTCGATTATAATCAAGGCATAGGATACTTCATTTGCACTAGGCTGTAATTTCACATGATCCAATGCAACCAACTCCAAATGGATTGTGAGTAAAAATTGGGTGGATCGGTGCTTTTTGGTCAGAGTTTTCTCCAGGTCTTAAGGTGCAAGCGGTACATTCACGGCACCATTTTTCTATGTCATTTCTCATCCTGATCCAATAGAATATCTTTCGGATGTTATCCTCAGTTTTGTGGCAAAAATGTCCAGATTGGTTATGGTAGGCTTCTAAGACAATGCTGGCATATTGCTTTGGTTTGACCACCTGGATTACTCCCTCATGTGAAGCTGGATCAATGGTTCTTTGAACCGGTAGTCATTTTCAGTGAATAGCCATTTCAACTGTGTCAATCGTATTTTCACTTCAAGGTTCCTGAAGCTGCCCTTGTCTCTATGGAGTCTGTTCCTTGTAGTGAGGTGGTTTCTTAGAGTATTCAGCACTCTACTCTCTTTCTGGATACGGATCCATTGGCCTCTATCAGTTTGCAACTGTTGCTCTTGCTGGTCAGACGAAGGCTGAGGATTTTCTCTCAACATATGCGCACCTTGCTTTGCAGGCAACTGCTGAAACTCATGTTTAATGTGGCCACTTCCCTTGAGTGAAAAATTGATCCATATGCCGTCGGCTTGGGATGTTTTAGCCTCCTTCTGTGGGGCAATAGCGCCATCTGTCTCTGTGAAACCAGGAGACTTTAGTTTGCCGATCTGCTGTTGCTTTAAAACTTTTAGCTCCTCACACACCAGTGTCAGTCTCTTGGTGAGTTCTAGCACTTGCTCACGCAGGTCACCTGTAGCATCATGGGTTTGTACTTGAACACAATTGGTAACAGTTTCTTTGAGGCCAGTTGGTGGCGCTATTTCTTGAACAGTTCTGGTATCAAAAGTGGCACTCAATCTCTCAACCACAGTTCTTTTCTCAGTATGGGGCCGGGACTTCAGCTCCCTTAGAGCTGCTCCACTCAATTGCCCAAATAATATTTCCACATTCTGCTCTGTAGACACTGGATAAAGTCTAAACATAGCCTGCATCTTTTCTCTATAGTCTTTTAATTTATGGGCATCTCCTTTATAGCTTGGTAGCCATGGTGCTTGAATATAATATGGCATAGTTAGAGGCATTGTGTAGGCCATATTGTCAGATCCACTATTGCTGGCCACATCATACTCTTTATCCTTAGACTTTTTGAACAGTTTATTATAGTCGGATGCTTGTACCACTTGCTTACCCTCTTCCAGGGGTGCTGTGCCTTTCATTTAGTCTATTATCTGGCTCTATTTTTCTGCAGGAATCACTGATTCTGCACTGTCATCCTGTATATGAGGCGGGACGTCCTCTTTCTTGGTGCGCTGTGCTGCAATTGGCTGAGGCACAATGGAGAAGGCTGGACTTCCTTCTGGTGCTGATCTTGTTCTCACTGAAGCCATTAACACAAGTTCAGTTTCCTTAAGCTCTGCAGTCACAATGACTAGGGTTTCTTGCTGAACTTTCATTTAGTAGGATCCTGTTTGTGATGTTAGAAAATCATACCACTCAGGCAAAAATTAAGACACCACCACATCAAAACCCTGTCACGGGCATCCCAATCTCCATACCTGAACCCCATTGAAAACCTCTGGAATGTAATCAAGAGGATGAAGGATAGTCACAAGCCATCAAAGAAGAACTGCTCAAATTTTTGCGCCAGAAGCAGTGGGAAAGACTGGTGGAAAGTATGCCAAGACGCATGAAAGCTATGATTAACCCCTTAGTGACGGAGCCAAATTTTTGAAATCTGACCAGTGTCACTTTATGTGGTAATAACTCTGCAACGCTTCAACAAATCCCAGTGATTTTGAGATTGTTTTTTCGTGACACATTATACTTTATGATAATGGTAAATTTAGGTCAATATATTTTGTGTTTATTTTTAAAAAATATCAAAAATTTGAGAAAAATGTAAAAAAATTAGCAATTTTCAAACTTTGAATGATTATCCCTTTAATCCAGATAGTCATACCACAGCAAACCATTAATAAATAACATTTCCCACATGTCTGCTTTACATCAGCACCATTTGTAAAATGTTATTTTATTTTGTTGCATTTTAGGAGGATTAAAAATGTAGCAGCAATTTTTCATTTTTTTCAAGGAAATTTACAAAATTTATTTTTTTAGGGACTTATCCATGTTTGAAGTGACTTTAGAGGTTTCATATATTGGGAAACCCCCAAACATGATACCATTTTAAAAACAGCACCCCCTGACATATTGAAAACTGCAGTCATGTAGTTTATTAACTCTTTAAGTGCTTTACAGGAATTAATGCAAAGTGGCATGATAGGAATGAAAATGTGCATTTCTACCACCTAAATGTCTCTAACTTCTGAACAGATTACTATAGCCGTCAGACTCTAAGGCCGCTATTTGGTCGTGAATTGCCATGGCAAACATCAGGACCACAAAATCAAGATCTGAGGGCACCAATTTGGTTAAATAGGAAGCCCCCACACTCTGTTAACCATTTATAATGATGTAGTCACTATTGGCAGCAGCATCTAAGGGGTTAAACAGAGTTGGATGGTGCAAACACTGATCATGGCTGATGCAGCAAGTTGTCAGCTATAGTGGACAGCCGACAGCTTCTGGATTGTTACCTGTATGGGGAGGCTATTCTCTTATATCTCAGGTCAGTTAAAAGGCGTATTGGCGGTCATTAAGGGGTTAAAAATCATGGTTATTCCACAAAATATTGATTTCTAAACTCTTTTTGAGTTAAAACAATAGTATTGTTGTTTCCAAATGATTATGAACTTGTTTTCTTTGCATTATTTGAGGTCTGAAAGCACTGTTTTTTTTTTGTTGTTTTTTATTTTTATTTTGACCATTTCTCCTTTTCAGAAAAAAATGTTAAATTTATTGCTTGGAAATTTGGAGACATGTTGTCAGAAGTTTATAGAATAAATTAACAATTTACATTTTACTCAAAAATATACTGTACCTATAAAGAAAAAAATCAGACAAATTGCTGTGGTCTCTTAATTTTTGCCAGAGCTGTATATGTAATGCCTGTAATGCACTACTCTGCAATAGGCCCCGCACAATATAGCATGCAGATGTTATCACCTCACTATGGCAGGAAAAAAGTAAAAGAAAATGAAGCTCGTGACGCCAGGGTGCACTGCATTCGCTTCTGTCTCCTGGTAGTGTGATAATAATAACTACATCACATTATACATATTTAAACAACTTCTATGTACTGGATTCTTATGTACATTATCTGCAAAGGAAATGTGAACTTTGTGCAAACACAATGAGGTAGCTGCTAGCTCTGCTACATCTTACAGGTACCTACACAACAACTATGGGGCATTACATATTGATAGCATAATATTATATGATACTGTTATATTATGTTCTATTTTTCCATTTTGACAACTTATTAAAATGTAAATCTTGCTTCAATAAATGCTGTGAATCTAAAAAGACCTAGAAATGTAACAAACAAACAAACAACAATTACAAAGAAATAAGTATAAAGGAAAGTTAATTGAGATATTGTAATCAGCTATCATTGGCCTAGACCTTTAAGGCTTCTAAACATTCAGGCCTTTTTTACATTTATGAGTTAAACACTTAGAAATGACTCTTCGGGCCTCAAGCTGCAAATGTTTATGTAAGGCTATTATATTACTGCTTAATTATGAAAAATTAGAAGATGGTCTTGAAAACAATTTATCTTTTCACACAATGTATTATGACAAGCTTAATTGCTTGTTAGCAGTAAAACAACAACTTAAAGGCAAGAATATACTACTTGGCAAAT
Organism: Ranitomeya imitator; assembly: GCF_032444005.1. Taxonomy (NCBI): domain Eukaryota; kingdom Metazoa; phylum Chordata; class Amphibia; order Anura; family Dendrobatidae; genus Ranitomeya; species Ranitomeya imitator. The sequence goes on along the minus strand of NC_091282.1, from coordinate 1,079,152,290 downwards.
TGTGGGGCATGATTCATGATTGTGAAAGGGCCCTTCAACTACTGGAGAGTTGGGTCCAATTTTTGTACAAAATGACAATGTAGATTTTATTTTGGCTCACATTAATCACAATAGGGTGAACTAAAAAAGCTAAAAACATGGAGCAAGAAGCACACAATACCCAGAAAGCAAGAGATATTCTTATTACAAACTAATATGCTACAGCCTGAAATTTGACCCCAACATAATACCTATCATTTAGAATGTAGTTATACAATTTTGCAGTGAAATACCTTACATGCTTGCTACTTCCCACTATTTTCAATGAGAATATGATTTATGTATAAAAACAAGTAGCAGAAACTGGTTTGAGATACGGCACTGCAATATGCTACTTACACAGAATTAGGGTGGTTAAACATTTGCGTTTTTTTTGCGTTTTTGCAGTAAAAAAACGCAAAAAAAGCATGCATTTTTTTCCCTATATTTAACATTAAAAACGCAGGCATTTTTATGTATGCGTTTTGACGTGTTTTTGCAATGCATGCGTTTTTTTTGTGCATGCATTGTGTTGCAGAAATGCAACATGTAGTATTTTTAGCGGCATTTTTTTGCCGCGAAAAAATGCATGCGTTTTTTTGCGGCAAAAAAATGCATTGCTGTCTATGTAAACACATGCGTTTTTAACCACATGCGTTTTCATGCGTTAAAAACGCATGCGTTTAAAAAAAAAAAAAAGAAACACACTGATAAACCACCCCACACCATAAAATTGATAAAGGGATCCTACCCCTAACCATAACCCTACCCCTAACCCTACCCCTAACCCTACCCCTAACCCTGACCATACCCCTGACCCTACCCCTAACCCTACCCCTAAACCTAATCCCTTTAAGGGTAAGGGTAGGGTTAGGGGTAGGGTTAGGGTTAGGGTTAGGGGTAGGGTTAGGGGTAGGGTTAGGGGTAGGGTTAGGGTTAGGATCCATTTAGGGTTAGGGTTAAGGTTAGGGGTAGGGTTAGGGTTAGGGTTAGGATCCCGTTAGGGTTAGGGTTAGGAACCCTACCCCTAACCCTACCTCTAACCCTAACCCTAGCTCTTTCTGTTTATAGTGGGTTTTTTACTTTATTTTGATGATTGGCAGCTGTCACACATTTATCTGGATGCGTTTAAAAATGCAAACGCATGAAAAAATGCACGTAAACGCATCAAAACGCCGCATTTTTTTCACCACATGCAAAAATGCATGCGGCAAAAAAACGCAGCGTTTCCACGCGTTTACATGCGTTTTTTCACCATGCGTTTTTTTTTTAAATGCATGCGTTTTGAAACGCAAGTGTGAAACCAGTTTAAAACAGTCACATGTAGGCAAAACAGGATTTACGAATCATTAATGTTCTATTTAGAAACTTAAGGCTATGTGCACACGTTCAGGTTTTTTCGCATTTTTTCGCGCTAAAAACGCTATAAAAACTCATTAAAAAACGCATACATTATGCATTCTATCATTTAGAATGCATTCTGCATGTTTTGTGCACATGGATGCGTTTTTTTCCGTGAAAAAAACGCATCGCAGTAAAAAAATGAGCATGTTCATTATTTTTGCGGATTTTCTGTGTTTTTCCCGCAATTCTATGCATTTGGGAAAAACGAACAAAAAACGCACCAAAAACGCACCAAAAACGCATAAAAAAAGCAGTAAAATTGCGGTAAAATCATCGTAAAAACACATGCGAATTTCTGGCAGAAATGTCCGGTTTTTGTCAGGAAAATTTCTGCAAGAAATCCTGATGTGTGCACATACCCTTAAAGTTTCACAGGCGGGCTACTCTGCTGACGTGCATACACTGCTCCTAGGCCCCAAACTAATAACTGGATTAGATGCAGTGAAAATTGAGATACACAGGCGGTGTAGTTAGTTTCACAGGCAGGCTACTCTGCTGACGTGCAGACACTGCTCCTAGGCCAAAAATTATTAACTGGGTTAGATGCAGTAAAAATTGAGGCACATAGGCGGTGTAGCTAGCTTCACAGGCACGCTACTCAGATGACTATCAGACAATTCTACTAGCCCAAAAGGATTGGCTGAGCTAAATTACACCAAATGCTGTGACAAACACTTGCACAGCACTGGCACAGACCTGCCTGGCAAACAGTGCTGTGAATTGCTGTAACCTACCCTGAAAAGGGCTGATATTACAACTAGTCCCGACTCCTCCCGACTCTCTAAACCTATCTCTCTGACAATTCGCTCCAAAAAACACTCTTAGTCTGTATAGCGCCCACAGCAGCAGCGGTGTTGTCTAACATTAAGCTGCAGCAGTGAGGAAACGGTGGCGACGGGGCAAATGGCTGGTTCTTATAAGGCAAGGAGGACATGTGACATACCCAGCCAATGATATATGCCCTGTCTTGTGTGCATCACATGCACATTGCTGTGTGTGTGCGCACTGCTGATAGGCTGAGAGACTGCACCGCCCCACTCTAAATGCGGCAAAGAAAAAAAATGGAGATCGGCGTTATTTCAGCACAGATCTATCCCTCGCCCCCCCCACCCACTATACACTGAAACAGTCTATTAACAATTATAAACAGTTTTAATGTGCAAATCAAGCTAGGCTTTTGGAGAACGAACAGTTATCGAACAGAAACTCGAACAGACGAATTTTAAGCAAATTGTTCGGGTTCATCGAACGACTCGAACACCGCCCGAAACATCTCAAATTTGAACTTGGCGAACAGTTCGACTCGAACACCGCTCAGCTCTAAAAATGACACACTCTCATGCAGGAGCATTGCTAATCAGAGCTTGACAGCAGAATTTCACAGGCTAGCAATCCCTGGTGGAGCTTCACCTAGAGGCTGGTCCTGGATGTAGAATATGAGAATGAGAATATGATTTATGTGTAAAAACAAGTAGCAGCAACAGTTTTGAGATATGGCACTGCAATATGCTACTAACACAGAATAAAACAGTCACATGTAGGCAAAACAGGATTTATCAAGCATTAATATTCTATTTAGAAGCATGAAGCACAACACCAACTGTCAATTACTCAGGTGCATGGCAGAATAACCCGAGTAATCACATCACTATATGGCCTAACATAATGTGGCTATCTAAATACCAGGCACTAAGGCCTCCTGATGAAGCTGTGACAAAATGTGCGTTGGGGCGACGGAGAGTGTTCAGACTGACACAATCATACGTAAGTAGCTGTATTTCTTAAGCCCTCTTGGCTTTATTCTTACTTTGTATTGTTTCCTCCTATGCCTTTGAATGCCTCAGTATAGAAACATCTTTCACTGTAGGCCACCTGAGGCTGTATAGTGATGTAATTACTCAGTGCTCCAATTGTGAAGACTAGGGTTGAGCGAAACGGGTCGGCCATTTTCAGAAGTCACCGACTTTTGGCAAAGTCGGGTTTCATGAAACCCGACCCGACCCCTGTGTGGGGTCGGCCATGAAGTCGGCGATCTTCTGAATCTGGAATCGGAATTCCGATACCGATTCCCGATATGTTTAAGATATCGGGAATTGGTATCGGAATTCAGATTTAAGTGTAAAATAAAGAATAAAAATAAAAAATATTGCTATACTCACCCTCGGACGCGCCCTGGTTGTAACCGGGAGCCTTCCTTCCTAAGAATCTTTCGATGATGTCATGGCTTCTGATTGGTCGCGTGACGCCCATGTGACCGCTCACGCGACCAATCACAAGCCGCGACGTCATCGAAGGTCCTACAAGCGCTCATTCTTAGGAAGGAAGGCTCCCGGTTACAACCAGGGCGCGTCCGAGGGTGAGTATAGCAATATTTTTTATTTTTATTCTTTATTTTACACATTAATATGGATCGCAGGGCCTGAAGGAGAGTTTCACTGCACTGCATTGGGTTTCGTGTTTCGGCCGACCCCGACCCCGACTTTTCTATAGGATCGGCCGATTTCACTCGACACGACTTTTGAAAAAGTCGGGTTTCGTGAAATCCGACCTGATCCTATAAAAACAAAAGTCGCTCAACCCTAGTGAAGACTCCAATTTTTCACTTGCTACCATTTGCCTTACCCAGGCTTTACTTTCTTTTGTTTAACATGGACGTATTGTGACTAATGATGAGTGAATATACTTGTTACTTGAGATTTCTCGAGCATGCTCGGGGGTCCTCTGGGTATTTTTTAGTGCTCGGAGATTTAGTATTTCTTGCCGCAGCTGAATGATTTATATCTGTTAGCCAGCATAAGTACATGTGGGGGTTTCCTGGCTGCTAGAGAATCCCCACATGTACTTACACTGGCTAACAGATGTAAATCATTCAGCTGCAGCAAGAAAAACTAAATCTCCGAGCACTAAAAAATACTCAGAGGACCCCCGAGCATGCTCAAGAAATCTCGAGTAACGAGTATATTCGCTCATCACTAATTGTGACCTATTTTGCACTATGCCCTTTAGCTTGTCAGTCTTTATGCACCCCACACATTGCTTAGTAGTCTCTGTATTTCAAATATGTCTGTATTTTAAATTAACTTCTAATAAATATTATTTTAGGATTAAACTCAGCAAGCCCTCAGCTTCTTTTTTGTATTATTATAGTCTAGATTTTGAGTTATTTTCATCCAATATTTCTACAAGTTTGGACATTGTCAGGGCCAGCGTCAGCACCCGCCGTACCCGGGCAAGTGCCGGGGCCCTGGCGAGACAGTGGGGCCCATTTAGGGCCGGTGTTAGGGGCAGGCAGCTGCCTAGGGCCTCCGCTCCCCCAGGGGCCCTCAGCTAGTGGCACATCACGCAGCCGCAATGGGGCCTCTGTGAGGCAGGGGGCCGCCTGTCGCCAGCGCTAACTCCCCCACTGCCGCATTGAACTATACCATTGTCTGCCGGTAAAGTTCAAAGCAAATAATGGAGGAGAGAGCATCACCTGATGCTCCCTCTCCCATCATTCCCAACTCTGCCTCTGACACTGCCGCTGCGGGTGCGTGATGATGTCATCGTGCACTTGCTGTGTGTCAGGCAGTGCAGCGGCAGCCGCCGAGACCAGAGCAGGGAGCAGCGCGGGCATGTTAAGAGTTGAGGAGTGTTTTTTTTTGTAACTATAACAGTAAGTACTGGACTATGGGGCCATTCTTGGGGGGTGTGGGGCTGTGCTGTATACTACATGTCTGTGCTATATACTACATGGGCCATGTTATATACTACGTGGCTGTGCTATATACTATATGGGCTGTTATATACTATGTGGCTGTGCTATATACTACATGGCTGTTCTATATACTACGGGGCTGTGTTATATACTATGTGGCTGTGCTATATACTATATGGACTGTTATATGCTACGTGGGCTGTGCTATATATTACGTGGCTGTGCTATATACTATATGAGCTCTTATATGCTATGTGGGCTGTGCTATATACTACTTCGCTGTGTTATATACTACGTAGGCTGTGTTATATACTACATGGCTGTGTTATATGCGCTCATGAATCGTGGTATGTGTTAAAGGGGGGGCCCACTGAGACTTTTTCACCCGGGGCACTCAAAAACCCGGAGCCGGCCCTGATTTGTGTAATATATCCATAATATACAGTCTACTCATGTGATCACTGCTGCAGACCCTCTTAGTGTCACCATTAAAAACAGTAATTGACTGCAGTGTGCAGATAATCACTACTAAGTAAATGGAAAGAGGTGAGATCACGAGAGCAGTGGTGTTGGAGCAATGAGAGATTAAACAGCTAAGTAATGATTGTTTTGTTGTTTATGGCACTTACTTTTTTTAGCCAAATTTATGTGGTTTCCTGAAAATCCACTTCATTTTATTAAAAAAACAAGTGAGTAGCATATAATGATTGTAGGAACTGTGTGCCCAATGAGAAAATATTACAGAATGCTGTTAAAAGTGAACATGTGCAAACCACACATTGATTAATGTTAGGGCCTTTATTAGATTATTTTCTCTGATGGGCATAAGGCACAAAAGCTCAACATTGCTTTGGGGACAATTAGAAATGTATGGCAGTAGTAGAACTTATTATGTAGCTTGGATGTCAAAGTGGTTGACCTAGATTTATAACCTATTCTTTACCATAAGCTATTTCAAAATGTAATAAAAAAACTCTAGCAATATTAAGTGATGGCAGGCAAGTCTAAATTTTGTGTGTAATGGTTACTTAAATTTCCACCAAAGTAGAATTCATTATTTAATATTTAAATAACAAGTAGGGAATATGGTCAATAATTGTCTAGCTAGGATAATCCTCTAAAAGAGGTTGTCCGTTATTTACAATTGAAGACTGGTCCTTTGGATAGGTCATCAATGTCTGATCTGTGGGGTATGTGTTATGATCAGGTGACCTTGGAGCAGCATGAAAACTTTCACTGGAGAGGTGGTAACTATACTGACCGCAAACCCTGATCTTAACACCGCAACTAGAAGAAGCCGTGGGGTGTGCCTAACAAATCCTAGACACCTTGATACAGCCGGAGAACTAAATACCCCTATAGATGGAAATGGGAATTCTACCTTGCCTCAGAGCAGAACCCCAAAGGATAGGCAGCCCCCCACAAATAATGACTGTGAGTAGTAGAGGAAAAGACACACGCAGGCAGGAAACAGGATTTAGCAAAAGAGGCCACACTAGCTAAAATAGGAAAGGATAGGACAGGATACTAAGCGGTCAGTATTAAAATCCTTCAAAAATATCCACAGCAGAAAATACAAAAAAAACTCCACCATCTAACTAAAGATGTGGAGCGTATATCTGTGACTCAGAGAATCCAAGAAGACTGAGAAAACACTGACACAGTCTAAGCTGGACAAGAGAAAACAAATGAATAGCACAGAATATAAGCACACAGCAAGTGTGCCACAGAAAAAGAAACAGACATGTATCTTTGCTGAATTGGCAGCTAAGCAGGAGAAGCCAGACAAAGATCTAACACTTCCCAAGAAACATTGACAACTGGCAAGGACTAATGAGTCCTGCAAACCTAAATACCCCAGTCAGAATTGTAATCAGCAGATACACCTGTCCAAGACTGCTGCCCAGGGACAACTGCATTACCACCTACAACCACCAGAGGGAGCCCAAAAGCAGAATTCACAACAGTACCCCCCCTTGAGGAGGGGTCACCGAACCCTCAACAGAGCCCCCAGGCCGATCAAGATGAGCCAGATGAAAGGTACGAACCAAATCAGTGGCATGGACATCAGAGGCAAAAACCCAAGAATTATCCTCCTGGCCATAACCCTTCCATTTGACAAGGTACTGAAGCTTCAGCCTCGAAAAACGGGAATCCAAAATCTTCTCAACAACATATTCCAACTCCCCATCAACCAACACAGGGGCCGGAGGATCAACAGAGGGAACAACGGGCTCCACATATTTCCGCAATAAAGATCTATGGAAGACATTATGGATAGCAAAAGAGGCCGGAAGCGCCAGTCGAAAAGACACCGGATTAATAATCTCAGAAATCCTATAAGGACCAATAAACCGAGGCTTAAACTTAGGAGAAGAAACCTTCATAGGAACATGACGGGAAGACAACCAGACCAGATCCCCAACCCGAAGCCGGGAACCAACACACCGACGATGGTTAGCAAAACGTTGAGCCTCCTCCTGAGACAACACCAAATTGTCCACAACATGAGCCCAAATCTGCTGCAACCTGTCAACCACAGAATCCACACCAGGACAGTCAGAAGGCTCAACCTGCCCAGAAGAAAAACGAGGATGAAAACCAAAATTACAAAAGAAAGGCGAAAGCAAAGTAGCCGAACTAGCCCGATTATTAAGGGCAAACTCGGCCAAAGGCAAGAAAGCCACCCAATCATCCTGATCAGCAGACACAAAGCATCTCAAATAAGTCTCCAAAGTCTGATTAGTTTGCTCGGTCTGGCCATTTGTCTGAGGATGAAATGCAGAAGAAAAAGACAAATCAATGCCCAGCCTAGCACAAAAGGCCCGCCAAAACCTAGAAACAAACTGGGAACCTCTGTCGGACACAATATTCTCCGGAATACCATGCAAACGGACCACATGCTGAAAAAACAACGGAACCAAATCCGAAGAGGAAGGCAATTTAGGCAAAGGCACCAAATGAACCATCTTAGAGAATCGGTCACAAACAACCCAGATAACCGACATCCTCTGGGAAACAGGAAGATCGGAAATAAAATCCATAGAAATATGCGTCCAGGGCCTCTCAGGGACTGGCAATGGCAAAAGCAAACCACTAGCACGGGAGCAACAAGGCTTGGCCCGCGCACAAGTCCCACAGGACTGCACAAAGAACGCACATCACGCGACAAAGAAGGCCACCAAAAGGACCTACCAACCAAGTCTCTGGTACCAAAAATGCCAGGATGACCAGCCAACACGGAACAGTGAACCTCAGAAATCACTCTACTAGTCCATCTGTCAGGAACAAACAGTTTCCCCACAGGACAGCGGTCAGGTTTGTCAGCCTGAAATTCCTGAAGAACCCGTCATAAATCAGGGGAAATGGCAGAAAGGACCACCCCTTCTTTCAGAATACCGACCGGTTCTAAGACCTCAGGAGAATCAGGCAAAAAACTCCTAGAGAGGGCATCAGCCTTAATATTCTTAGAACCCGGAAGGTACGAGACCACGAAATCAAAACGGGAAAAAAACAGGGACCATCGAGCCTGTCTAGGATTCAGCCGTTTGGCAGACTCGAGGTAAATCAAATTCTTATGATCGGTCAAGACCACAATACGGTGCTTAGCTCCCTCAAGCCAATGTCGCCACTCCTCAAATGCTCACTTCATAGCCAACAACTCCAGATTGCCGACATCACCTGACGACACTCAGATCTACCTCTCTGGCCCAGACGTCACCACTCTGCTGTCCAGAATCCCAGAGTGCCTATCAGCCATCTCCTCCTTCTTCTCCTCTCGCTTCCTCAAACTCAATGTGGACAAATCTGAACTCATCATCTTTCCTCCATCCCACAAATCTTCCTTACCTGACCTATCTATCGCAGTTAATGACATCATGCTTTCCCCTGTACCCGAAGTCCGCTGCCTCGGAGTAACCTTCGACTCTGCCCTGTCCTTCAAACCACACATCCAAGCTCTTTCCACCTCCTGTCGCCTCCAGCTCAAAAATATCTCCAAGATCCGTCCCTTCCTCAACCCCCAATCTACTAAAATGCTTGTGCACGCCCTCATCATTTCCCGCCTTGACTACTGCAACATCCTTTTCTGTGGCCTCCCTGCTAACACCCTTGCACCTCTCCAGTCCATCCTTAACTCTGCTGCCCGACTAATCCATCTCTCTCCTCGCTACTCCTCTGCTTCCCCCCTCTGCAAATCTCTTCACTGGCTCCCATTCCCTCAGCGTATCCAGTTCAAATTACTAATACTGACCTACAAAGCCATCCACAACCTGTCTCCTCCATATATCTCTGAACTAATCTCTCGATATCTTCCCTCACGTGATCTCCGGTCCTCCCAAGACCTCCTTCTCTCCTCCACACTTATTCGCTCCTCATCCAATCGCCTCCAAGACTTCTCCCGAATATCCCCCATCCTCTGGAACTCTCTGCCCCAACACGTCCGACTATCAACCACAGTCGGATCCTTCAGACGGAACCTGAAAACTCATCTCTTCAGGTAAGCCTACAGCCTGCACTGACACCGCTGCTGCCTCATCATTATCGAAGCTACCGCCTCACCAACACCGGAGCTACCGCCTCACCAACACCGGAGCTACCGCCTCACCAACACCGGAGCTCCTGCAACCCTCAACCTAATGTCTCCTTCCCCATAATCCTGTAGAATGTAAGCCCGCAAGGGCAGGGTCCTCGCCCCTCTGTATCAGTCCGTCATTGTTAGTTTGTTTACTGTATGTGATATTTGTAACTTGTATGTAACCCCTTCTCATGTACAGCACCATGGAATCAATGGTGCTATATAAATAAATAATAATAATAATAATCATAATTGCGTTCAGCAGGTGAAATCTTACAGGAAAAGAAGGCACACGGTTTCATTAAGGAACCAACAGGATCCCTCTGAGATAAAAAGGCCCCTGCCCCAATCTCAGAAGCGTCAACCTCAACCTGAAATGGAAGAGAAACATCCGATTGGCGCAACACCGGAGCAGAAGTAAATCAACGTTTAAGCTCCTGAAAGGCAGAGACAGCCGCAGAGGACCAATTCGCCACATCAGCACCTTTCTTCGTCAAATTGGTCAGGGGTTTAACCACGCTGGAAAAATTAGCAATGAAACGGCGATAAAAATTTGCAAAACCCAAAAATTTCTGAAGGCTCTTCACGGATGTGGGCTGAATCCAATCATGAATGGCCTGAACCTTAACCGGATCCATCTCTATAGACGAGGGAGAAAAAATAAAGCCCCAAAAAGAAACCTTCTGCACCCCAAAGAGACACTTAGACCCTTTCACAAACAAAGCATTGTCACGAAGGATCTGAAATACCATCCTGACCTGTTGCACATGAGACTCCAAATCATCGGAAAAAATCAAAATATCGTCCAAATATACAATCAAGAATTTATCAAGATAAGTACGGAAGATATCATGCATGAAGGACTGAAAAACAGATGTGGCATTAGAGAGTCCGAATGGCATCACAAGGTATTCAAAATGGCTTTCGGGCGTGTTAAACGCAGTTTTCCATTCATCACCCTGCTTAATACGAACAAGATTATATGCCCCCCGAAGGTCAATCTTCATAAACCAACTAGCTCCCTTAATCCTAGCAAACAAATCGGAAAGCAAAGGTAAAGGGTATTGAAACTTGACCGTGATCTTATTCAAGAGGCGATAATCAATACAGGGTCTCAAGGAACCATCTTTTTTAGCAACAAAAAAGAACCACGCTCCCAACAGTGAAGAAGATGGTCGAATATGCCCTTTCTCCAAAGACTCCTCAATATAGCTCCGCATGGCGGTATGTTCAGGCACAGACAGGTTGAAAAGTTGGCCCTTAGGAAACTTACAGCCTGGAATCAAGTCAATAGCACAATCACAGTCCCTGTGCGGTGGAAGGGAACTGGACTTGGGCTCATCGAATACATCCTGAAAATCAGACAAAAACTCTGGAATTTCAGAAGAGGAAGAAGAGGAGATTGACATCAAAGGAACATCATTATGAACCCCCTGACAACCCCAACTAGTCACAGACATGGACTTCCAATCCAACACAGGATTATGCACCTGCAACCATGGAAAACCCAGCACGATAGCATCATGCAAATTATGCAACACCAGAAATCTACAATCTTCCTGATGGGCTGGCGCCATGCGCATGGTCACCTGTGTCCAAAATTGGGGCTTATTTTTAGCCAAGGGTGTAGCATCAATGTCCCTTAAAGGAATAGGGTTCTGCAAAGGCTGCAAGGGAAAACCACAACGCCTGGCAAATTCAAAGTCCATTAAGTTCAAGGCGGCGCCTGAATCCACAAACGCCATGACAGAAAGTGATGACAATGAACAGATCAAGGACACAGATAACAGAAATTTAGGTTGTACAGTACTGATGGTAAATGAACTGGCGATCCTCTTTGTCCGCTTAGGGCAGACAGAAATGACATGTGAAGCATCACCACAATAATAATACAACCTATTCTGACATCTGAAACCTTGTCGTTCCGTTCTAGACAGAATCCTATCACACTGCATTGGCTCAGAAATTTGCTCTGAGGGTAATGCCACAGCGCGCATAGTTCTGCGCTCCCGCAAGCGCCGGTCAATCTGAATGGCCAGAGACATAGAATCACTCAGACCGGAAGGCATGGGAAACCCCACCATAATATCTTTAACAGATTCAGAAAGACCCTTTCTGAAAATTGCCGCCAAAGCATCATTATTCCATTTAGTCAACACAGACCATTTTTGTGAATTTCTGACAATACAATTCTGCCGCCTCTTGACCCTGAGACAGGGCCAACAAGGTCTTCTCCGCTTGATCCACAGAATTAGGTTCATCATATAATAATCCCAAAGCCTGAAAAAAGGAGTCTACATTAAGCAAAGCCGGATTTCCTGATTCCAGGGAAAATGCCCAATCCTGCGGGTCGCCACGCAGCAGGGAGATGACGATTTTAACCCACTGAATGGAATCACCGGAGGATCGAGGTCTCAAAGCAAAAAACAGTTTACAGTTGTTTTTAAAAGTCAAAAATTTGGACCTGTCACCAAAAAACAAATCAGGAGTAGGAATCTTCGGCTCTAAAACAGGAGTCTGAAAAATATAATCCGAATTACCCTGTACTCTAGCAGCAAGCTGGTCTACACGAGAAGCTAATTCCTGAACATTCATGCTAGCACAAGGCTCCTCAACCACCCAGAGATAAAGAGGAAGAAGAAGGCAAAGCAGACTGAAGAAAAAAAATGGCTCAAGACCTTTCTTCCCTTCTTCTGAGATGCATTTAACTCATTATGGGCCAGTTGTACTGTTATGATCAGGTGACCTTGGAGCAGCATGAAAACTTTCACTGGAGAGGTGGTAACTATACTGACCGCAAACCCTGATCTTAACACCGCAACAAGAAGCAGCCGTGGGGTGTGCCTAACAAATCCTAGACACCTCGACACAGCTGGAGAACTAAATACCCCTATAGATGGAAATAGGAATTCTACCTTGCCTCAGAGCAGAACCCCAAAGGATAGGCAGCCCCCCCACAAATAATGACTGTGAGTAGTAGAGGAAAAGACACACGCAGGCAGACACAGGATTTAGCAAAAGAGGCCACACTAGCTAAAATAGGAAAGAATAGGACAGGATACTAAGTGGTCAGTATTAAAATCCTTCAAAAATATCCACAGCAGAAAATACAAAAAAAACTCCACCATCTAACTAAAGATGTGGAGCGTATATCTGCGACTCAGTGAATCCAACAAGACTGAGAAAACACTGACACAGTCTAAGCTGGACAAGAGAAAACAAATGAATAGCACAGAATATAAGCACACAGCAAGTGTGCCACAGAAAAAGAAACAGACACTTATCTTTGCTGAATTGGCAGCTAAGCAGGAGAAGCCAGACAAAGATCCAACACTTCCCAAGAAACATTGACAACTAGCAAGGACTAATGAGTCCTGCAAACCTAAATACCCCAGTCAGAATTGCAATCAGCAGATACACCTGTCCAAGACTGCCGCCCAGGGACAACTGCATTACCACCTACAACCACCGGAGGGAGCCCAAAAGCAGAATTCACAACAGGTATGACATCCAGCATCCTGCAATGATCAGCTGTTCAAATAAATAGGGGTAGGATAAGCAGTACCCGGCCGTGTCCACTATCAGTAGATAAAGCAGCTCTGTAAATGAGCATTTCCGAATGTCACAGGAGCCTAAGAACAGCTGCTCATTGGGGGTGTCAGTTGTCATACCCCCACTGATCAGTCGTTGATGATCCATCATAGAGATAGATCAACAATATTAAAGTAGTGAACAATCTCTTTAAATGTAACACAAATGTTCAGTTTATTTTGGTACAATAGCATTGATCAATGCAAAAATATTGTTTTGTTTTCATTCTTAAGGAGTTTGTTTTTGTCATTTAAAAGCGAATTTAAATCATAAATTATATTTTTCAGTAAATTTTAAGAAAGAGCTTCAGATGTAACAAAGAAACAACCTTTACATCACATATTTAAATGTAAAATAGCAAACATTTAATTAAATGAAAATCCTGCAGAAGCCATGAATAAGGCTAGGAATAAGATTCAAAGCTTACATTGCATTCTATCAGGAGCTGTCAGTAGACAATAGGAGTCTGCCTACAAATGGATGTCCTATTGTTTGATGACATCACTTCAGCTGACAGCTCATCTAAGATTATTCTTCCAGTCCCATTGAACAGTCACTTACAAGGGCTTTTCTATGGAATTTAAAGACACTTACGTTGGAATGGTAGTGGGACTACTTGCTGTGCTGCAATGCTCATTTTTAGAATAAACTTTTCCATGTGACAAGTAACACAATACATAATCTTTACTGGGGAATATATTTATCACAGGATTTAGGTACAATGAATATATTTATTTTATACGGCACATATAAAAACCTGTAAAATTTGTATTTTACTTTTGTAAAAAGAATGTTATTTTCTTGGCAAGGGAACTAAAGGTAGTTAAATTTGCTTCTGAATTTTCAGTCTGCTTCCTCTGTTAGATAGCACTGACCACAGCCAGTGAACAGAGGAAGTCCGAGCTTCCACTTAATGTTCCTCATTTATTAAGTGTCTCATTTTCTGTGCTGGCAGGCAGCATGCCAAGGCAAAGAGCCACGTACTTTCAGAAAAATCAATATCATTGTATAGCATGAACATAAGAGAGTCAGTAAAGTGGCAGTTGGGTGTAGTGCTGAGCTGGACTCCATGTGTGATATTTACATTGTGTTGTAAAAGCCATCTGGCTGGAGAGATCCTCTAAGCATCGAAAATAGTAAATGCCTCACTATGAATGCTCTGATGTTAGACCATTACTACTGAAATTATAAGAAATTGGTCTTTAAAAACTATGTAGAGAAAGCATTGTAATAAAGAACTTCAAAAAAACTTATATTAATTTAATAGATACTGGAATGCCTTAAAGGGAACCTGACAGCCTTAATATTTTTAAAGCCGTTAAATTGGAAATAGATGCAGATGGTCTCAAGCTAAGGTTGAATAAGAATGAACCTTTAAGATATACTTAAAGGGGTTGTGCCACAAACAAAAGTATATTTTAATCAATAGATCTTGAAATAAAAATAAACTCTACAATTAGATGTGTTTAAAAAAATGTTCCTCTCCCGAGATAATCTCTTAAATGTGTCCCAGTGTAATGGATGTATCTGACCATACAGCGACATGGTCTGATCCTTCCACAGCTCCTTGGAACAAAAGAGAATACAGACAATACAGCACAGGATCACAGCTGATTCTTTCTTTGAGGTACAATATTGTTTAAAAACAGGCAGTGAAATTAATCAGCTGAGATCCCATGCTGTAATGTCTGTATACTTTTTTGCTTCCCTCCCTGCCCAGGAGCTGTGGTATGATCAGACCATGTCCCTGCACGGTCAGACACAGCCATTACACAGTACACAGCAGGGACACATGGATAAGATTATCTCAGCACGGGAACATTCTTAACCCCTTAAGGACCAGTGGTATTTACATTTTTGAGTTTAAATTTTTTGCTCCCCTTCTTCGCATAGCGTTTTTATTTTTCCATCAATTTGGCCATGTGAGGGCCTGTTTTCTGCGGGATGAGTTGTACATTTGAATGGCATCATTGATTTTACATGTCATGTACTGGAAAATGGGAAAAAAAATCAAAATACGGTGAAATTGCAAAAAATGTGCAATTGTTTTTTGGATTTTTCTTTATCATGTTCTCTAAATGATGAAACTTACCTGTCATTATGATTCTCCAGGTCATTACGAGTTCACAGATACCAAACATGTCTGGGTTCTTTTTTATTTAGGTGGTGAAAAAAAATCCAAAGTTTGTAAAAAAAAAAAAAAAAAGTCACCATTTTCCTAGAACGGTAGCATCTCCATTTTTTGGGATCTGGGGCCGGGTGAGGGCTTCTTTTTTGAGCGCCGATCTGCCATTTTTATTGATACCTTTTTGTTGTGTATATGATTTTTTGATCGCACATTATTGCATTTTTTTGCAATGTTGCAGTAACCAAAAAAAGGTAATTCTGGCATTTCGATTTTCAATGGTTCTTGGAAAAAAACACTATGCAATTTAGCTTTCTCCAAGAAGGGACATCTGAGATTACTTGACCGTTATCCCTGGTCCTTTTAAGTTTCCGCTAATTTTTTAAAGAATAATAGTGTCACAAAGCTTCATTTTTATGTATTCAAACAAGCTTAGAAACAAAATAACACGCAATGCATAAAAAGGAAATAAAACACTATATGATGTATATACATATAATTTAAACATTTTCATGAATGAAGAAAACTACTATCATTTTTGTATGGCAACATTTTGTGTTACTGAGGATTATAATGATATCTAGGCTAAAATTGTCATTCATATTTATCTATTCTAGTTTCTTGTTTTGATAGAACAGGTGGAGTATGACCTTGCCAGTTTCAATACTGAGTTTGAATGTAACCAAGCTTACATATAGAGTGCATTAAAATTGCATGCTGACATCTTTCGACCTGAAAATGCTAATAATTTCCTTTTCGGTTTAGCAACATAAAGAACAAGGAGTAGGCAAGGCAATAAGGAATAGTGCAAGAGTTAGAATTATTTATTTTTTAACAAAGGTCAGAAGTAAAACTTTTGCCACAAAGAAAGTCCTGTATCTTCAGAGAAAATGATTTAAAAATAAGAGACTTTTTCTCAAACAGGCTCTTGCTGTAGCGAGCAATCTCACAGATGATGTCATTGCAATAGCAGGTATTATAAGCAGAAGATTACTGTCAAGGTGATAAATACTACAGTCAGTTCCTTGCTGGCATCACCTTTTCTAGAACATTATATCCAGCCCATTAATATTTCTGTCACATGAGCATTTCTTCTGCCATTATTCTCTGGCTTTCTAGGATGTGTTCATTCTAAATGTAAAAGCTCACAATGATTAATAAAAGACTTCTTCAAAAGTCACTTTTTCTTTATTATCCTGGACAATGGACATTTTTTATAGATACTCAGAATTATATTGTGTTAGCATTATTAAAGTTGAAGTTGATGGGCAAAGTTTTCTACCATAAAGCTGAAAAATATTGTAATTTAAGATAATAAACGTCAAGCTGACAATGCAATACAAGTCAGCGAGTATCACAACTTAACATTGAGGTAATTGGAGCATTTCCGGTTTAGCACAAATATTGTCCCAAAGACAAAGTTAATCTATCAATGACCTATCACTTCCTTTGTTATTTAAAGTGATTGCATGGTCTCCTGAAACAAGTCTGCAGTCACTCCAAGCAACAACAGACTTCTGAATCCTGACAGCGTGCAGTGCCGATACTGTCAGGATTCAAAGATTCACCAATATTGATGGTAAAGGTACTTTCACACTGAGCAACTTACCAACGAGAACGACAGCGATCCGTGACGTTGCAGCGTCCTGGATAGCGATCTCGTTGTGTTTGACACGCAGCAGCGATCAGGATCCCGCTGTGACATCGTTGGTCGTAGCTAGAAGTCCGGAACTCTATTTAGTCGTCAGGTCGGCATGTATCGTCATGTTTGACAGCAAAAGCAATGATGCCCGCAATGTTTTTTTATGGAGCGAACAACCAGCGAGAATGATAAGTACGTCACTGTATCGCTCCTGCATCGTTCAGCTGTTGCCGGTGTTTGACGTCTTCTAGCGACCTCAACAGCGACGCTGCAGCGATCGGCTCGTTGTCTATATCGCTGCAGCGTCGCTTAATGTGATGGTACCTTAAGAGTATGTGGTCGATTGACAGCAAATACAGTATGTAATTAGTAAACTTACAACTGCATTCTGCCTGGCTTCTCTCAATACAAGCAAATCTAGTTGGCACAAGACCACGTGTATGCAAATTGAATACTGGTGGTTACATGACTGCCCGCTGCCAATGGCACTACCAGAGAAACCTGACAGTGTACCCTCTGTGTGCAGTCAGGAAATAGAAATTTTTTGTCTCACAAAGTGACTTCAGATCTTTTTCAGAAGATTAGACAACCACATTAGGCATAAACTAACTAGCCTTGCTCCAAAAATGTTGCCAATGTTGCTAAATTAAAAAATAAATAAAGAAAAGTCTCCTTAAACACCTTCAAATGGCCCCAACTCTCCAGCAAGATACAGGTCTGAAATTTCATGTTGTAGAATTCAACCCTCCAAAGCCGTCTTTAGCATGTTACAGCAAGACCCTCATGCTTCTAACTAATGTAGCTCTGCTTGCATAATCTACTATATAATTGTCTATGGGTCACTTCCGTCTTTCTGTCTTTCTGTCTGTCCTTCTTTCTGTCATGGATATTCATTGGTCGTGGCCTCTGTCTGTCATGGAAATCCAAGTCGCTGATTGGTCGTGGCAAAACAGCCACGACCAATCAGCGACGAGCACAGTCCGGAAGAAAATGGCCGCTCCTTACTCCCCGCAGTCACTGCCCGATGCCCGCATACTCCCCTCCAGTCACCGCTCACACAGGGTTAATGCCGGCGGTAATGGACCGCGTTATGCCACGGGTAACGCACTCCATAACTGCTGCTATTAACCCTGTGTGTCCCCAACATTTTACTATTGATGCTGCCTATGCGGCATCAATAGTAAAAAAAATGTAATGCTAAAAATAATTAAAAAAAACAAAAAACCTGCTATTCTCACCCTCCCTAGTCTGCCGAGCCGCTCACGCCTGCTGCCATCTTCCGTTCCCGGCGATGCATTGCGAAATTACCCAGAAGACTTAGCGGTCTCGCGAGACTGCAAAGTCATCTGGGTAATTTCGCAGTGCATCCTGGGAACGGAAGATGGTGACAGAATCGTCGGAGCTTCAGTGGATCCCAGGGGGTGAGTATATAACTATTTTTTATTTTAATTATTTTTTTAACAGGGTTATGGTGCCCACACTGCTGTATACTACGTGGGCTGTGTTAGATATTGCGTGGCTGCTATATACTACATAGGCAGTGTTATATACTATGTGGGCTGTGTGATATACTCTGTGGGCTGTGCAATATATTATGTGGCCACTGTTATATACTGTGTGGGCAGTGTTATATACTTTGTGGCTGTTATATACTGCGTGGGCTGTGCTATATATTATGTGGCTACTCTTATATACTGCGTGGGCAGTGTTATCCACTACGTGGCGGCAATATACTGCATGGGCTGTGCTATATATTACGTGGCCAGTGTTATATACTGCCTGGCCTGTGTTATGTACTATGTCGCCTGTGTTATATACTGCGTGGCTGCTATATACTGTGTGGACTGTGTTATATAGTACGTGGCTGTGTTAGATACTGCGTGGCCACTGTTATATATTGCGTGGCCTGTATTAACGCATCGGGTATTCTACAATATTTATGTATATGGCAGCCACATAGTATATATCACAAGCCACGTAGTATTTGTCTGCTATGTACTACATGGCTCCTATATGCTACATGGCCTGTGCTATATACTATGTGGCTGCTATATACATACATAAATACATATTTTAGAATACCCGATGCGTTAGTATCGGGCCTCCATCTAGTTAAATGATAAGAGAGTGCTAAAATTACAAGTTGCTCTTTGTCTTCTGGATATGGGATAACCTGTAGATTGCAAAATTTGGCACAGTGGAACCCCAGCAATCACAAATTTGGGGCTCCAAACAACCAAAGTTCTGTCTTGAGTGGAGTAGACATGAACATGCACAACATTTGCTCCATTCATTTTCTGTGGGACTCTTGATGAAAAAGCTGATTATAGCACTCTGCTATTTTTATCTGTCTCAGTGACAATGGAATGAAGGCCAAAAATTCTCACCTTTGCGCAATTCCACATAGATCCTGGAGAGCCCTGTTCTTTGGTTTCTGGAGCCCTATTTTCAGGATTGTTAAGAGTCATAAGAGCTGGACTGCAGTGATCAGCAAGTTATGCCCAATCCTATCGCAATGGGATAACTTAAAATTTTTTAGTAAACTCCTTTTAGATCTCTTTTCTTCATTTTTAATAAGTTATATTTAGACAAATTAACAATTCACAGTTGGCTAGCATTTCTTTAAGAAAAGAGGGATGTGATAAATATACTTTTACTTTAAATACTTGAACACTTTATAAAGAATACTGCATGGAAAATTCTTAACTTGGAGTTCTGGAGTGGCCAAATCAGTCTCCTGACCTCAATATCATTGAGCCACTATGGGGAGACCTCAAGCACGCAGTTCATGCTAGACAGCCCAGGAATTTACAGGAGCTGGAGGCTTTTTGCCAAGAAGAGTGGGTAGCGTTAACATCTGAGAGCATAAAGAACCTCATAAACAACTACCACAAAAGACTTCAAGTTGCCATTGATGTTAGAGGGGACAATACACGGTATTAAGAAATGGGGTATGTGAACTTTTGCTCAGGGTCATTTGGATGTTTTAGGTTGTCATTATGATTTAAAAATAGAAAACACAGTAGCTTAATAATAGATAACTTCACCCAACCACTAACCATGAGTGAAGAAAAAGTTTGGTATTATCATTCATATTCTCTGAATAAAAGCCAAGAAAGCAAAAATTCTGATGGGGAATCTAAACTTTAGAGCACAACTGTATTTTTTCTGTTAAAGGCTGTAGCATTTCCCTGTCATATTTTATGCTGCTTGATGTTCGGACAATGGTGAACCAAAGGAGCAATAATTGTATAAAATAGATAATTTTTTTTGCTTTGCTTTAGTCTCTAGCAAATTAAACTTAAACTAATGACTGTATATATGAGCCCTGCTGCTTGTACAGGATGTTGTATTCCATGGAGTACAATGTACAATATCCCACGTGCATTTAAATTTATAGAGCTCTATATGGACTATCATAATATATCATGTAAGACATAGATGAGTCTTTTGGCCCACTTTGAGCATAATGTTTTTCCCACCGGTGTAGGCTGTGTCATGTTTTTGCCACCACACCGTTATGTAAGGTTAATAACAATATATTTCTCAGAATCTGCTTTATTGCCTTCTGTTTTTATCAGAGGTGTAATATAAACTTTGTTCTCTTGCAAGATAGAGGAACATGAAGCTCCCAAAATCACAAAATCTCATACAAAATAGAGCTAGATATTTACAGTAAGACCTCGCTCTGCATGACATCCAATGTACAGGCACTTCAATCACTATAGCAATTTCCTTTTATCTGCAGACATATTTCCTTCTCTTTTACTGCACGCGTTCTTCTCCGTAAATGAGTAACACCATGTTTATAGAAAGAAAAAGAATATCTGAAAAACAGCATTATATATATACTGTATGTATATATATATATATATATATATTAAATCATATATATTATATTTAATTACTAAGCTTGTCCAAATGGATTTTTCCTCTCTGAACCCTGTTCACACAGGCAATATACAGATGATCAGGTTTTAAAATACATCACACCGGGATTGCATACATCAGTTAGGACTGCTCTGATATGGGTATACCTTGACGTTTGGTGGAGCAGCTTAGTATACATTTTTTGCAAAAAACGTATCAACCAAATACCCTGTTTTTTACATCTTTTTACTAGCACTTGTAGATTACTGTGATTTTTTGAAACTGAGTGTTTTGGTTCTACTATGCTCTTTTGTGTCTTCAACTTATCTGCCTGTTGAGCCTGGTGCCATTCTTCCCTGCACAGAGTGGTGTGACCTCTCCTGCCTGGGATGCAGAAGCTTCCACTGACATCATGTCTATAAATCTTAGACTTCTTTTCCGGTCCTCTCTGTTGACAGGACTGGACTTCTGAGGTCATTCTGATAGACACTTAAATTCCCGCTGCCTGTCTGGGGGAGCTGGCGGTCAATCAAAATGATCTCTGAGTCTCCCCTCCCTGTCATATCAGAAGAGGCAGCTGAATCCCTGGCAGGACCGGTATGTGACCACTCTGTCCCCTGGAAGAACAGCACTGTGCACAACAGGCAGATAAGTTGCAAGCACCTGCCTGTTATTACTTAGGTACATGTTTGTTTTTTTTGTAAAATCCTGACCAATAGTCCTAGTGTTAAAGTGACCAGATTAATATCACCATATTTAAAGTGAATGTAAAAAAAAGTGCAGAGAATATATATTTGCTCCATTCCCTAACTCTAATTCATTTTACAACGTGTATTTTTACAGTCTATTTGCGATTCATTAAAGACTTTTAGTTTCCTTTCCCTCATATCCCCCAAATCATGCCTATTATCTACATACATATATTAAGGGTTCTGTTTTGAAGAATGAGTTGCTGTTTTAAATGGCACCATTAATTTTACCATATAATGTTCTGACACCAGGAAAAAAATATACAATTGGATGGAAATGAAAACAAAATAAAATTTATATATTTTTTGTTTTGTTCTTATGATGTTCACATTGCATTAAATACTCCATGTTAACTTTGCTCTACAGAACATTACAGTTCTGAAGACACCAAATTTTATGTTTAAAGGGAACCTGTCAGCAGGATTGTGCACAGTATCCTACACACAGAGTCAAGTCGGTGCCATTATACTGATTAAAATGTTACCTTGGTTGATGAAATCTGTCTTGTGGTTGTTGTTTAATCTATATTTTCAGTTTTTAGTTAATGATAGGCTCGTGCTTCGGGGCGCCTTTTCAGACTGCTGACAAGTCATTATTCCCTCAGTGACCTGACCCTCTAGTTTACCTAATGAATAACTGTACATACTGAAGAAGAAAAACCCCTTCTGCAGGCAGGTGCCAGGCGTGACACTTGCGCTGCAGCATAATCGCATGTTTAGTGTCCTAATAATAACTGTTCTTGATGTTATTGAGCAAGTACAAAAAAAATCTATTTAAAAATGGTGCCTGTGAAGTAGCAGCTATCAATGTGTGTAGAGAACCCATACTGTAGCTGCTATTACGCAGGCTCCGTTGGCGCCATCTTGCTGGAGACAAATTTCCTCCTCCAAGATGGTGCCACCCGCAGTAGCAGTTCTTGGAGATCTCCAAAACTTACAAAAATATTGGATAGTGTCACCATATTCTGAGAAAGATGGTTATATGTGACAGTGCAGGGACATGGCCTGCTCATATAACAGCTATTGGTTGGGGGCGTAAGGTATACAGACACTACAGCACGGGATCGCAAATAATTCTGTCTTTTAAGTTAAACATTGTTTAAAAACAGGCAGTGAAATGTTTACTTCACAAAAAGATTAAGCTGTGATCCCGTGCTGTAATGGCAGTATAGTTTTTTTTTTCTCCTCCCTCTGTCCAAGAGTTGTGGTATGATCAGATGAAGTTCATGTACGGTCAGACATAGCAATTACACAGTACACAGCAGGGGCACATTTATAAGATTATCTCAGCACAGGAGCATTTTATTTAAGCACATCCAATTGTAGAAATTATTATTACTCCAAGATCTATTGATTAAAATCAACTTTTGTTCCTAGGAAAACCCCTTTATGTGAGACATTGCTGGATTCAGGTTCCCTTTGCCTACTGCATGATGCTCTCAGATGAGGTAGCAAAAATCTGTTGACAGAATCCCTTCAAGGCACAAGTGTCCATTAACCCCTTAATCTCATTTTACGTACTATCCCGTCAAGGTGACCTGGGACTTAATTCCCAGTGACGTGATAGTACGTCCAGCGCGATCAGCTGTGCTCACGGGGGGAGCGTGGCCGATCGCGGCCAGGTGTCAGCTGACTATGTCGTGACCAGGTGTCACGGACCGCCCCGGCACATTAACCCCTGGCACACTGCGATCAAACATGATTGCAGTGTTCCGGCGGTATAGGGAAGCATCGCGCAGGGAGGGGGCTCCCTGCGGGCCTCCTTGAGACCCTCGGAGCAACATGATGTGATTGCGTTGCTCTGAGGGTCTCCAACCTTCCTGTACCTGCAGGCCCCGGATCCAAAATGGCCACGGGGCTGCATGCGGGTCCTGCAGGGAGGTGGCTTCACAGTGCCTGCTCAGAGCAGGCACCGGGAAGACTCCCTACTGTGCATGTCAGATCACTGATATGACATAGTGCACAGCAACGTGTCAGATCAGCGATCTGTCACTTTACTGTGATGTCCCCCCTGGGGCAAAGTAAAAACAAAAAAAATTACATGTGCAAAAAAAAAAATTTCCTAAATAAATAATAATAATAAAAAAATATTGTTCCAATGAATACATTCCTTTATCTTAATAAAAAAAACAATAAAAGTACACATATTTAGTATTGCCGCGTCCGTAACGACCCGACCTATTAAACTATCCCACTAGTTAACCCCTTCGGTGAACACCGTTAAAAAAAAAAAGGGGGGGGCTAAAAACAACGCTTTATTATCATACCACCGAACAAAAAGTGGAATAGCACACGATCAAAAAGACGGATATAAATAACCATGGTACCAATGAAAACGTCATAGTGTCCCGCAAAAAAGAGCTGCCAAACAGGATCAACAGCGAAAAAATAAAAAAGTTATAGTCCTCAGAATAAAGCGATGCAAAAATAATTATTTTTTCTATAAAATAGTTTTTATCGTATAAAAGTGCCAAAACATAAAAAAATTATCCAAATGAGGTATCGCTGTAATCGTACTGACCCGAAGAATAAAACTGCTTTATCAATTTTACCAAACATGGAATAGTATAAACGCCCCCCCAAAAAATAAATTCATGAATAGCTGGTTTTTGGTCATTCTGCCTCACAAAAATAGGAATAAAAAGCGATCAAATAATGTCATGTGCCCAAAGATGTTACCAATAAAAACATCAACTCGTCTTGCAAAAAACAAGACCTCACATGACTCTGTGGACCCAAATATGGAACAATTATAGCTCTCAAAATGTGGTAATGCCAAAAAATATTTTTTGCAATAAAAAGCGTCTTTTAGTGTGTGACGGCTGCCAATCATAAAAATCTGCTAAAAAACCCACTATAAAAGTAAATCAAACCCCCCTTCATCACCCCTTTAGTTAGGAAAAAATAAAACAAATTAAGAAAATGTATTTATTTCCATTTTTCCTTTAGGGCTAGGGTTAGGGTTAGTGTTAGGGTTAGGGCTAGGGTTAGGGTTAGGGCTAGGGTTAGGGCTAGGGCTAGGGTTAGGGCTAGTGTTAGGGTTAGGGAAAGGGTTAGGGCTGGGGTTTGGATTACATTTACGGTTGGGATTAGGGTTAGGAGTGTGTCTGGGTTAGGGGTGTGGTTAGGGTTATGGTTGGGACTAGGGTTAGTGGTGTGTTGGAGTTGGGGTTAGAGGTGTGGTTGGGATTAGAGTAACGGGTGTGTTTGGATTAGGGTTTCAGTTAGAATTGGGGGTTTCCACTGTTTAGGCACATCAGGGCTCTCCAAACACGACATGGCGTCCGATCTCAAATTTTTGTTTTTTTCACATATAAACGCAGGTAATATCAAAGAAATTTTACCATTATCATGAAGTACAATATGTTTTGAGAAAACATTGTCAGAATCACCTGGATCTGTTGAAGCGTTTCAGAGTTATAAAGGGACAGTGTTCAGAAATGTAAAAATTGGCCCGGTCATTAACGTGCAAACCACCCTCGGGGCTTAAGGGGTTAAATTAACTTAGTCTCTTGAAGACAACTATTTCTTCAAATTCAGTTACTCTGAAGATCAAGTAAAGTTTTAATAACCCATCAATTTCTCCTTCATGAATTCAGATGCATCAGTCAACCAAATGAACTATAGTTGCATTGGGTCATTTTGCACATAATTTGTTCTTCATTAGTGTCTCTCCACTCTGGCTTAACATTATTGGCCAAGAACAAAGGAATCTTCCCTCCCTGTGACATCTAAGTGCACAATCAAATATTAGTATTAGGTGTAATATTCTTCCCTTATCTAGGCCAGCAAATAAAGATGTCAGAGCCACATGAATGTATAAGACATCAGTTCTCAATATGAACGGCATATACAGCTGTGGATACCATTTAGATTTTTTTTTATAATAGTTGATTGATGGATAATGACAGATTAAGGATGCAGTTTTGAAATAATAGAAGGATAAATGATCAATAAATTATGTAGCAACAGTAACCACTTTTTAGAAGAAAGTTGCCATATTACTTTATTTATATATCTATATTTCTATTACCATTATAGTTTAGTATTTTGGGAAGATTATGCTATAATACAAAATTTATCAACTGGATAAAAAATCCTTTAAGAAATAAGTCTTTGTTTTATTGTGTAATTTGCAATGACATAAAAAGCAATCAATCAAGTAAGAAAACTGTAGTTAATAGGTCTCTGGGTTTAAGCCTTTAGGACGTAATATCTTCTACATGTAACCAAGGGAAATAACATTGGGAATTTAACATTGATTTTTACTCCTTAAACTATGACCGTCTACTGAGAATACTTGTACCAAGACTTTTCTTATATCTTGCACAAAAAATCCTTGTACCACCATTGTAAGGGATACTGTGAAAGGAGTGCCTTGATTGCATGTTGCCACTAAAAGAATTATAAAATAATTACCATAATGATAGATTTAGATTTCCTTATTTTGCAATAATTTTCTTCCCCATTTGTAAGCACAATGTAACTGTCTTTTCATAATGCCCTTTGGAAAACTGCTACACTTCTGAAATATCTGGGACTTATTATATTGTCTGGCTAATACTAACCGTGTAAAAACCCTGTCAGTTACTAAAGCCCAGCAAATCCTCGCTATCCAGTAGACCTTTCAGATTCTCACTCACCTTCTGACCTAACAAACAGCATCAACCTGTCTCTTATCATCTTAGTTTTACTTCTCTAAACCTTGTCACTTGTTTTCTCTCCTTGTTTTATACAGCTCGGGGACTGCTATCTATCCATCTCAACAGAAAGAATTTTTATGAGCTCAAATACCAGCTTCTTCCTGTTTCAACTCCTTCAACTGTCACATTTGTATTCCTCTGTCATAACATGAATGGTTTTAGTTCACAAAATTGACTGCTTAAAAAATAGTTATGACAGCAGTTAAGTTAATCTGAAATAACAATGCATTGGGGTTTACACTTTAAAAATATTTTCTAGGGATTGATAGTAAATAATGCCATGATTCTAAGTCTAGCTTTTAAAATAATACTATGGACTAGTATTGTAGAGATAGAATAAATCTTTTATTCTACATGATGACCTCTGCTAATGTTGATATTTTCCTTTCAATAGAATGCAATACCTTACCATACCTAGCTATATAGTAAACAGTTGGTGGAATAAGTGACTTCCATTATCATAAGACTGATTAAAAATTTGTTTGTATATATATATATATATATATATATATATAAGAATTCAGCACTTGATCAGATGTGAAAATAGCTGTTTATTAGACAATCCAACAACCCAACATGTATAATGTACTAACGTTTCAGTCTAACATCATAGACCTTCACTAGACATGTTACAAAGAAATCATTTTTTTCGTTTTGCTATATTCATTTCACAATAAATTAAGCTTTACTTTGTGTCTGATTTGCTGGCGAGGTGGTCCATATTCCCTTACATTTGTCCTCTCATTACCACATTCTACAGTTTCTGGGTATAGTAAATGCCATACTTTATATATTTTTATAATGGTGAAATAAGTATTGCACACATCATCAATTTCTAAGGAAATATATATCTAAATGTCCATTGACATGAAATTCTCACCAGATGCCAGCAACAACCCATCCAATCCACACACACAATGAAATCAAACCGTAGATGTCAATAAATTAAGTGATGTGTAATAATGACAAGTGACATAGTGAAAATGTATTGAAAATGCTTACTAAAGTGCACTTAATACTTTGTATAAAATTTTGTTGAGCAGACTTTAAATGTGCTTGAGCCTGTTTTCTATTTAGCATTGGAGACTTGCAAGGTGAGTATTGATACAGGCAAATATATCCATATCCATAAATTAAGTTATGTGTAATAATGAGAAATGACACAGAGAAAAAGGATTAAACACAAGAAGAAAGAGAGGTGCAAAAATCCACCAAAAGACATGACAAAGACCAACAAAAATCGATCAGTAATTAGAAAGTAATTATGTCACTTAGTGAAAAATAATATCTCCTGGTTCGAATGACAGCCTGTAAAAGGTGTCTTATTACAAATGTATGACACAAGAAACAACTCATGATGGGTAAGACTACTAAGCTGTCTCAAGACATTCACAACTTTATTGTTGCAAAGCATACTTAAAAATCCTCCTCTAACCAATGCTTTAAGTTACTGAACGTTCCAGTGATCATTGATGATGCTGTAATCCAGAAGTGAAAATTGCATCATTTCACCATAGATCAGCTACAATCAGGCGATCCAAGCAAGATTTCAAAAAGATGAGTAAAAGGAATTATCATTAGAGTTGTCCAAGAGTCAAGGACCACCTGTGGAGACCTACAGAAAACCCAAACTTTTCTCAAAGAAAACAGTAAGTAATGCACTTAACCTTCATGACTCCATGCTCAACCCGCAAGACTCCATTGCTGAACAAAAAGCATGTTCAATCATATTTAAAGTTTAGCACAACATTTAAACAAGTCTGTGAATTACTGTGAGAATATAGTCTGATTAGATGAGACTAAAATTAAACTCTTTGGATGCCATGATTGACACAATGTTTGCAGGCCAAAAGGCACTTGACATCACTCCAAAGACATCATGCCAACAGTGAAGCTTGGAGGTGCAAACATCATGCTGTACGGCTGTTTTTTCAGCATACTGCACTGGCATACTTCATATTGTTGAAGGAAGGATGAATGGAAAAATGTACTAAGAGTCTAAGACATTCTTAAGAGTATTCTGCTGCCATCTGCCAGAAAAATGAAGATTAAATGAGGGTGGACACTTCAACAAAACAATGATCCCAAACACAGAGTCAAGGAAACTCTCAATTGGTTTCAAAAAAAGAAACTAAAACTGCTATAATGGCCCAGCCAATCACCTGACCTGAATCCACAAGAAAATTTAGTGAAGGAATTTCAAGAGTGTAGCACAGTCTGCTTTGCCATAGCTAGTTATTAAAAATAGAGGGGACCCCACAAAAAGGCAAAGTAGACAACTAGGGCTGATATTAATAACTTGGGAAGTTCCATGGATATTGGCCCCTTCCTAGAATAATAAGACAAGCTCACAGCTGTCTGATTTCCCATGGCTGATTATTAAAAATAAGTTGGAACCCATGCCGTATTTTTAATTTATTTATTATTATTTTTCATGTATTTGTTTATTTATTAGTAATAAATAAAATAAAAAAATGTTGTGAGGTCTCCTGTTATGACCTGGTGGTCAGGACAATAATGGACCTGGTGGTTAAGAGCACACGGAATGACCTGATAGTTACTGATAATAAGGACGAGCTCTGGGACGTGGGAACTCTGCTGACCGCAATCCCTAAACCTATCAAACACACTAGAAATAGCCGTGGATTGCGCCTAACGCTCCCTATGCAACTCGGCACAGCCTAAGAAACTAGCTAGCCCTGAAGATAGAAAAATAAAGCCTACCGTGCCTCAGAGAAATTCCCCAAAGGAAAAGGCAGCCCCCCACATATAATGACTGTGAGTAAAGATGAAAATACAAACACAGAGATGAAATAGATTTAGCAAAGTGAGGCCCGACTTACTGAACAGACCGAGGACAGCACAAAAACCTACAAAAAGACCACACAGAGGGCGCAAAAAGACCCTCCGCACCGACTCACGGTGCGGAGGCGCTCCCTCTGCGTCCCAGAGCTTCCAGCAAGCAAGACAACAAATTAAATAGCAAGCTGGACAGAAAAATAGCAAACCAAAGAAATACAAGCTGGAACTTAGCTTCTTATGGGAAGACAGGTCACAAGAACGATCCAGGAGTGAACAGACCAATACTGGAACATTGACAGGTGGCATGGAGCAAAGATCTAAGTGGAGTTAAATAGAGCAGCAGCTAACGAATTAACCTTGTCACCTGTGAAACTCAGAAACACCCACCAGAGGAAGTCCATGGACAGAACCAGCCGAAGTACCATTCATGACCACAGGAGGGTGCCCGACAACAGAATTCACAACAGTACCCCCCCTTGAGGAGGGGTCACCGAACCCTCACCAGAGCCCCCAGGCCGACCAGGATGAGCCAAATGAAAGGCACGAACCAGATTGGCAGCATGAACATCAGAGGCAAAAACCCAGGAATTATCTTCCTGACCATAACCCTTCCACTTGACCAGGTACTGGAGTTTCCGTCTCGAAACACGAGAATCCAAAGTCTTCTCCACCACATACTCCTACTCCCCCTCAACTAACACCGGGGCAGGAGGATCAACGGATGGAACCACAGGCGCCACGTATCTCCGCAATAACGACCTATGGAACACATTATGGATGGCAAAAGAAGCAGGAAGGGCCAATCGAAATGACACAGGATTGATAACCTCAGAAATCTTATACGGACCAATGAAACGAGGCTTAAACTTAGGAGAGGAAACCTTCATAGGAACATAACGAGACGACAACCAAACCAAATCCCCAACACAAAGTCGGGGACCCACACAGCGCCGGCGGTTAGCGAAACGTTGAGCCTTCTCCTGGGACAATGTCAAATTGTCCACCACATGAGTCCAAATCTGCTGCAACCTATCCACCACATTATCTACACCAGGACAGTCTGAAGACTCAACCTGCCCTGAAGAGAAACGAGGATGGAAACCAGAATTGCAGAAAAACAGCGAAACCAAAGTAGCCGAGCTGGCCCAATTATTAAGGGCGAACTCAGCCAACGGCAAAAAGGACACCCAATCATCCTGATCAGCAGAAACAAAGCATCTCAGATATGTTTCCAAAGTTTGATTAGTTCGTTCGGTTTGGCCATTTGTCTGAGGATGGAAAGCCGAGGAAAAAGACAAATCAATGCCCATCCTAGCACAAAAGGATCGCCAAAACCTTGAAACAAACTGGGAACCTCTGTCAGAAACGATGTTCTCCGGGATACCATGTAAACAAACCACATGCTGGAAAAATAATGGCACCAAATCAGAGGAGGAAGGCAATTTAGCCAAAGGTACCAAATGGACCATCTTAGAAAAGCGATCACAAACCACCCAAATGACCGACATCTTTTGAGAGACGGGGAGATCCGAAATAAAATCCATTGAAATATGCGTCCAGGGCCTCTTCGGGACCGGCAAGGGCAAAAGCAACCCACTGGCATGAGAACAGCAGGGCTTAGCCCGAGCACAAGTCCCACAGGACTGCACAAAAGAACGCACATCCCGCGACAAAGACGGCCACCAGAAGGATCTAACCACCAAATCTCTGGTACCAAAGATTCCAGGATGACCAGCCAACACTGAACAATGAATCTCAGAGATAACTCTACTAGTCCATCTATCAGGGACAAACAGTTTCTCCGCTGGGCAACGGTCAGGTCTATCAGCCTGAAATTTTTGCAGCACCCGCCGCAAATCAGGGGAGATGGCAGACAAAATTACCCCCTCTTTGAGAATACCCGCCGGCTCAGGAACACCCGGAGAGTCAGGCACAAAACTCCTTGACAGGGCATCAGCCTTCACATTCTTTGAGCCCGGAAGGAACGAAACCACAAAATCAAAACGGGAGAAAAATAATGACCATCGAGCCTGTCTCGGATTCAACCGTTTGGCAGACTCAAGATAAGTCAAATTCTTGTGATCTGTCAAGACCACCACGCGATGCTTGGCTCCTTCCAGCCAATGACGCCACTCCTCGAATGCCCACTTCATGGCCAACAATTCACGATTACCAACATCATAATTGCGCTCAGCAGGCGAAAACTTTCTAGAAAAGAAAGCACATGGCTTCATCACCGAGCCCTCAGAACTTCTTTGCGACAAAACAGCTCCTGCTCCAATCTCAGAAGCATCAACCTCAACCTGAAACGGAAGCGAAACCTCTGGCTGGCACAACACAGGGGCAGAAGAAAAATGACACTTCAACTCCTGAAAAGCCTCTACAGCCGCAGAAGACCAATTGACCACATCAGCACCCTTCTTGGTCAAATCAGTCAACAGTTTAGCAACAGTAGAAAAATTAGCGATGAAGCGCCGATAAAAATTAGCAAAGCCCAGGAACTTTTGCAGGCTTTTCACAGATGTCGGCTGAGTCCAATCGTAAATGGCCAGGACTTTAACAGCGTCCATCTCGATAGTAGAAGGGGAAAAAATGAACCCCAAAAATGAAACCTTCTGAACTCCAAAGAGACACTTTGACCCCTTCACAAACAAGGAATTCGCATGAAGGACCTGGAACACCATTCTGACCTGCTTCACATGAGACTCCCAATCATCCGAAAAGACCAAAATATCATCCAAATACACAATCAGGAATTTATCCAGGTACTCTCGGAAGATGTCATGCATAAAGGACTGAAATACTGATGGAGCATTGGAAAGCCCGAATGGCATAACCAGGTACTCAAAATGGCCCTCGGGCGTATTAAATGCTGTTTTCCATTCATCGCCTTGTTTAATACGCACAAGATTATACGCCCCTCGAAGATCTATCTTGGTGAACCAACTAGCCCCTTTAATACGAGCAAACAAATCAGACAGCAACGGCAAAGGATACTGAAATTTGACTGTAATTTTAGTAAGAAGGCGGTAATCAATACAAGGTCTCAAAGAACCATCCTTCTTGGCCACAAAAAAGAACCCTGCTCCTAACGGTGATGACGATGGGCGAATATGGCCTTTCTCCAAGGATTCCTTTATATAACTCTGCATAGCGGCGTGTTCTGGCACAGATAAATTGAACAATCGGCCCTTAGGAAACTTACTACCAGGAATCAAATTAATTGCACAATCGCAATCCCTATGAGGAGGTAGGGCACTGGCTTTGGGCTCATCAAATACATTCCGATAATCCAACAAAAACTCTGGAACTTCAGAAGGAGTGGAAGATGAAATAGACAAAAATGGAACATCACCATGTACCCCCTGGCAACCCCAGCTGGACACAGACATAGATTTCCAGTCCAATACTGGATTATGAACCTGTAGCCATGGCAACCCCAAAACGACCACATCATGTAGATTATGCAACACCAGAAAGCGGATATCCTCCTGATGTGCAGGAGCCATGCACATGGTCAATTGGGTCCAATACTGAGGCTTATTCTTGGCCAAAGGCGTAGCATCAATCCCTCTCAATGGAATAGGATACTGCAAGGGCTCCAAGAAAAAACCACAGCGCCTAGCATATTCCAAGTCCATCAAATTCAGGGCAGCGCCTGAATCCACAAATGCCATAACAGAATAGGATGACAAAGAGCAAATCAGAGTAACAGACAATAGAAATTTAGACTGTACCGTACCAATGGTGGCAGACCTAGCGAACCGCTTAGTGCGCTTAGGACAATCGGAAATAGCATGAGTGGAATCACCACAGTAAAAACATAGCCCATTCCGACGTCTGTGTTCTTGCCGTTCAGCTCTGGTCAAAGTCCTATCACATTGCATAGGCTCAGGCCCATGCTCAGATAGTACCGCCAAATGGTGCACAGCTTTACGCTCACACAAGCGTCGATCGATCTGAATGGCCAAGGACATAGACTCATTCAGACCAGCAGGCATGGGAAACCCCACCATGACATCCTTAAGGGCTTCAGAGAGACCCTTTCTGAAGATTGCTGCCAGGGCACATTCATTCCACTGAGTGAGCACAGACCACTTTCTAAACTTCTGACAATATATCTCCGCTTCATCCTGCCCCTGACACAGAGCCAGCAAGATTTTCTCTGCCTGATCCACTGAATTAGGTTCGTCATAAAGCAATCCAAGCGCCAGGAAAAACGCATCAACATCACGCAATGCCGGATCTCCTGGCGCAAGGGAAAATGCCCAGTCTTGAGGGTCACCACGTAACAAAGAAATAATGATCTTTACTTGTTGAACAGGGTCACCTGAGGAGCGAGGTTTCAAGGCAAGAAACAATTTACAATTATTTTTGAAATTCAAGAACTTAGATCTATCACCAAAAAACAAATCAGGAATTGGAATCCTAGGCTCTGACATCGGATTCTGAACCACAAAATCTTGAATGTTTTGTATCCTTGTAGTGAGATTATCCATCCAAGAGGACAGACCTTGAATGTCCATGTTTACACCAATGTCCTGAACCACCCAGAGGTAAAGAAGTAAATAGAGACAAAACACACTGCAAAGAAAAAAAATGGTCTCAGAACTTCTCTTATCCCTCTATTGAGATGCATTAGTACTTTGGGCCACCTGTACTGTTATGACCTGGTGGTCAGGACAATAATGGACCTGGTGATTAAAAGCACACGGAATGACCTGATAGTTACTGATAATAAGGACGAGCTCTGGGACGTGGGAACTCTGCTGACAGCAATCCCTAAACCTATCAAACACACTAGAAATAGCCGTTGATTGCGCCTAACGCTCCCTATGCAACTCGGCACAGCCTAAGAAACTAGCTAGCCCTGAAGATAGAAAAATAAAGCCTACCGTGCCTCAGAGAATTTCCCCAAAGGAAAAGGCAGCCCCCCACATATAATGACTGTGAGTAAAGATGAAAATACAAACACAGAGATGAAATAGATTTAGCAAAGTGAGGCCCGACTTACTGAACAGACCGAGGATAGGAAAGGTTACTTTGCGGTCAGCACAAAAACCTACAAAAAGACCACGCAGAGGGCGCAAAAAGACCCTCCGCACCGACTCACGGTGCGGAGGCGCTCCCTCTGCGTCCCAGAGCTTCCAGCAAGCAAGACAACAAATTAAATAGCAAGCTGGACAGAAAAATAGCAAACCAAAGAAATACAAGCTGGAACTTAGCTTCTTATGGGAAGACAGGTCACAAGAACGATCCAGGAGTGAACAGACCAATACTGGAACATTGACAGGTGGCATGGAGCAAAGATCTAAGTGGAGTTAAATAGAGCAGCAGCTAACGAATTAACCTCGTCACCTGTGAAACTCAGAAACACCCACCAGAGGAAGTCCATGGACAGAACCAGCCGAAGTACCATTCATGACACAGGAGGGAGCCCGACAACAGAATTCACAACAGTCTCCCCTATTTTTAATAACCAGCTAAGGGAATGCAGCCACCTGCTGGCTGATATTAATATGCTGGAAATGGCCATGGTTATTGGACCATTCCCAACCTACTAATATCAGCCTGAAGTCGCCCCAGAAGTGGTCCATCAAATGTAATGCACCAATTGTGGCACTTAGCTTCAGCTCTTCCTGATTGCCCTGATGCGGTGGCAATCAGTGTAATTGTTTTAGAGGTTAGTAATGGAGAGCTCTCAGTCAGACACCCCACTACTAACCGAGGAGTAAAAATAGTTAAACACCCACACAGAAAAAAAACTTAAGTTGATTAATGACTTCCAACACTATTCCATTTATAAAACTATTGCCAGTTCCCCTTCATGGTCCCCCCCTTTTATGCAGGGACGCTGGTATACTTACTGCTCTTGCCCCGAATAAAGTCACCTAATCACATATACCACACAAGGAATGGCATAGAAATAAATAAAACCAATTATTTACCTGTTGTTGATTTATTTATTCTGATTCCTTATAATGATGCAGATGGAAGTACTTTGGACACCATCTGGCCTATGATCCTCCCTGGATTAAGCATGCATAAAAACGTGGTCCGTCACAGTTTTGTGCACTTCTGAAAAGAAATGCTGAAAAGAGGCAAGACAGAGTCCAGAGTCTGCTGCCCCATTATATGAAATGGATCCCTTGAAGATTTCATCTGAATCATGTCACTCGGAGATTTAGATGGAAACCCCAATATAAGTGCATAGTGTAGAGCACAAGATAAATGTGATCCCAACTGTTATGTAAAATGTTCCCAGTAAAAGCTTCAAATCAGTCCACAAAAAAAGCAATCTCCACTCATGTCAGTCATCTGTCAATGGAAATAAAGGGTGCTTCCATGCTACTGGTGTTACAAAGCCTTTGGAAAAGCAAAATGGTTCCATGCCCTTCCAAAAAGAAATTCAGCTAATTTTGTGCTCCAAAATCCAAATGCCCCCCCTCGCTTCTGAGCCCAAGTTCGCTTAAACTACATTTAGTATCCATTTGGCAGGGGTATAATTTCAGGAATCGTTCATTTGAGGGTGTATTCTGCTCTTCTAGTCACTTAGGGGTCCTTTATATGGAGTCTGCAAACTATTCTGTGAAAATCTGTGCACCGGGAAGCGAATAGTGCTTTATCACAGTCTCGTCATATGGCTAAGCAGTACTGTACAGCCACATATGGGTTATTGCAATGTTCAGCAGAAATTGTGCGACACATTTTTGTGACATTTTTACCCTTTCCCTTTGTTGAAATTTAAAATTTGAGGGCTAAAACTAAAGTTTTGTGGCAATTTTCTTTTCACTACCTAATGGTATAAAATTCTGTAACACACCTATGGTGTCAATTTTTACCAATTGGGTCACATGTGGGTGGTTTCCAATGTTTATGCATGTCAGGGGCTTTCCAAAGGTGACATGGCATCCGCTCTCAAATCCAAAGATTTTTGCATTCAAAAAGTCAAACAGTGCACCTTCCTTTCTGCGCTCAACCTGCTAAGGTGAAATTGAACAACATATTTTGGGATCAATTTTCTACTGTTACCCTTGTGAAAAATCAAAAAATTGGGGCTAAAGTAAAATTTTTGTGAAAAATGTTACGTGTTATTTTTTGGAATTGAGAGTCCTCAGTGGTTGACACCTTTTAATGGCTAACTGAAGGATGGTAACAAATTGCAAGCTTTCGAGACTCAGGTCCCTTTATCAGGCATGGACTAATATAAATTCAGACAAATCACATACTTATGCACGATACAGCCCAGAAATAATGCCATAGATAAGACAGGTGATGTGAAGCAGAACTACCATTATGTGAGAGTGATAAACAGTTGTGTCCATAAATATTGGAACAGTCCATAGATAAGGAAGTCTTAATGTTTTATGGACCTATGGTTCTGGGTTATGATGCCCCCACACGGTGTGAGGAGCAAATTCCTCAATTGATGTAAAAAGACATAAATCCATGGGAGTTGCAGGATGCTTCGGTCACATGGGAGCGCACAGGACACGGATGAAAGGATTAAAAGTTTCTTTGTTTATTGAAATCCATGGGACACATTCATTCCTGTGTTCTTTTTTGTTTTCCACGTTCCTTTAATTTCTGTGACGCACGTTAAGGGTTAATAAACCTCACGAATCTTATTTTGAGGAATTTGAGGAGTGCAGTTTTCAGAATAGTGCCATTTTTTATTTTCTGCCATATAGGAACCCCAAAGAAACACTTTTCATAGTCATGAAAATACAGAAAAATGTTTAAATGAGAAGTTGTGTCCAAACGTTTGGTCTGTACTATATATATAGACAGAAATATCCTGCCTCTACTTTGAACATAACATAGCCTGTCACTCAGGCTGAGCACTTCATGGAGGTGGCAGAGCACATAAAGAGCTCTTCATCTAACCCTTTGACAATCTATGATGTACTCTTGACAGAGGTCACAAGCGAGGTTCAAAATCTAAGCCCAATCTTTAGCAGGCAGATACTGTTTGTACCATACAGCTTGTATATGCCTGCAGCAGTATTGATTAGGAACTAGCTCCAATTGTTGTTTTTTACCATTTGAAATCCACTTCCAATCACTAACAACAGTATTGAAATGTACTGTACTGGTTGTCAGTGCATGTGCACAACTGCTTCCCATGGCCACACATGATATCATGAAAATGAGCCAATGAGTTACCACAGAAAGCAGGTGGTATAAAAAATTCCTCCAAAAAAAAAAAAAGCAAAATGTGATCAAAACATCATATGTACAATATGCCAAAGTGATGCCAATAAAAACTATATCTTAGCTTGTAAAACACCAGAATTAACACAAGTCTATCGATGGGAGCATAAAAAGTTGCAGGTCTCAGAAAATGATACAAACCATTTCTTTTTGTAAAGGTTCTCACTTTTTTTAAACATTATTTATACAAAAACTGACTTGCAGAATGATATTTCCAGGTCATTTTTACAGAATAACAAAATCTTCGAAATACTTGCAGAATTTGATATTTTTCACCATTGCACCACACTAAACATTAATTAATGTAATTCAAAAACAAAACTCACCCTGCAAAAAACAAGCCATCAGACAGTTAAGTCAATAAGAAATACAAAGTTATGGCAACCAAGAAAGGTGAGGATAAAGCACAAAACAGAGTTTTTTTCTGCCCGCAATTGGTTAGAAAGGTGTGAAAATACTATGCAAATGAATTGACATAGAAAATGGTCCTACAATTGTATCCAGACATCCAAAACTCACAGTAACACATTCATTCATTTGTAAACTATAAGTATTATCAATAATGGCTCTAGGTTACAATGTGTTTCTCCTAAAGCAGTTTTCACAAAGAGTCCCCTGATAGTGCTAAAATAGGAAGCGTGAAGCACTTGATACCCAAAGCTTTACTATTCTGTTCTTAACAGAGATACAATGTTGTAAATTTAGTTGGCAGTCTTCCCAGACTTTAACCATAATTATCATAGATATAATTTTAAGGTTATCATAATTTAGTGAACAAAGGGGAAAAGTTCCACCATAAATGTAAAACTTACATTAAATATACAATATGAGGGAAAAGCCTGAAAAAAAAAAACTTAGAAAGAACATAAAATAAATCAGGTAACAAATTATGAAAAAATACATGGCTTCATGGGAGGATACATATCCAGAAACTATAATGACTAGAATCATTTTGTTTGCAAATATTAAATTATTTCCACCTGCAAACTTGTTTCCAGAATGTGATAACACTCCTTTTGGCCTTTTAATACTAAATGAAAATTAATCTGCTCAAGTCAGTGGGATTGAGCTGCAATACCAGACACATTTCATGGATGTGAATGACACTGTTCATTAAAAAAAAAAAGCACACCCTTTCTTCTTATCCAAGACCACCTCTTTAATGCGTAATAGTTAGTGATGAGCGAATATACTCGTTACTCGAGATTTCCCAAGCACGCTCGGGGGTCCTCCGAGTATTTTTTAGTGCTCGGAGATTTCGTTTTCATTGCCGCAGCTGAATGATTTGGGTGGAGGACACCCGAGCGTGCTTGGGAAATCTCGAGTAATGAGTATATTCGCTCATCACAAGTAATAGTATAACAATGTGTCCAGGAATTCCATTGCAAAGATTTGCTTCTTTACATTTTCTCTCTTTTTTACTCAAACTTGGTATTCTTCTTGAAAGCCTTTAATTTATCAAACCTGCCCTTCCTAAAAACTGCACATCGACTAAAGAAAGTAAACATTTTATTCATAATTATAATCATAAATAGAGCTACAGTAGGAGGCATTGTTTTTAATAGCTGATCCCAAATTGTAGGCTAAAAAATACAAAACTGCTCATTAAGCACATGGGGGTCTATTCTGTTGCTAGAATTCTGACATAAAACACATTGATGAGTCACAATACACAAGTGCAGCTTGCAAAATGTGCAAAATAATGGCAACTTTTGCTGTTTCACATCCAGTCCCAGGCATCTACAGCCATGTGGGCGGATCATGGGTAAAGCATGGTTAGGCTAAACCCAACTGTCAAAATCAGGAAAAATAACACCATTTTAATGAACTTTTAATGAACTTATTCCAGAAATGCACTCAAGTCCACGACTGGAGTATATTTCTGCCTCAGGCACACAGCACTAAGATGCACCTTAATTATAAAGTGATGTGACCCCTTAAAGAATTAGGCATAGTTTACTGTAGAAGCCATGTTTAATAAGACTGATAAGTACAATGTCAGTCTTAATTAAACAGGGCCTTAGTGCTAATAATTTCTATAACACAATAATAATTTGCTACTATTGTAAGTAATAAAAAGATGGACTCAGTGTAAATGTTGCACACATTTCATTAATTTTCATATAAAACAAAGGTTTTTACATCGTTACATAGGTTGAAATAAGACCTAGGTCCATCAAGTGCAACCTTTCTTCACCAATTGTACATTTTGTCAATAAATTAGCTATAACCCACAATGTTATGTGTACTCAGGAAATCATCCAGCCCTTTTATAAAAGCTGTCATAGTATTTGCCATTACTACCTCCTGTGGTCCGCATTCCACAGTCAGTCTGATCTAACTGTAAAGAAGGAAAAGAGGCACACAGTCCAAGCTCTTTGAGGTCTAGTGTGAAGTTTCACCATCAGTCATGTCATTTGCTGGTGTAGGTCCACTGTTTTTTTATCAAGAACAACTCAGAGCAGCTGTCTACCAGGAAATTTTAGAGCATTTCATGCTTCCCTTTGCCAACAAGCTTTTTGGTGCCTTTGGATTGTGCCTCTTTAACAGACTAGATGGCATAAACAATTTGAAAATCAGATGTCCCCTACTGTATGATGTTAGTAGCAGAATAGTTTTTTTAGGCCAGTGGATTAACCCCTTCCCGACCCATGATGCCACGTAGGCGTCATGAAAGTCGGTGCCAATCCGACCCATGACGCCTATGTGGCGTCATGGCGGGAATGCTTCCCTGCGGGTCCGGTGACCGGGGTCATTCAAATGTCACCATACCCGCAGGTGCAGGGGGACCTGTACTTCACCCCAGGGGGGGTGGCTTTGCCCCCCGGTCTACGATCGCTCCTGTTGACCCTTTTCTAACCCCCTCCAGCTCTGATTGGAGCTAGCGTCCATGTGACGCTAGCACTCCAATCAGAGCTGGAGGGGCGGAGAAAAACAGTGTCTGCCTCGCTCCTCAGCTTCATCCCATCCGTGGAAGCTGAGGAGCGAGGTGCCCGACTGCTCACCTGCCCCCCCAGACACCGCGATCGCCGCCGCCGCTGCTGCATACCTCTTAGAGCGCCGCCGCCGTATCCCCCACTGCTACCGCCGCCTCCCCCACTGCTACCGCCAGTACCACCGCTGCTGCTGAGGACAGGTACCTCCCCTCTCCTGTCCTCCACTCCCCCAACCTACGCTCCCTCCCCCTGCCCCCCCGATCACCGCCCTGCCCCCTTTTATCACCTGCTCCTGCTCTACTTTCTTTTCTCCTATCGCCCCCTGCATCTGTTAGCCCCTCCTCCCCTGGTGATCACCCTCTTCAGTGATCACTGCTAATCACCCCCTGCCCCCCCTGATCACCCCCTACCCCCCGATCACCCCCTGCCCCCCCCCGTCCACCTGATCACCCCCTGCCCCCCTTTATCACCTGCTGCTGCTGTGTTTTCTCTCCTACTGCCCCCTGCGTCTGTCATCCCCTCCTCCCCTGGTGATCACCCTCTTCAGTGATCACCGCTAATCACCCTCTGCCCCCCCTGATCACCCCCTACCCCCCCTGATCACCCCCTGCCCCCCCTGTCCACCTGATCACCCCTCTGCCCCCCTTCATCACCTGCTGCTGCTGTGTTTTCTTCTTTCCTACCGCGTTTGCGTCTGTCAGCCCCTCCTTCCCTGGTGATCACCCTCTTCAGTGATCACCGCTAATCACCCCCTGCCCCCCCTGATCACCCCCTGCCCTAACCCCCCCGCCCCGTCCACATGATCACCCCTCTGCCCCCCTTTATCACCTGCTGCTGCTGCTGTGTTTTCTTCTCTCCTACCGCCGCTGTGTCTGTCAGCCCCTCCTCCCCTGGTGATCACCCTCTTCAGTGATCACCCCTAATCACCCCCTGCCCCCCCTGCTCACCCCCTGCCCCCCCATCCACCTGATCACCCCTCTGCCCCCTTTATCACCTGCTGCTGCTGTGTTTTCTTCTCTGCTACCACCCCTGTGTCTGTCAGCCCCTCCTGCCCTGGTGATCACCCTCTTCAGTGATCACCGCTAATCACCCCCTGCCCCCCTGATCACTCCCTGCCCCCCCTGATCACCCCCTGCCCCCCCCGTCCACCTGATCACCCCTCTGCCACCCTTTGTCACCTGCTGCTGTGTTTTCTTCTCTCCTACTGCCCCCTGCGTCTGTCATCCCCTCCTCCCCTGGTTATCACCCTCTTTAGTGATCACTGCTAATCACCCCCTGCCCCCCCTGATCACCCCCTACACCCCCTGATCACCCCCCGCCCCCCTGATCACCCCCTGCCCCCCTGATCACCTGCTGCTGCCAGCTTCATCTCCATCTGACGCTGCATCTCCTCAGCCCCCTCCTGTCCCCCCGCGCCTGACAGCCCCCCGCGCCTGACAGCCCCCCGCGCCTGACAGCCCCCACGTGCGTCTGACAGCTTCCCGCACCTGATAGCCTCCTCCTGCGGAAGAGTTTCACCAAACACTCACTCATACACACGCAACACTATAATAAAGTTTAGATTTTTTTTACACGCACACGCACCACACACACAATGTCCCGCTCATCCCAGTCATCTCAGTCACAAAGGCTGTACTCAGCTGAGGAGGCATATTCCTTTCTTGCCTCCGAAGCTGATAGTGAGGGAGAGGACCCCACTTTTCTGTATTCCTCCCACTCTTCCTCCCCTAGTGACACCGACTCGCAACCCCCAAGATGTCGCAGGTCGAGAAATCGTCCGGAGCCCAGGGGAGGGGAGCCGGAGCCCAAGGGAGGTGAGTCGGAGCCAAGTGTAAGTAACCCCCAACCTAGTGCTAGTGACGCCCAACCTAGCACTAGTGCCCCCGTCTGGACCCCCGTCCCTGAAAACTTTGCTCCACGGATTCCTGATTTCATTCCCCAATCAGGAATCCAATTTGAGACTGCCAACCTCAGGGAAATAGACTTTTTCAAAGTCTTTTTCTCGGAGTCAATCGTCAGTCTCATGGTGGAGCAAACAAATTTGTACGCCCTGCAATTTTTTGCCCAAAACCCAAGTTCATCATTTACTACTTGGAATCCCGTTGACTCTGTAGAAATGATGAAATATTGGGGACTGGTCCTTCACATGGGAATTGTGAAGAAACCAGAAATTCGCCAATACTGGAGTACTGATATTTTATATCAAACTCCAATATTTGGCATGGTTATGAATCGCAAACGTTTTGAGGCGATTCATAAATTTCTCCACTTTAGGGACAATACGGACATCCTTCCCCGCGATGACCCGAATTTTGATAGACTGTTCAAAATTCGGCCGGTCATCGAACACTTCAGCAACAAGTTTGCTGAAGTGTACATTCCCCAAAGGGAAATTTGTGTGGATGAATCCCTCATCCACTTCAAAGGGAGGCTTCAGTTCCGTCAGTACCTGCCAAGCAAAAGGGCGAGGTACGGGATAAAACTCTACAAGATCTGTGAGAGTACCTCAGGGTACACTCTCAGCTTTAGAGTTTATCAAGGAAAGGACAGCAGTATCCAGCCCCCAGAATGTCCACCTGCTCTGGGGGTGAGTGGGAAAATAGTGTGGGATTTGGTCCACCCACTGCTTGATAAAGGTTACCATCTGTACGTTGATAACTTTTATACAAGCATCCCACTCTTTCAGTCCCTCTCTGCCAGAGCTACCGTCGCTTGCGGTACCGTGCGCAGAAACAAGAGGGGTCTCCCTTTGTCACTAATTGAGCAGGTTCTCCCAAAGGGTGAGAGCCGGGCCCAATGTAGAGGCAACATGCTTGCGGTCAAGTTCAAAGACAAAATGGACGTCTTTTTCTTGACAACAATCCATGGTCCCGGCACCACGGCCAGCACTGTTCGAGGTACCCCAACACAGGTCCACAAACCGGACTGTGCCCTGGGGTACAAAAAACACATGGGGGAGTTGATCTTTATGATCAAGTCCTCCAGCCCTATAGTGCCATGTGGAAAACGAAGGTGTGGTATAAAAAACTGGCTGTGCACATCATACAAATGGCACTGTATAACGCATACGTGCTATCACGATGTGCAGGCCAGACCAACAACACCTTCCTTCAGTTCCAGGAGGCGGTGATAAAGGCCCTCATTGGAGGCGTGGAAGGAGCGGGCCCCAGCACCCCTGGAACTCAAGGTTCCCGTATGGTACCGGGGCAACATTTTCCCTGTGAGGGGAGAGCAAAAAAAGGTGCCGGGTGTGCTATAAAAGGGGGATAAGAAGGGAAACTCGTTTCCAATGTGAAACGTGTCCCGA
This sequence comes from Ranitomeya imitator, assembly GCF_032444005.1. Lineage (NCBI taxonomy): Eukaryota > Metazoa > Chordata > Amphibia > Anura > Dendrobatidae > Ranitomeya > Ranitomeya imitator. Next base: position 1,079,108,659 of record NC_091282.1, on the reverse strand, counting down.
CAAACCTGGACTGTGTTTGAATGAATGCTTCAGAATTCATCACACGTCCGTGGACTAGCCACATCCTGATATTCCACTACAGAACTCACCCACACCAGGCTGATATACACAACACCACACACACACACCAACCTGACGTACACTACACCACACCCCAACCTGACATACACTACACCACACACACCAACCTGACGTAGTGTGTCAGATTGGTGTGTGTGGCGTAGTGTACATCAGGTTGGTGTGTGGTGTGGTATAGTGTACGTCAGGTTGGTGTGTGTGTGTGGTGTACACTACACCACACACACCAACCTGACGTACACTACACCACACCCCAACCTGACATACACTACACCACACACACCAACCTGATGTAGTGTGTCAGATTGGTGTGTGTGGCGTAGTGTACATCAGGTTGGTGTGTGGTGTGGTATAGTGTAAGTCAGGTTGGTGTGTGTGTGGTGTACACTACACCACACACACCTACCTGACGTACACTACACCACACCCCAACCTGACATACACTACACCACACACACCAACCTGACGTAGTGTGTCAGATTGGCGTGTGTGGCATAGTGTACATCAGGTTGGTGTGTGGTGTGGTATAGTGTACGTCAGGTTGGTGTGTGTGTGTGTGTGTGGTGTACACTACACCACACATACCTACCTGACGTACACTACACCACACCCCAACCTGACATACACTACACCACACACACCAACCTGACGTAGTGTGTCAGATTGGTGTGTGTGGCGTAGTGTACATCAGGTTGGTGTGTGGTATAGTGTACGTCAGGTTGGTGTGTGTGTGTGTGTGGTGTACACTACACCACACACACCTACCTGACGTACACTACACCACAAACCAACCTAACATACACTACACAACCCAACCTGACGTAGTGTCAGGGTGTGTATGGCGTAGTGTACGTCAGTTTGGTGTGTAGTGTGGTATAGTGTACGTCAGGTGTGTGTGTGTGTGTGGTGAATACTACACCACACACACACCAACCTGACATACACTACATACCTTCCATACACAACATAGTGTCCGCTAACGATTGGAGCTAATTTTTCATTCAAAAAGTGAAATGGCGCACCTTCCTTTCCGAGCTTTGCCGTGCGCCCAAACAGTGGTTTACCCCACATGTGAGGTATCGGTGTACTCAGGAGATATTGCCGAACAAATTTTAGTATCCATTTTACCCTGATGCCTATGTAAAAATGAAAAAAATTGAGGCTAAAATAAAAATTTTGTGAAAAAAAAGTACTTTTTCATTTTTATGGATCAATTTGTGAAGCACCTGGGGGTTCAAAGTGCTCAATATGCATCTAGATAAGTTCCTTGGGTGGTCTAGTTTCCAAAATGGGGTCATATGTGGGGGAGCTCCAATGTTTAGGCACACGGCGGCTCTCCAAACGTGACATGGTGTCCGCTAAAGATTGGAGCTATTTTTTCATTCAAAAAGTCAAATGGCGCTCCTTCCTTTCCGAGCCTTGCCGTGCGCCCAAACAGTGGTTTACACCTACATGTGAGGTATCGGTGTACTCAGGAGATATTGCCCAACAAATTTTAGCATCTATTTTACCCTGATGCCCATGTGAAAATGAAAAAAATTGAGGCTAAAATAAAATTTTTGTGAAAAAAAAAGTACTTTTTCATTTTTATGGATCAATTTGTGAAGCACCTGGGGGTTCAAAGTGCTCAATATGCATCTAGATAAGTTCCTTGGGTGGTCTAGTTTCCAAAATGGGGTCATATGTGGGGGAGCTCCAATGTTTAGGCACACGGCGGCTCTCCAAACGTGACATGGTGTCCGCTAAAGATTTAGCAAATAATGCTAATTAGTCACAGTGGATCATTTGCACCTTCAAACTGGAGACCATTCAAACACAGTAAATGATAAGTTGAAAAAATAGAATAATAATAACAACTCAAATATCATGCCTCAGTCTCAATAGTGTGCATGGTAAACTAGCAAGGAAATGGGGAATTTAAATATTCCTTAGATATTCAGCAATAATAGTTGTCGTAATAATAGAATATATCCCAATTAACAGTATGCTAACAAAAATACTAATACAAAGTAATATATTAGACCACAAATGAGCCATTAAAACCTAATGCAAATGGGACACAGAGGGTTAATAAGTTGGAACATTATTACCAACACGGCCAAAGTTTGCAAAGCCATTGTCAAGATAGCTTTGCCAATAGAATGGGTGAAAAACATGCTCAAGAATCCTTCTGATACATTTCTTCTGGTTAATTCAGCAGGGTAGAAATTCGATCATATATGTAAACAATTGCGCTGCTTCATTACGGTCACTACCGTCACTAAAAAGATGCTGCTAGAGAGACTCATACCGTTGCTTCCATTTATACATACCTCGCTGTGCTCGGCTTCACCACAGCATCTGTCGCACTTCCAGTGTAGAGACCTGACTTTTGGAGTTTACAAAGCAATCTCCACCCTCTGGAACGCAACACTCTGTGGGTGACACGCTTACGTCACATCCGGCACATGCGTCCGGCTTCCTATCATGTGAACGACTGCGAGATGTCGTGGCACTATAACACACTTGTAAAGGCAGGCATGTTTCTCTCATGCACTGATGCAAACATTCTTTATATTGATAAAATTAAACACACCAGTAGCGCTTCAGTAACTCTGAATCCTGCAGCGGATACAAATACAGTGCCACCCCTCTGTATTAGTAGCTATAAACAAATATATATAAACAATCCGCGCTGGGTTCTGTAGTTTTATGACCCCTAAATCCCTCCAAAAAAGAAAAAAAGAGAGAGAAAAAAAAAAAAAAACTGAGTGTTTGCACCTTTTATATGGCTTTAAAAACTATTTAAAAATAAATATGTGTTTGTTTAAAATAGCTCCGCCATGGAGCACAACATTGTCCAAATAACAAAAGAGGTTCTGAGCGATGTAAACTGTCCGTTAGAAAGACTTTAGATTTTTACCTGGTGCAGTATAAATGGTAAGGTCCCAGTTCCCTTTAGTCAATCTTTATACAAGTCCAAATGTGGAAGAGTGCGGCTTCAGTGGAGTTTATTTCTTCTTCCGCTTTCCCGTGAGCGGGCTCCAGGCAGTGCCCCGGCCGGTGGCAGCAAGCCCTGTGCAACCAGCCCTGTGCAACCAGCCCTGTGCAACCAGCCCTGTGCAACCAGCCCTGTGCAACCAGCCCTGTGCAACCAGCCCTGTGCTCACCCACTGATGAAGGAATACGTCCTATTCCGAAACTAGTAGGAAATTGGTCCACAACGCTATCCATAGCAAGTCACGTGAGCAATTACATGACCGTGACGTCACGCAAGGTCCTGCAGTGGCAGAGAACTGAGAGCTATACAACAGCGCTTAGTCGCTGTTAGTAGTGGGCGAGCACAGGGCTGGTTGCACAGGGCTGGCTGCCGCCGGCCGGGGCACTGCCTGGAGCCCGCTCACGGGAAAGCGGAAGAAGAAATAAACTCCACTGAAGCCGCACTCTTCCACATTTGGACTTGTATAAAGATTGACTAAAGGGAACTGGGACCTTACCATTTATACTGCACCAGGTAAAAATCTAAAGTCTTTCTAACGGACAGTTTACATCGCTCAGAACCTCTTTTGTTATTTGGACAATGTTGTGCTCCATGGCGGAGCTATTTTAAACAAACACATATTTATTTTTAAATAGTTTTTAAAGCCATATAAAAGGTGCAAACACTCAGTTTTTTTTTTCTCTCTCTTTTTTTCTTTTTTTGGAGGGATTTAGGGGTCATAAAACTACAGAACCCAGCGCGGATTGTTTATATATAATTCTTTATATTGCAGTCACAAAACGGGACAATCCAAATCATAAATGTTACTCATTACATTAAGATGGCATAACATATGCAAACAAAGCCATCTTGCCTGTCTTCTGACTATTGTAAATGACCCTATACATCATGTCTGCTCTGAATGTTTACTTTTTATTCTTATAGATTATATAGATTACCAATAGCAGTCAGTAAGCAAGCATTTGATGTACTGAAAGCTATTGGACATCTAGCGCTGAAACACAATAAATCATACTCATACTTGTGGAAAAATTGCTTCTCTTTCTATTGAAGTCCAATTTTATACATCATAATACCAGGAAACCACTATACTATAATTTCCATCTTTTTATCTGTGACCTTTGGGTGATAGTTAATGACCAAGGAGCAATAGTAAAAGGCATAGTGCATAGATTACATACCTATTACAACTCTCATATTAGAAGGTCAGGGTGTTATAGATGGTCATCAGTCTTTTTATTACCTAATATAATCTTCTTTTTGATCAAGTCAGATGCTTGTAACCCAGTATCACTTATTGTCTGTAAGCACTATGTAATCTTTAACATGTCTTTAAATCCATGCAGTAAGAATTCCTAGCTAGAATTTAAAACCCTTAAATATCCTATTCATTTATATTTCTTATGTGCAATAATAATACCTGTTGGGCCGCTTGTGAGATATTTGCTGATAATATACATTAATGTACATTTTTGCATTTGCTGAGGTTCAGGGTATGTATTATTTTATTTTGTGAGAAGTAAGGTATGCTGAGTAAAAATGAGTGAACCAATCTCAACACTGTAAAGGGTTAAAAAAACAATAAACTCATACACCTACAGTATATTTAAAGACCTTGACATTCATATCATGAAGCCACAGATCCACTTTCATCTCATGTGCTTATTGCACCTCTTCATTATTTTCTGTTCCAGTCTTCCTTCACTCTTCCATTTCTGACTAGGCCCCAGTAGTCAAGTGCATTGTGCCACACACGACCTTGTAGGGCTCAGCACATTGATGTGTATTGTGCCGCATGCCAGGGCCAGGATGTAGTCCATGGCTGCAGTGCTTGCCATAAAGAAGACCATACTGTGTAAGAATGAAAAGGAGCCTTCAGGAAGAAGGCAGAGGAAGGGTTGCAGTGTGGCAAGTATGGTGAGGGCCAAGGGGTAGTAGGTACAGTATATGCATTATTTTATTAACACCTTCCCAGCAGATTATATTTAATTGTGCCAAATATTTTTGATGCAAATCAAATCTTCCCCGTGAATTGAGCAAGTTTCTCTCAACTGTAATGCTGAATTAATGTCGTTATTAATGTCGTTTTTTTTCTGTTAAGTACTGTATTTTAAAAGGCGTAAACCATGCCTACTGTGTTATGCCTGATGCATGGTCTGAGTGGTGGAACAAAAAGGCTCTAAATACATTAAAGAGACACCTGATAAATTTGGAGACTATGGCTAACTATCTAGTCATCTTAGAAGTGTCTGCAGACAGCTTAATTGATTTTCCACATTAAAAACACATGGCTTCTCAACCAGGCAGAGTGTGCGTTTAGAATGGGGAGTCACCAGACTTAGACCTGACAAACTATTTATTTTACTCATTTATATAGTGCCATTAATTCCACAACACTTTACACACATTATCATCGCTGTCCCCAATGGGGCTCACAATCCAGAATCCCTATCAGTATGTCTTTGGAATGTGGGAGGAAACCGGAGAACCCGGAGGAAACCCAAGTAAACACGGGGAGAAGATACAAACTCCTTGCAGATGTTGTCCTTGGTGTAATTTGAACCCAGGACCCCAGCGCTGCAAGGCTAACCACTGAATCACCATATTGCCTGAAACTATCACAATTCTTGAAAATGCCAGATTTACCGGTCCGACAGTGGGATGCACATCCAACAACACTTTTCACAGTGTTACATGGACAACTATAGCAGAGCAGAGCTCCATCGGTTCACTTCTACAACACTTACTCAAACAGGTTGCAAGCTGCTTTTGGCCTATTGCCTGCAAGAGGCTCTGTTGCACAGGTGACCTCAGGCGGCGCACTGACCAGGGGAGAACTATGCAACGGCTCAATATGTTAGGGAACCCATTTTCATTTTAAAAGAAGTTTCCCACTGTCAATTAAATTGCAAATAATGGTATTAACTAGCAAAATACATCGTTCACAATTTGTCGTAGCTTCTTAGAGAAATAATAATTTGGCACTTCATATAAGATATGAGATATGGGATAAGATGGCATAAGATGGGACCAACCACATTTCTTGCACAGGGGTCCTCTATTGTTTCCACCTCGGGTGATTTATTAACTGTTTCAGAGCCAACCCAGAGACATCAGTGAGGAGGAACCCATCTTTGTTTGCCGTGGGAATGGAGTGAGGTCAGTATTCACCTATTTTTATTCTTTGCCAAGCATAGCAGTGGCAATGAAAGGCATTATAATAACAAGACAGAATGGAGCACATTATTGCAATAAAGAGGCACGGGGGACAATATTATAAGGAACTGTAATGGGCACATTATTGTAATAAGGCACATGAGGACATTACTATATTATAAGGAAGTACAGGGGCATTAATATTATAAGCAGGCATAGGGAGTGATATTATTATAAGGAAGTCCATGAGCATTATTATCAAAATTGAACATGGGTGTCTTTATAATATAAGGAGGTATGGGGTATTGTTAGTAAAAGGGAATATTGGTGTCTTCATAGTATAAGGAGGTATGTTATGAGGCTCAGGGAGCATTATTATTAAAAGGAGGCACAGGGGTATTATTATTATAAGACGGGCACAATTATTATAAGGATACACATTTAGACATTATTATTTTATGTTGCTGTATAAGTATAAGGAAGCACATTGCGATATTATAACTAGAGTGAGGCAAAGGGAGTATTATTACAACAGTCGGGCTTTATAATTATGAGGCAGCACACAAAGGGGTACTTTTACCATGTGAAGGCATAGAGTCTGAACTCTTTCTAGGTTTCTTAGACTAACATCGAGATGTGACTTCCGAATTACCCAGCATACACTGGAGCAATTGCACCCTGTTGAAGACCCATTGAAGTGGCGCTGAAAACAGATGAAGGCGGAGGATGGTAAGAGTGATATTAGGAGCAGGGAACTTAGATCAATAGCACCACTTCATTGCTGCATTACAAATAAGATGATGGAGTGAACCAGCCCATCTATGATCTATTATTTTTGGGGTTTAAAGTATTTTTGATCATGGTTTTAGAATTTTATTTTGCAGGACTTAGATCAGTGGTGAGATTTGCCAAGGTTTTAGGACAAAAACAAAAAATGCAGGACCAAAAATAAATATAGAGATCAATAACAAATTTATAGTTGAGAAGTATTCTGACTATCAATCTTTATGGGGCATCTCTTTAGGATGCATCATAAATGTCTGATCAAACGGTGACTTTGGATCTCGTCATTTCTGTAATGTCAATCCAAATGGCAGATAGCAGTTAAAGCATAGCAGGTTATTTTTGTTTCAAACAAAAATGGAAAACTTTCCAGCACCCAAAATTCCAATAATGTTATTCCAAAAAGTGTAAATCATTGAACTCCAAAACAGTGATCAAAGCAATGTATTTACAACACATCTCTTTGATCACTGTTTTTGGAGTTTAATGTTTTATACTTTTTGGAATAACATTTTCTGAATTTTAGGAGCTGTAAAGTTCTTCCTTTTTGTTTGCGTCTGTACGTGTGGTCACACAATTTCCGTGCTTCTGCACGCCTAGGTCCGATTGGGTGAGCTGGTTTCTCAACTTTTTCCGTTTTTTTATTACAGCCTTTCTATCTATCTAATAGAGAAAATGGAACAGCATACCTATAAAAGTGCAATTTGGGGGCACATTTTGTAAGAGTGCATAGAAATAAAAAGTTAGGCAGCATTAGTTAACCAAGGTAAGTGGACTTTATTAGCCCATATGGTATGGAGATGTTTCAGTTCACACCTTATGGCTTCATGTCATCATGCATGGAGGGTTAATAAAGTCCACTTCCCTTGGTAACTATTGGAGTGCTGCCTACTACTGATGAGCGAGTGTACTCGGTACTCGGTTTTCCGAGCATGCTTGGGTGTTCTCCAATTATTTTGGGCGTGCTTGGAGATTATGTTTAAGTTGCCGCAGCTGCATGATTTGCAGCTGCTAGACAGCCTGAATACATGTGGGGATTCCCTTACAAACAGGCAACCCCACATGTACTCAGGCTGTCTAGCAGTCGCAAATCATGCAGCTGCGGAGACACAAACATAACCTACAAGGACACCCAAAATACTTGGAAAACACCCTACCATGCTCAGAAAACCCGAGTACCGAGTACACTCGCTCATCACTACTGCCTACCTTTTTTACATCCATCTATCCTTCTACCTTATTTTTGCTCTTTCTATCTTTGTATATACTGTTCGTCTTGTTACAATAAAGTTATTTCAATAGAAACAGTTAAACATTATCAGAACTCTTACACTTGTTCCAAAAGCAATGACATTTTCACGCATTTGGCAGTTTTATTGCATCCCTAACAGATGTTTTAATTTGTCATATTTTTATGTCACCTCACTAAGGAGAGGCCACGACTCTGATCTCTAAATGCAGTCTACACATTCACTACCGCATTTCTTGGACAGGTTTTGACAATTATAAAGAGGAAATATTGAAGAAGTGTACCCTCTGGAGCAACCAATTCTGAAAACCATCCATTTTCAGCCTTACTTTTTTTTTTTTATAATCCTTGTTAATTCCAGTCTTGCACTAGACAGGAAATAAGATGTACCTTGTCACTTCAGGGTAATATCATATAATCTCAGGGTAATAAAGAATTCATTTCTGGAAAAAAAAGTAGTCATATAGAAAAAGGTTCATTTTCATTCTTTACAAAGAGGAACTTTATTGCTTCAGATGTGACCTTGTATAATTAAATACAGTTTCAATATCAGAAGAAAAAGAAGCAGAGAGACAGGAATTTTTCATTTTATTTTGAAATGAAATAAAATCAAGTTATATGAAGCAGTCAGTCTAATGTGGAATGTAATAAGTAAAAAAGTATTCATTGCTTTCTCTGGAATTCTCTCACTTTGAGTTTGCTCATTCGGATTTTATTCGGTGAACTTCATGAAACTGGAATTTAGTTCTGTACTTAAATTACATCAATAGTAAACCCCGTGTACAAATTAAACTTTATTAAAGAATCAGTTGGTATAAAAAGACACCGCTCAAACCTCAAATACTGCGTATTAGCAAAATTCGATAAAAACTAAAAAAAACCTTAGCTTTAATTTTTCTACTTAATTTTTGTTAAAGAGAGACTACAAAATCTGATACCAACAGTGATAGAGAACAACCCAACCTATTGAACATTGACAATGAAAATAATAACATCGATTTATACCTTCCATTCATTAAGAATATCAGAGGAAAGTCACTATGCAAAGTTGTTAGAAATGTTCTTTAACTCTAACTACATATGCACAAAACAAACATGTCGTGCACTAGAGATCAGCGGCTCTGCCAAATTCAAATGGGCTAAATCGCATGGATTTTAATAGAAAATTAGATTCACAGTGAAGTTATTCTCCATGAATTGGAATATTCCCTATTATGACATTACGATGCACCGTGACCTCCAAAGCATAGTGACCTTAAAATAAAACTGGATTTCCAGCCATAACTATGTGTCAGAAGTCATTAGATATCATGGTCAAAAGTTCTTCTACTAGACTGAAGACACCAGCATGTAACTGTGGAAAGCAGAGGCTGTAATACTAATGCTAGCATCCCCACATGATCCCTCTTCCTCCTTTATGCAAGGATACTAACATACTCACCGCCACGACCATGCAGTGAGCTGTCTCCTACTTCCTGTCTGTCACGATCACTGATACTTACCTGTCCAGCCAGCATTCTCCCGACGTCCTTTCTCCTCCTTCTCTGCCCAGCTTCTCTGGTTCCCGGCGAGTCGGCAGTCCGCGCATGCTCCGTAGCGTCTCCTCCGCCGCTCGGCTTTCTGGGAGGTCGTGACCCGGTGGCCCCGCCTCCAATATGGCGGCGCCCACCGGGTATTTCTGCTTGGCGCTTACCCAGGTAAGCGCCTGTTTGTCTTCATTGCTGCGATTCCGCTTTGCAGCTTTCTAAGCATCGTTCTCAGGCCTTCTCATTTATTGGTTCTAAGTGCTCCATTCCTTCCATGCTTGTTCTGTCTTTTTCCTGGTTTCTGTTGTCCTTCTTTGCCTCCATTTTCTCAGTATTGCCATCACTTAATGCTTGTGTTTCTTTTCCAGCTCACCGCCTCGTCATCCTACATCCTCAGTGTTCCGGTTTACCAACTTTACCCAGTCGTCTCCTTTGGCTCCGTCAGTTGCGGTTCCATCCTCCTTGGGCCTGCTTCTAACACTCCCTGTATAGGTGGTGCGTCATCAGATTTGCATGCCCTTGGGGGCTCTGGGGCCGCGACCCAGAGGGTCCACTCCCGAGTACACCATTTCCTCTGTCTCACTCCTGTGTAGCATGATAGTTCACTCCGTGTAGCGTGATACTGTCCTTCTCCTGTGCATGAAGCACAGGCTTCTTGGTGGCATGCCTTGTGTGTGTGCACACTCCCCTGTTCTTAAGCTGAACTTTGCTTAAGGTCGGTTTCACACGTCCAGATAATTCCAGTACCGTATAAAAACGGTACTGGAGTTATCCGTGTCCATGTGTGCCGCCCATGTGCCCACTGGGTACCACATGCACCGTGCAGGAGACAGCGCTAAAGTTTAGCACTGTCTCCTGCATCGTGCTGAATCCGCGATTCATATCTTCCCTGCAGCAGCGTTTGCTGCAGGGAAGATATGAATAATAGTGTTTAAAATAAAGATCTATCTTCCCCCCGCCCTCCCACCCCCTGTGCGTTATCCACCCCCTGTGCGCCCCCCCCCCCCGCTGTTCAGAAAATACTCACCCGGCTCGCTCGCTCGCCGGCGCTGCTTCCTCTCCTGGCTGCAGCTTCTCCTGTATGCGGTCACGTGGGGCCACCGATTACAGTAACGAATATGCGGCTCCACCCCTATGTTTAAGATCTTTATTTTAAACACTATTATTCATATCTTCCCTGCAGCAAACGCTGCTGCAGGGAAGATATGAATTGTGGCTTCAACACCAGTGGGGGGACAGCGCTTACTGTAGCGCTGTCTCCTGCACGGCACACGGACTGCACACGGACAACGTCCGTGTGCGGTACGTGTTTTACACAGACCCATTGACTTTAATGGGTCCGTGTAATACGTGCGCTCCCACGAACACTGACATGTCTCCGTGTTTGGCACACGGAGACACGGTCCGCAAAAAATCACTGACATCTGAAAAGATGCATTGATTTTTATGTGTCTACGTGTGTCAGTGTCTCCGGTACATGAGGAAACTGTCACCTCACATACCGGAGACACTGACGTGTGAAACAGGCCTAAAGCTGTACCAGCACTACTTGAACCTTGAAACCGCACCAGTGGTACCCAAACCAGTAACCTTTCTGGCAGTACTTGAACCTGCAACAGTGTCTGTTCTGGTTAGTGTTCCAGAGCCGGTACTGTTGGAGCCTTTCCCGGCATCTGAATCCAGCCCTGTCTGTGACTCCGTGTCAGTATCTGTCCTGCACGAGGATCTAGAACTTGTCTAGTCTGAGCAGAGTCTGAGCCCTGCCCTTCCAGTTACTCAGAGTCCATTCTATGTCTGTGATCCTGACACCTGAGGTCAGCAGCTGCAGTGCTGGAAACTGCCTTGGAGGGGTACCTGGCAGCTTTCTGCAACTAAAGTCTAACAACTACATGAGGAGTTCTAGTGAAGACAAGATAGCCATTTAGTCATGTCCCTTCTAAGTAAGCCAGGGCTTGTGGTGCAGGGGATCCACAAACCACATGCACCATACGCGAGCATGACAGAGACTTTGATGAAGATGAGCAATGGGAGAACCAGGACAGGTGAACACTGAGGTAAATATTAGTTTCTTTGTTAGTTTCTTTTTTTAAGAAAATCTTTCAACAGTTTTTGATACCTCATCTGAAAGCATAACGTCAGGAGAGAGACCCTGATTCCAGTGATATATCATTTAGTTTACTGGGTGCTGCAGTAAAGCAATCTGAGTTTTTAGATGTAGCAGAGCTCTGAAAGCTAACCTCAATAACACTGATTAGCAATGAACAAACACAAAAAAATACCGCGCTATAACCGCCCCTCTAAGGAGGCTACTAGTGCATGAATACCCTATTGGTATATGTAAGACCAACTGGCTGCGGGCCCAAAGTGAAAGTGAAAGTACAAATAAAGTGCACGCTTATATTACGCCCCTAATTGGCACCTGGTTCCACAGCACAATCTAGCTCCAACAGTATTAATATTTACTCACATCTACCTGCTTAAGGGTAGAGAATTACCTACTTCAGCCGCAGGGTTGATGAGGCTGGCGTGCAGGGGTCCCGTGGCGTTCCTATACAGCAGGTGGGGCGGAAGAAATGCTTTGGCCGCAGGGTGGATGTGACCGGCGTGCAGGGTTGCTGCGCCGCTCCGGATCAGCGGGTAGGACGGAGGAGGTGTGGGCAGTGCAGAGCCAGAGGCGCCCCGGCCGGTAGCGACACTGGATGCACGCAAGAAACAGGACGGTGGCCGATACCAGTCGGCCGCTCGACCTGGCAGTGACGTCACTAGCTATGGAAGCAGCGAAGGGTCAGTTTCAACCAACGCGTTTCGAGGTGGGACGCACCTCTTCGTCAGGGTTACGGACCCTTCCCTGTGAAGCCACATATATTGATGTAAACTAATTACCTCCGCCCCCTCACCTTAACCCTTTGCAAGCCTGATTAACCTATCGGTATATTGTGAGCTGTCCTTCATAGATACTCTTTCCTATTAATGAGGTCAATCGGTCCTTTTTATTAATCTAATAATATATATAAAAAAGAGAGCTAAATTTTATTACCATACATTTAAGACTACAAGTAGACAACAATAAATAATAATAGATAATAAAATAGCTATAAATACTATAAATACTAAAAATACTATAAAAATGCACATGCGTGCAATTGGTTGAGTGAACAGTAATTCATTAAAAAGACAACAAACTGCTATGATATTGATATAAACACTAGAAAAAAAAATATATATATATGAATAAAGATAAAAATCAAGATAAAAATAAAAATAAACATGTATAGAAGTAGGAGAACTGGGGTGTAAAAATTACTGTAACTTAGTGTGCGCACATCTGTAAATATATATATACACACATTTTCTATCGGATATGCATCCCAGGGATACCAGATCTCCATACTTGAATGTGGTTAAAAGGCATATAGCTCTAGCTCATGATTGAGGCCATTAGGGGCCAAACTATCCAACATAAAAATCCATTCGGATTCCTTCCTGGACATCTGCTTGATAAAATCACCCCCTCTCCAATTAGGATGGACTATCTGGATGCCACAAAAACTCATACTTTTAAGAGATTGTTTATGCTTTTCTTTAAAGTGGCGCGAGAGTGGATGCCCCATAAAACCTTTTAAAATGTTCTTACAATGCTCCTTTAAACGGATACTAAGATGCCGTTTAGTGCGGCCCACATACAATTTATTGCATGCACATTGTATGATGTAAATTACCCCCTTTGAATTGCATGATATATCATCTCTAATAGTGATATATCTAATCTAATCTCCTATTACCTTATCTTGCCTCAAAATTGACCAGTGTTTCCGTATAGTTCCCACAAATTTTTTATGATTAGCATTAATATTAAGGAGGTAGACCTGAAGGACCAGATTTCTAATTTACCCATCATCACACGATACCATGCTAATCATAAAAAATTTGTGGGAACTATACGGAAACACTGGTCAATTTTGAGGCAAGATAAGGTAATAGGAGATTTTCTACCTACTATTCCCAAATTTATATATAGAAAATCTCAATCATTAGGTCAGCTTATAGCCCCTACAACCAAAATGATAGGTTCAAATGGACGAGGTAACCATTCTAGTGCAGCAACAACTAAAACAGGCTTTTCTCCCTGTGGAACGTGTTTCGCCTGCACGCATACCACTTTCAAAAAAGATAAGCAGTCTGCCTTCTCCAATGCTTATGGAACAAGAGTGTTCACTATTAGAGATGATATATCATGCAATTCAAAGGGGGTAATTTACATCATACAATGTGCATGCAATAAATTGTATGTGGGCCGCACTAAACGGCATCTTAGTATCCGTTTAAAGGAGCATTGTAAGAACATTTTAAAAGGTTTTATGGGGCATCCACTCTCGCGCCACTTTAAAGAAAAGCATAAACAATCTCTTAAAAGTATGAGTTTTTGTGGCATCCAGATAGTCCATCCTAATTGGAGAGGGGGTGATTTTATCAAGCAGATGTCCAGGAAGGAATCCGAATGGATTTTTATGTTGGATAGTTTGGCCCCTAATGGCCTCAATCATGAGCTAGAGCTATATGCCTTTTAACCACATTCAAGTATGGAGATCTGGTATCCCTGGGATGCATATCCGATAGAAAATGTGTGTATATATATATTTACAGATGTGCGCACACTAAGTTACAGTAATTTTTACACCCCAGTTCTCCTACTTCTATACATGTTTATTTTTATTTTTATCTTGATTTTTATCTTTATTCATATATATATATATTTTTTTCTAGTGTTTATATCAATATCATAGCAGTTTGTTGTCTTTTTAATGAATTACTGTTCACTCAACCAATTGCACGCATGTGCATTTTTATAGTATTTTTAGTATTTATAGTATTTATAGCTATTTTATTATCTATTATTATTTATTGTTGTCTACTTGTAGTCTTAAATGTATGGTAATAAAATTTAGCTCTCTTTTTTATATATATTATTAGATTAATAAAAAGGACCGATTGACCTCATTAATAGGAAAGAGTATCTATGAAGGACAGCTCACAATATACCGATAGGTTAATCAGGCTTGCAAAGGGTTAAGGTGAGGGGGCGGAGGTAATTAGTTTACATCAATATATGTGGCTTCACAGGGAAGGGTCCGTAACCCTGACGAAGAGGTGCGTCCCACCTCGAAACGCGTTGGTTGAAACTGACCCTTCGCTGCTTCCATAGCTAGTGACGTCACTGCCAGGTCGAGCGGCCGACTGGTATCGGCCACCGTCCTGTTTCTTGCGTGCATCCAGTGTCGCTACCGGCCGGGGCGCCTCTGGCTCTGCACTGCCCACACCTCCTCCGTCCTACCCGCTGATCCGGAGCGGCGCAGCAACCCTGCACGCCGGTCACATCCACCCTGCGGCCAAAGCATTTCTTCCGCCCCACCTGCTGTATAGGAACGCCACGGGACCCCTGCACGCCAGCCTCATCAACCCTGCGGCTGAAGTAGGTAATTCTCTACCCTTAAGCAGGTAGATGTGAGTAAATATTAATACTGTTGGAGCTAGATTGTGCTGTGGAACCAGGTGCCAATTAGGGGCGTAATATAAGCGTGCACTTTATTTGTACTTTCACTTTCACTTTGGGCCCGCAGCCAGTTGGTCTTACATATACCAATAGGGTATTCATGCACTAGTAGCCTCCTTAGAGGGGCGGTTATAGCGCGGTATTTTTTTGTGTTTGTTCATTGCTATTTAGTTTATTGACAGAGGTCGGCACAACCCCTGCCTAAGTACCAGCTGCTTTCCTGTAATTTTTATTTATTTGTTCTTTCCCTCTCTCCTCTTGGATTCATAGTAGTGCAGCGCCAGTGTTGTCATTGGTTGAGAACACTGATTAGCAACTTTCTGCATACATTATATATTGACAGTAATCTACTAATCAGTAGTGTGATCGTGGTTGTAACCTGCATGCACAAGGGCACCTAGTTCTGCAGTGACAATCTCCTGCTGATAAAACACTTATTGAAGTGAAGCAACAAAACACAGCCTAATAAGTGACAGATCACTGAAATTAGTATCTCAGCCCCTAACTCATGCTGCCCTCAGATTACATGGAATAAACCTGCTCACAGATTCACTTTAAATCTTTTGCTAGCCCTCTACAATTCAGCTGGCCACCATCATACACATTTCATGCAAAGATAGTTACAAATAAATCTGTACTCTGGAAGATATTTATACTTGTACAATTTGTGAAGAATTCAGTTCTATTCCAAAAAAATGTGCCCATCCTTGTCGAGACCATTTCCACCACAAAAACATTAAGACATTGCTCATATCTTGTTCCTGCACGACATTCTGCTAGACGTCTGGCATTACACCAGATGCATATGATATGCCAAAGGGACCAGTAATACAGCATTTGCAAAAAGAGATTGAAAATACCTTTATATCACTAAAATCTCAGTCTGCTGTACATCATCTTGCTTTATTTCTCTTCATTGAAGGAATATAGCAGGACAATCTATACTACATTGTAACATATTTACTATGAGGCCATATGAATGACATTTGTGGCTGTATATCTATACAGTATCATAAATCGAATCCTTCTGTCAGAGACATGGATTTGGAAATAATTTTTGTTTTCTGAGCAATGCATTACACTAGCAAAAATAAATACAATTCTGGATGTTTCCTTTTTTGCTAATTTGTTTAGCTGTTAAGGGTTCCTGGTAAAAAAAAAATAGTAATTATATCTGTTTATGTAATATCTGGGTAAGAAACAATATGGAGGTCATCGAATCTCATAACATTTATCATTTAGTTTTCTCAGTAAGGATGTGAATGCAGAAGCCAAAAAAAGGTTTCCTACAGGGTTGTGTGAGCCATGGAGTTAACATTCTCTTAATTCTTTGGTCAGGATTAAAGGTACCGTCACACATAACGATTTCTTTAACGATATCGTTGCTTTTTGTGACGTAGCAACGATATCGTTAAAAAAAATTGTTATGTGTGACAGCGACCAACGATCAGGCCCCTGCTGGGAGATCGTTGGTTGCTGGGAATGATCAGGACCTTATTTTTGGTCGCTGATCACCCGCTGTCATTGCTGAATCGGCGTGTGTGACGCTGATCCAGCGATGTGTTCACTGGTAACCAGGGTAAATACTGGGTTACTAAGCGCAGGGCCGCGCTTAGTAACCCAATATTTACCCTGGTTACCATTGTAAAAGTTAAAACAAAAACAGTACATACTCACATTCCGGTGTCTGTCACGTCCCTCGCCTTCAGCTTCCCGCACTGACTGTGAGCGCCGGCCGTAAAGCACAGCGGTGACTTCACCGCTGTGCTCTGCTTTACGGCCGGCCGGCGCTGACACAGTCAGTGCGGGAAGCTGACGCCGGGAGACGTGACAGACACCAGAATGTGAGTATGTAGTGTTTTTTTTTTACATTTACAATGGTAACCAGGGTAAACATCGGGTTACTAAGCGTTGCCCTGCACTTAGTAACCCGATGTTTACCCTGGTTACCCGGGGACTTCGGCATCGTTGGTCGCTGGAGAGCTGTCTGTGTGACATCTCTCCACGACCACACAACGACTTACCAATGATCACGGCCAGGTCGTATCGCTGGTCGTGATCATTGGTAAATTGTTAAGTGTAACGGTACCTTAAGTCAACTTCTCCTCTTTTTATCTGATTTCATGTGTGACTTTCAAATTGCCAACATCTGTTACTTGCCGAAGGCAATCTTGAATGAGCATCACATGCTTGAAACAAAGTTGTTTATCCAAAATTGTGCAAAAGTGCTAACAACTTTGACCAGCCAAGTGGAAATATCCGCTCTGTGCATGATTGGAAGTGAAGAAGACCCTCAATCATGTGCAGTGCGCTTCTTTGAAGCTGGGACATGAACATTCAAATTCAGAGGATCAATGCTGTGAAGGAAAGAATCTGCACTCCTGCGCCAGGTTTGCATAGTGCTGGCTGGTTTGTCAGCCTTGTTATCATGCCCACAGGGGTGTGATAACATGAGAAGTAGGCTGATTAGTCTCAGGAAACTAACTCCCCATCAACTGATCAAAGGCCTCATTTACATATCAAAAATAGAGATGAGCAAACATTTCAAGGTTCGGTTTGGTTTAAATAGGCAAACGTTCCGATTTTTGCCAAACATGTTAGATGAACATTTCGCCGAACATTCACGAACACCATTGACTTTAATGGGAAGCAAAACCAAAAGCATAGACAACACCTTCAGGAGGGCAAAAACGCTGCTAAAACAGCTTATATTAGGGGCAGACACCAGTACAAGTGGCTTCAATTGACCCAAATTGACATGGGTTCCCCTGTAGTTTTGATAACCAGCGGGCAAAACTGACAGCTGCGGGCTGGAACCCTCAGCTTTCAGCCTTAGCAAGGCTGGTTACCAAGAGAAAAGAAGCCCTCAGCTTTTTTTTTATTATTTAAATTAATCATTTTAAAAAACAGCATGGGGTCCCTCCATTTTTGACAACCGGCCAAGCTAAATCTGACAGCTGGGGGCAGGTATTCTCATGCAGGCAAGGATCCATGGATATTGGCCCCACCAGCCTAAAAATAGCATCCTGCATCGTGTAACAATGCAGCCTGCCATCTAGATGTAGGAGCGCTAGACCCATCGCCGGGCAAATGGATTAGAATCTTCTCAGCTGAAAGGTAAAGAAGATTGTGATCCTATTATTTTAATTCTGTTACAGGAGACTATGGCTTCAGTGGACTTGGCAATGATGGGAGTATAGTTACATTTAGATTCATTATAGGGGTTTGTTTCATTCTTTCAATTAAAGGACTTTATTCTGAGTGTGTGTTTATTTACAATATAACTGTAAGATTAGTAATGGATTGGCATCTTAAAGACATCAACCCCACAAATATGAATCCCACTTGCCACCGCCACAGGGCAAGTGGTAATAGCTGGAAAAAGCATCAGAATTTGGATACAGGGGAACACAAGTCATTTAATTTATTTATAGCTCACGTGGCAACTGATGAATACTCTCATCAGCCACCACCTGGTGTTGATGTTAACAGATGAATACAACTGTCAACATTGTCCCCTGCTTGCGCTGATCACAGCGCAAGCAGGAGACAGTGATGTGAGCTGCCTTTCCTTCAGCACCCAGCTCCAGGGAACAGCGCAAACAGTGCCACTGATTCTCAGGTTCCGATACATGTCACACTGATGACACAGAGATGTCACCGGTGTGTAATCACTGTGCACATGTGCTGGACGTTTTGTGGCCCATGCGGCTACTGGATACACTGACGTCTGAAAGAGACCCAAGTGAACTCAATCATTTACCACACTTGGGCAGAATGTTGCTGATTTTTAGGAAAAAAGTTTGGAAATCCATATAAGAATCTGAGTGTGCAATGTTCTTGAGATTGGCAAATATTTTCCGAACAGGTTCGCTCACGTCTATTCAAAAATGGAAGGTAGAAAAACCTTTTCTAAAGATCTGTTTATGTGTGTAATGTTAAAAAGAGAATGTGAGGCAGGGTATTTACCTATGTAGATACAACTGCTGGTGGTTCTTTGATTATGGGGGACCTGACAGGTTCCCTTTAATCTTTTGGTAATTACCGTCATCCTCTTATGTACTATACTATTTTATATGTAAATCACTTACCTGATGTATCACCTCCATCTCAACTTCATTTTTATTTTGTTATAATATAATCAGACACTATTTTATGCATGTATATTATTTTTTAACTGAGCTGTGATTAACAAAGCTTTTTGATATTTTACATTCATTTTTGAAGGATTTTTATAGATTACCTAATGACAAATTTCTATTCCTTGTCTTTTCCATTTGCAAACTTCCAGTAGCATTAAATATGGCCATTTATATGAGTATACAAGATATATACTAGGTATCCTGCACTCAGGTCAGTATCTGCTTATCTCCGTCTAACAAGTAAATTAATGTCAAAATTGGATGAAAATAATAAATATGTATCTGTATCAGTGTGACATGTAAAGATTAGTGACAATGATTGCATTTCAAAATCTGGGCAGATTAACTGTGATATGTAAAATCCATATCATTTGTGTCTTCTCTGTCACCTGAAGGGATAACAATTTTATTCCTACTGCTTTGTCATTTCTTTCTGTAACACAGTATGCAGCTGTCAAGTTATATGAAAGCCATTGCACAAATGTTCCCCTAAACTGTAATTTACCATTTACATTGCATATTTAACAAAAAGACTCAATACATTAAAGGGAACCTGTGCGGTTTTATCTCTAACCATATAAAGTTCCCTTGTTACAGTATACAAATAGAAGCTTATTCTAAAATTCTGCAGAAAAATTGTTGAATGGTCGGAAAAAGATTTATCCATTGCTTTCTCACTCTATGCAAACAAGTGGAAACTTGTCAACCAGCCCAATTGTCAGCACAGTGGCTGAGTAGCTAATTCTTTAGTCTTGTCTGCCACTGTGCTGTTCCACTGGGGTTCTGGGTTTGAACCTGACCAAGAGGAAAATCTGCATTGAGTTTATATGTTGTCCTTTACTTGCATGGGTATTTGAGTGAAGACAATGTCTGCACAGTTGGTACTAGGTAAATAACAAAAACTCCTAATGTATATTATTGTTGGCCTGTGAGCAGTATTTTAGGGCAATTTACCAGCAAGGGCACTGTATGGATCTGGGTAAACAATTTATTAGGTCCAGGGACTATCAGTAATATAAAGGGAAACTATTAAAAATGTGATTATTATTTCATTTGTAACACCATTAGCGGCCCCCAAAATAATATGCTATTATTTAGCTAAACAACAATAAGTATCGAAAATATCAAAACTTTTCAGCAAATATTATGTTCAAACTTCTGGGTTGTGTAATTCCAGAAAACTTAGAGGGTTCTCAACCATTTTACAGCATACGGCTAGTAAGTTAAAGAGGGGGCAGGCCACCATGAGATGACATGCATGTTAAATAGTTAGGGATATCTGCAAGAATAACACCGCAGAAACTATGCAGTTACTGCTGTGTTTATGAGCGGATCTTTTGAAAATCTAATTTGGCAACTTCTTCAACTTTTAACAAAAAGTGTGATTTCCAGAAAATAAATCTCAGTACTGTAAAGCTCGTAATTGCTCTAAAAATACATGTGTCGGAGGGGAGAGAGAGAGAGGACCATGCTGAACATAAGAGATTAAGCTCTATAGGAGAGAAAGAGGACCCAGTTGACCTTAAGAATTTATTTTCTACATGAGAGGAAGACTTAGCCAGTGACTCTGAAAATGGAAAATAATTATGTTGTATAAGCTGTGCTCCTCTGGAAACTGCTAAGGCTACTTTCACACTTGCGTCCTGCACGTCGCTATGCAAGCAGAGAAAGCGCCGCACAACGGGGGCAGCAGATGCATTTTTGCATTTTTCCAGCGCATCCGCTGCCCCATTGTGAGGTGCGGGGAAGTGGGAGCGGAGTTCCGGCGCGCATGTGCGGTCTGAAAAAAGGGACCGTCGGCAACAAAAAGCGTTACATGTAACGTTTTTTGCTCCCGGCGGACCGCCACAACACGGCGCAACCGTCGCACGACGTTTGTCAATGCATCACAATGCTTCGCTAATGTTAGTCTATGAGGCAAAAACGCATCCTGCAAACAACTTTGCAGGATGCGTTTTTTCCCCTAAATGACGCATTGCGAAGTATTGAAAAAAAAAGCCAGTGTGAAAGTAGCCTAATCTGTGATGACCTAAGCAGTGACCACCACTGTGCAAGGTATGATCCATTGGATGTCATAGCTGCAGGGAACTATGGAGAGGTCGACATTGGCAAAATCATATTAGCTCACTGTGTTTTCTAAGCAGTGTGGGAAACAATTATGGCAAAGATTTTTCTTCACAAACCACAAATTAACTCTTTAAATGTAAGACACCATGAATTTCAGGAAATTCCACTCGAACTTGATACTCTGCAGATCGATCCGCTTATCTTACCAAGGCCACTTTTTATTTTTGCAATTATGCTTTTTTCTCCTCATCTTCCTAGAGCCATAGCCTTTTTAATTTTCTGTGAACATAGCCATATGTTTTTGTAGGATGAATTGTACCTGTGAATGACACAATTCGTTTTATCATGTGATAGGCTGAAAAGCGGGGGGAAAAAATTACCTGTAGGACCTTAGAGACCACTTTACCTATGCGACCCCGTGTCTATGTTTTGGCTTGGGGTCACCTTGGAGACCATTGGCACAACAAGATCGCAATTGCATTTTGCCAATTGGAGCAGAGATGGAGCTCTCTTCCTCAATATAATGATCTATACTGCTGTTGTTATTGAAAGCTGAATGAGAGAGGTTAAATGGCTGAGATTGGTGCTAGCACCAATCATGGGTGTCACTGTAGGGAGTCAGCTATGATGTATATCTGCCAGTCTCTAATGATCACACCGACTCTGCAAGTGAGCCAGCTCCATTAATGTGCTATAACTGTCCTGTGGTTTTCAGGAACTGACTTCCCATGGCTCCGTACATGTATAGCAGGTGTCATGAAAGGATTAAATATAATCAAGTAGAACCACCATACATTTCATGATCTTCCCATGTTTACAGGGCTTTCTTTTCACACTCCAAAAAGGGCATTAATTGTTCATTTGAAGGTCTGAAAAATGAGATTATCAGTCTTATTAAGGACAGAAGCTGATGTTCGTATAGGCACAGCTGGCAGCAGAATATGTTGGTGTAAAATAAAGTGCGATATATATTCTCAGTTTACATGTTGAAAAAGTTTTTTTTTACCTACAGTTAGTATGTCACAGAACAGGGGGAGCGGATGAGATTCATATAATATTTTGTGTAAAAAGTAAAGTAAAGCATTAATTTTATTCATTTGAATTGCTGGTGTTTGTATGCATGAGTCCAGTGGACTATCCTGTTCAGTAACAGTCTTCACTTTATGACTGCATTCAAAGATAGCTGTCAATCATTAATAAGACCTCCCACTGGACTCATATACCCACATAAATCAGGGAATAAAATACAAGTTTGCTCAATCTTTTCCAATAAACCTATATATCATACGTTTCAGCTTCTCATCTATTCCATGATGTCCACAGATCACACTGCATGTACAACATGAACATCTGCGCTAGCACATCCGGCACTTGCGTTAACGCAACCCGTTTTATGCATGTGTTGAACAGGCTGCTTTAACGCACTGTGAACCTAGCCTACAGCTGGGTTCACATTACGTTTTAAAAGTCTGTTAGACGGACTGCATTACACCGTGGCATAATGCAGTGTAACACAGTCTATTAATGCTGCCATTAAGCTCTATTTCGGGCACATCGCTAGCGCACGCCCAAAATGGGCGTGCGCTAGCGATGTGCCGTCATTGAGTGACGGACCCTGGGATGCGGGCTGCAGCGTTCCCGGGTCCATCACCGCTAGCGCAGATAGAGCATCTGCAAGCTCTATCTGCGCTAGCGATATGACATGTCGGGACTTGCTTTAACGCAGCCCGTTTAATGCATGTGTTGAACGGGCTGCTTTAAGGCAATGTGAACCTAGCCTTAGAAACCTGTCACCAATCTTTTTTTAAAGGTTGTTACTGTGCCAACCTCTGACAAGTACTAAGTACATGTTTCTTTTTAATAAGAGGCTTTCCATCAGATGACTGCACAATATACACTATCTGTGCAACCAATATTAGTCAGAAAGTGTGACGTTACCATTCAAAAATGCAGCATTTGTTAAAACATATATTTTATGAAACTATATTGTAATATAAAATATAAAGAATAGTATTCTCATTGGAGTGTTGCCTAAATGTACTCAGCATGCGGCCTGGTGATTTCATGTGGCCTTTGGACCCCTCAGTGACTTCCATAGTGTTAACACTTGAGCTATACCTTTGCAAAAAAAATAAAAGATGGGCAGGAGTCTCAAAATACTAATAGTATCCTATCATGCCTCTGAGAAGCAATAACGAGGGTGATTTACCATTAATGCCAGAAGCTGTATCAAGTTAGTGAAAATGGCATAATGAAAATAATTAACTCAAATATGAATTGTAAATTGCTAGAATCCTTAGACACTTCGGATTTCAACACTCACTCAATAGTTCTGTTTTCTGCATTGTCTTAGGCCTCCTTCATATGTCTGTGTTTGCAGCACATATGGCATCCATTTTTTCATGGATGCAACACAAACCAATTATAGCCTGTTTTTACTGACCGTTTGTGACCGGAGACATGTCTGTTTTTACCAGCTGTGCAAATGAGTCCAATACAAGTCTATGGGTCCATGTGAGCCATCCATGGGCTGTACGTCTTTAACATTGCAAAGTTTCAGAGAAGCCTTGTAATTTATTTTTATTTTGCCATACCGGAGAAACACTGCTTGCACACCAATGGTAAACTGATAACATTGAATTATGAGACAAATCATTAGCAAATCAGCGTTGGCTCTGTCTGTGTGACAATCCATGGAGACTGATGAAGAGCTCAAAACAGCCATGCATTTGTGGTTCGCAGTCCCTAAGTTGCCTAAAATATTTTTTAATGAGAAAAAACTTGTTGACAGTTGGACAAAGTGTATTGAAAAGTAGGGAAGTTATGTAAAAATTGTACTTGTCTTTTCTGAAAGTTGATTAAAATAAATTCTACAGCCAGAGTGCTGATTATTTTTGATTCACTCTCGTATTTGAGCCATCAATTTGGACTATTTTCCAACTCCTCTTTTTCTTCACGATTTTCAATATCAATTTTCAATGTGATCATGGCACAGAACCATGAAAAAAAAAACTTTTTTTAGAGCATTTCGCTTAGCCAATATTCCCATAATTGCATACATTATTAAAGAAAACAAGTGATTTGATTTCACTATATATACTGTGAGGCAGTGAGAGGGATCATATGCGAGGGTCGATATGTATCTCCCAGGATGCCCATAGAGGCGTATTGAGGCTGCAGGATTGCATTGCAGTCACAGGCATAGCTGCGGTTGCAGTGCAAGATAAAAGCAAGTGTGGACCAGTTCAAGTTATTTGGCCAAGGAAATGTTTAGAAAAAAACCTTAAGGGCTTTTATTTTTGGAGTGAACTACAGGGTTGGCAGTGAGGCAGTTCACTCCCTCCAGCCGGGTTTTACAAGTGGCCCATGGCCACAGAATCAATTTAAAAACACTGCAGAAAAGGTTTGGATGGGTCAGTGTTTGTATGCAAGCTGCAGAGCAGGTTGCTCTGCAACATCCAGCTTTGTGTGAAGTGAACACAGAGCCAAGGGAAGCAAACGCCTGGTGCCCCCTCAGCATGACACGGTGGTGCAGTCGCCCATGGCAACCGGTCTTGGATATGGACTGTTTTGATGGCCCTGCTGCAATTCAGAGGATACTGCTTGCTTTTTATTTGTACGTTTTTGGACATTAAAGACATTTTGCTTTGAACTTTGCTTGGTCACTGCCTCATTGCCGCACGGTGTGAACACCGCCGCTCTACAATGCATATCGGTGTTCATGCTTCAGAGTATGACACATTGTATTAACGCAGTATTTCCTGCCGTGATCTATCTGACAAGCAATCTGTATCTCTGATTGTCACTGGGTGTCATGTTGTGGCACTCTATAATAGGGAAGAGGATGCTGTACAGATGACTGCATATGCCAAATGTCAATTTGATGCATGATACATCTGTTTAGACTAGAAAATACATCACATGTTACACTTACAGATTTTAGGATGATATCTTACATTTCCATCCCTCAAGCTTTAATTCTTCAATGTTATTTCTTAGTAAACAATTCGATATGGAGAAGCATAGAGCACAGGACAAGGTTTAGCCTTGATTGCCAATCTACAGGGTAAAATCATCAGGCTGACATGTTTCATAGGCCGTGGCCTGAACACTGTAATTTAACTCCTGCTGCAATGTGATTAAGGATCGCGGAGCCACAACATCTGCATGTTCTCCCCAGAAAGGTGCTATTTTTGTGTGACTCTATTTGATACCGACAAGAAGAGTAACTGAGGCCTGCAGTGCCATTTTTAAAGCAATTTGTCATCACTATCACGAATATGACAGCTACCATTTTTCAGGCGTGATGCAGGGAAAGGTCAAAACCACTGATCTCATATCTATCAGTGTACAGATGGTTTGTGAAATATATTGATTTTTGTCCCTCATTACAGCTGGATACATGTTTCAGCCGGTTTGTACACGGAAGGGATTAATGTCACTGATTAAAATGTGCTTGCTAAACAGCTATGTTTTCTGTGACCTTTCTTCAGCTGTAGTGTTTACTCTGCATCAAATAAAGAACATAATATTCCTGGAGCCATTTGGGTGCAGGTCGTGTGTTCATCAGTGCTGAGTATAGCAATAGGAGAAAAAGAGAAAATTGATGTTTTGGATGCATGTCTATTAAAATGTTCTACAGATAATGGTCACTAATGTTCGTGTATGGAGAATGGAGTTTTCCATGGGTTTGTGCTCTTGCGACAATCTGTGTATGGCTGACTATTGCATCTCTTGGAAATTTTGTGAGATTATATGTTGGTGTAGATTATACTAGATACTAAAGATGAGCAAATATTTTGGATTGACTAAGGCTATGATCACATAGCATTTTAGCATACATTCAATGGCTTCATCGGGGCCTACAGCCAAAGTCTGAAAAATCAGGATTCAGTTGTATGCCACTAACTATAATGATGCTGACTGATTCACACAATTTTCATCTGGGTATGCCTAGTTGAGGCAGGCAGCAAGACGTAGTTGACTTCCAAAAATTATATGCAAATTGCCTCTTCTGAGAAAAAGAGGACTTAAACTCTATAGCGTCACCTGTTGGAAGTAGCGATCCTACAAGTCACAATCAACTCTTTAACAAGTCGTGCAATATGACTTAGGATAAAAGCCAAATTAGTATCTCAATTCGCAGACACGGTGTTTCGGGCTGTTGGCCCTCGTCAGTGCGAAGTATGAGAACTGATTTGGCTAGGTGAGAGGCTCTGGACTGGGGTCTAAGGGGTATCGTTTCTCCTTATGGAGAGTGACATACCATCTCTGGCTTGTCAAGGTAAGGAGGCTTATTTGCCATGCAATGCTCCTCTGGGAAATATAATATGCAAATTGCCTCTTCTGAGAAAAAGAGGACTTAAACTCTATAGCGCCACCTGTTGGAAGTAGCGATCCTACAAGTCACAATCAACTCTTTAATGAGTCGTTCCAATAGGTGGCGCTATAGAGTTTAAGTCCTCTTTTTCTCAGAAGAGGCAATTTGCATATTATATTTCCCAGAGGAGCATTGCAACGGCTTCGAATGTAAGCCTTGATTGAGCCACGGAATCTACATTAAAATCCTATGTGAACATAGCCTTAATCAGGTCTGTTCAGTTCTGGTTGACTTTCAGCGGCATGTTTAGGATATCCATCGGTTTGTAATCGTATGCAAAATTGATAGAGTTTATTTTATTTCATTGCAGTGATTTGTTTTTACCTTTTTCAGGACATGTACAAAAAATGAGGCTAGAAATGTAAACAATAATTTAATGTTTTCATGATTCATCAAGTGAAGTAGTATGTATGTTCAGCACTGATTGCCATTTTTAATAAAATATAAACCTCATTATTACTTTGTGTGCAGACTCGGAATTTAGATTCTTCAAACATGATGATGGCAGTAATGGGTTAAAGAGCTCAATCTGTTTTAGTCTCCAATTTATAAAGTGAGATCTAGACAACATCCTAAATAGACTGCCTAGACTGCCTTCAAGCTTTAAGACCAATTTTTTATGAAAACATTCCTCTGTGCTTTGAGAGTTTTGCAATGCCCACTCATCATTTAGATCAATTTAGAGAGTCACAAGTGTGGCCCAGTGGAAATTGAACGCATTCAGCCAATGATTCTGAACTGCAGAATAAGTTCATGGTACAGAATTGGGTTGAAAGACCACAGCTCACATAGGGAAGAATTAATTTGTGACTGCTGAGCACTGTTACCCTCAATAAATTTACATTGCCATACAAAGCTTGCAAAATCCAAAGTTTGAAAGTAGAGAAAATAGCTCCAAATGATTTCGATCTGTTTGATGGAAATTTGAGCACATATATTGAACTGTGAAGCAAAAATTCATGGGAGCATTACATGTGTGACAATATAGAATTACATATCACAGCTTTACTCAGGAACTACTATAATAAGCTACTTGTTAATTAGTAACATATGATATTAAGTGGTATGCAGCACTCTTGTTTGGGCACATTTGCACTAAGGATATAATATAATGCCTATTGACGGCCTGTATATTATTAGATGCTGACCTTTGTTGTGACTGTATAATTATTGTGACCCTCCATAAACTAGAAAAAGTATGGCATTTTTTTTTTATTGTTTTTAACTACATTTTATTCCTTTTCTGTTTGAAATTTTGCAGCTAGCAAGTTTTATAAAAAAAAAAACTGAGGTTTCAGTAGTCCATCAATTATGTTACATCTTTTGTGCAATTTGTGCAGAATTTTAATTTGATGACTATATAGTGAAACTGTGATGCATTCAGTGTAATGTGAGGTTGAGGGAATACAACATTGGGGAACACATTACATGACTGCAGCGAATGATGCAGTATTAGTGTAGGTGTAGTGACCGGGCATCAGGTCCCGGTAGTATGCTGCCACACGGGGCATTTATCCCTGAAGGATATAAAGATTTTACGCACTACTAGGAAAATTCCTTCTCAATCTGAATGTTTGTCCCCTTTAAAAAAACTATATTGTCCTCTGGCACCGTGGATGCTCCAGTGGCGTTAGCACTCATGTTCCCGGTATTCACACAGGTTTGTTATATCATGCGAGCCCTGCACTCAATCAGCGCAGATGTCACTGTCCCTGCCTCTGAATGAATAAGCAATCAATAGTAAATGCGAGCTGTGGTTGCTCTCTCCTCCTTTTGATTACTTACATATCTGAAGATGGGGATAGTGACGCCTGTACTTACTGTGACATAACAACCTCACGTGGGCCCTGGGATTGCAAGTACAAACAACGCCAGAACAATGCGGGCACAGGATGTATGTATAAGTGTTTTTGTTTCAACAGGGGCAAACATTCATATTTACCTGTGGTCATGATGTTTTGAGATATGCGACTCTATGCCGCACCTCAACGCGCGTTACATCGCCTCTACAGTTTCATCAGGAGGTAAGTAAGCAGTATCACTAACCATCGTTTATAGTTGCAGTACATTGCCGAATCATAAACAGCTGTGTGCTGCACGACTCCGCCATGTTGCATCGCATGGAGGAGGAGGAGAGCGGCGCTCAAGGCACACGTCGCCAGGTCACATGATCCGGTCGCATGACCGGACCTGTAACCATGCTGATGCGATGCCTGTACTGAATGCCATTCGCCGCAACAAGAGGCAGCGCATGCGCGGTACGTGCTCAGGCCATCTGACCCGGGTAAGCAGGGGCTAAATACAAATACATCTTAATGGAGGAAATAAACATATCTACTTTCAAATTTACCTTCAATCCATCGCTTGAGTCAGACATAGAAGTATATGAAAGCAGACCACTTGATCGTTAGGGGCTAATGCTAGGATTTGAGGCAATAATAACTTATCTGAACACAGAGTATAACATTTTTTCTACATCCCATTAACAACTTCATGGAGATCATAATGTTATATATATTTATATTACTACCTTCCCTACTTGTATGGTCTGCTGGAAAAATGCTAAGATTCCCCATTGACTCCCATTATACTCATTACCTGAAACGAGCATCCAAGTATTAGGAATTGCTAACGAGCATCCAAGCATTTTTGTGTTTGCTTATCAATAGTGGTTACAATTCCAAGAGGTACATAAACAAAGTGACTCAACATCATTGAGAACAGCAAAATGGAAATAAGCTCTTTTGTGGCAACTTTGCTTTTAAGGCTGTTATGGGTCCAGTTGGCTACACCTGAGCAATCTGTATAGCATATTTCTTTCTCAGATTTCTCTCTACAATGCTGGAAAACAGTATTTTCCACATCCAAGGCCTCACAATCAGTATGTAAACCTATAGGGGGGGGGGGGGGGCAAACGAAATCGATACTCCGCCATAATATATATATAAGAAAACCAATGAAAGATGGACACCCGAGCTAAAATAAACAATTTTTATTGAAGACAAAAATCTAAAAAAGTATATAAATACAACAATACAGACAACAATAGAACAGTTGCAATGAAAAAAGAAAGGCAACACTAGTGCCACGCACAAGAAAAGATAATCAGGTAAACTTTACACAGGATACATATAAATATATGCCTATAAATAATCAAAGTAGGTGAGCTGATTACTCCACATGCGTACAGATCCAAGATAATAATTGTGCATATAGCTAATAGAGCATAGGAGTAGCTACACCAACATTAAAAGGCTCCATGGCGTACCACATCAAAAAAGGGGGGGGGTCCAGAGTATACACATACAAGCAATTACTTTCATATAAACCTAGCACCATCAGGAAACCCATATAGCCTATTGGAAATAGTATGAACCAATATTATACCGGGGACGTCCCATAGATACACAGTGGGTAAAGCCAGGCTAGATCCCGGATGGTAGCAAAGGATAGAGGTGGAGAGTAAGAAATAGTAAAAGATTGAAAACACTGAACCAACCTGTTTTATAGTATTGGTTCATACTATTTCCAATAGGCTATATGGGTTTCCTGATGGTGCTAGGTTTATATGAAAGTAAGTATTTTATCCCTTGCCTGATTTTGCATGTTTGTCCACTGACAAAGACATGAACACTCTATAATTTTAAGGGTAGGTTGGTTTTACCATTGAAAGATAGAATATCAAAATTAAAATCCAGAAAATCACATTGTATAAATTACAGTATACAAATTTATTTGTATTTTGCTGAGATAAATAAGTATTTGATCCCCTTCCAACCATTAAGGCCTCTTTCACACTTCCATTTTTTGGCATCCGTCGCAATCCGTCATTTTGGGCAAAAAATAAATCTTGCAAATGTGCTCGCAGGATGCGTTTTTTGTCCATAGATTTGCATTTGCGATGGATCGCGACGGATGGCCACACGTCGCGTCCGTCGTGCGACGGATCCGTCGTGATTTGGTGGACCTTCGACACAAAAAACGTTCAATGTAACTTTTTTTGTCCGTCGCGTCCGCCATTTTCGACCGCGCATGCGCGGCCAAAACTCCACCCCCTCCTCCCCGGACTGCAGAATGGGCAGCGGATGCGTCGAAAAACTGCATCCGCTGCCCACATCATGCAAAACTTTCACAACGTCCGTTGGTACGACGCATTGCGACGGACCCGTACCAACAGAAGTGTGAAAGAGGTCTACAGTTCTAGCTCCTACAGACCAGTTAGACGCTCCTAATCAACTCGTTACCTGCAATAAAGACAGCTATCTTATATGGTCACCATTATAAAGGATTCCTATCCACAGACTCAAATAATCAGTCAGACTTTACCCTCTACAACATTGGCAAGACCAAAGAGCTTTATAATGATGTAAGGGACAAGATCATAAACCTGCACAAAGTTGTAATGGACTACAAAACCATAAGTGAGATGCTGGGTGATAAGGAGACAACTGTTGGTGCAATAGTAAGAAAATGGAAGAAATACAAAATGACTGTCAATTAACATTGATCTGGGGCACCATGCAAAATCTCACCTCATGGGGTATCCTTGTTTATGAGGAAGGTGAGAGATCAACCTAGAACTACACGGGGGTAACTTGTTAATAATCTCAAGGCAGCTGAGAACACAGTCACCAAGAAAACCTGGATGATTTTATGAGTGATTGGGAAAAGGTGCTTTGGTCAGATGAAACAAAAATTGAGTTCTTTGGCATTTACTCAACTTGCCATGTTTGGAGGAAGAGAAATGTGGCTATGACACAAAGAACACTCTCCCCTGTCAAGCATGGAGCTGGAAACATTATATTTTGGGGGTGTTTCTCTGGTCAGGGCGCATGACTACTTTACCACCTCAATGGGAGAATGGATGGAACCATGTACCGTAAAATCCTGAGTGACAACCTCCTTCCTACCGCCAGGACATTAAAAAGGGGTCATGACTGGGTCTTCCATCAAACAACAAAATGGCGGCAGACAGCACTCTGTAGTATACAATGGTTGCTCGTCCTAACTCCACAGGATCCAAGTGGAGGAGTACATACCAAAGTTTCAGAAGTGAAGGACGGCATCCAATCCAGGTGAAAGAAGTAAACACTTTATTGTGCCAAAGGTGCGACGTTTCAACCCCTATGGGGTCTTTATCAAGCATACATAATATTCAAAATGACGGCCTTATAAAGGAAGTGGATCACCACCACCTGATAGGTCCGCCTACAAAATTTGCATACATAATAACTGGTGATCATATTAACTATAAAAAACATATATATAGTGAAACATACATAATTAAAATCTCATTGCATTCATATCACATGGCCACATTATTGGCAATAATGTTCAAATTCATAATAATATGCACATGTCAACGGTGAAAAGTAAATAAACAAAACCGCATGTCACCTGTAAGCCTATCAGAGGACACATGGGGGCTATTGCGAGCGTGAGCTGCCTATCACTGAACCCATATCACATCACTACTTAATTAGCCAATCTATGTCTCCGGTGAAAATCCAATCCAGGGCACTGACACATATC
Source organism: Ranitomeya imitator (assembly GCF_032444005.1). NCBI lineage: Eukaryota > Metazoa > Chordata > Amphibia > Anura > Dendrobatidae > Ranitomeya > Ranitomeya imitator. The sequence continues at coordinate 1,079,076,215 of NC_091282.1, read as the reverse complement.
AAGCCCATGCGTTGGAGCCAATCCAAGCTCCATATCCGCTTACATAGAACCACCCCCCAGGCTGATCATTATGGTACCAAATAGTGACATAGGTAATAACATCATAGGCTCTCATTACTCACCTCTAGACATATCCGATTACAGTGTGTAAACCTGCCGGCCACACGGCAGCGCCAAACATGTAAAAACATGTGGCTTCGCCGAAAGCAGCCGAAAGGCACGCCCACCCCAACCGGCACACGTCCCATAAACTAGAATCACTGCAGGCTCTGTACCTGCATCCGCCCCCACTCAGGTCACATGACCAACCCGCGCGTCAGCCCAGCATACCGCACGTAAGCCCAGGACCGAGTACGCATGCCTGCCGGCTCACCAGCGGCGCATGTAAACACAGCGCCGCCACAGAGAGCCGACAGACACGCCCTCCGGCCCCCACGGCAATGTGCTAATGATCCATCGGTACCCTTGCTCACACTAAATGTGCTAATGATCCACCGGTACCCTTGCTCACACTAAATGTGCTAATGATCCACCGGTACCCTTGCTCACACTAAATGTGCTAATGATCCACCGGTACCCTTGCTCACACTAAAGGGCTAATGCCATTAAACATGTGCACATACAAAAAAGGTATGTGAAGACATTAGAGCCCCCCATCTAAAGATATTTAAAGGTGGTCCTCAAAATTAACCCCTCAATCACTAAATAGGGCCATAAATAGCTAAAAATAGCTCAGACCCACCATACTCGACGGACAACTATATGGGGAGACATACACATGAATCGTCTTAACAAATATAACGCCATATCCATGGCTATATATCCATCAAAAAGGCAGAACGCCATCTCCAACAGACAGGAGAAGACCAGCCAATTTACTATATGTCAATTCACATAAATCTAGAAAAAATGCAATAAGTAGTATACCAATCACCACATTAAAAACAATCTAAACGGATGTGAGCCACACGAACCATATAAAGATAGATCAAGATACACATACTGAGAGATTGTAGTCAACATTTAACCCCCCAGGCTGTCGAGAACCCAACATCGATATCCATCTAAGTTCTTTCTTTTTTAATAGTTTAACCCTGTCCCCACCCCTACGGAAAGGAGGCACGCCATCAATCACCCTAAATCGTAACTGACTAACTGAGTGTCCACTCTCAATGAAGTGTTTAGGTATTGGTGACTCCATCATCTTGGTTCTGATGGTACTTTTGTGCTTGCTGATGCGTGCCTTTATTTCCATTGTGGTCTCCCCCACATATGTAAGTCCACAGGGACAAACAATAAGATAAATAACAAAACTTGAGGTGCACGTGTACCTCTCCCTGATGGAGTACCTCTGGCCTGTGTGAGGATGATTAAAAAAATCACCCTTGATCATATTCCCACAGCACGCGCATCCTAAACAGGGAAAATTACCAAATTTCGGGGGGCCCAACGTCCTCTGCACATAGACCACTGTAGGACCAACGTCGGATTTGACCAATTTGTCCTTTAGATTACGTCCTCTTTTGTAGGATAAGATTGGCGGCAGGGCAAATTCTTCAATATCAGGCAGACCCTGATGCAAAATGTGCCAATGTTTCAAAATCATATTTTTCATCAACCCACTAGCTGTATTAAAGGTGGACACAAAGGGAATCCGCTTCTCTCTAACCCTAGTCTTTTTCTCCCTTATAGCCGCTCTAGATGTCCCTTTAGCCCGTTCCACATGTTTTCTAACTCCATTCACAGGATAGCCTCTACTCAAAAATTTAAGGCACATCTCATCCAATCTAGAGTCAAGACGTGAGTCATCAGCCACTATCCTCCTGACTCTAAGCATCTGGCTCCATGGTAGCGACTCAAGCATATTTCTTGGATGGTGGCTGTTAAACCGTAATAAGCTGTTTCTATCAGTGCTCTTCACATACAGATCCGTTTTTAGAGAAGACCCGACTTTATACACCAGTGTGTCCAGGAATTGCACCTGTTCCTGAGAATGTGTGATCGTAAAACTGAGTTCAGGAAAAATGTTATTTAACTCTTGGTGAAAATCCAGGAGTTCACTGAGGTGCCCCTCCCATACTACAAACACATCGTCAATGTAGCGCCACCAGGCCCGGACCCAGGGCCAAAACCGTGAAACATACACGTACTGGTCCTCGAGCACCGCCATGAAAATGTTAGCATAAGTGGGGGCCACATTGGACCCCATGGCGGTACCCCTCAGCTGCTGGTAGTAATCATCCCCAAAAAGGAAATAATTCCTTCTGAGGATGAACTCCAGCAGCTGGAGGACCAGACGTGCACGGTCCGGCCCCACGTCCGAGCCCGATAGCGCCACATCAACGGCTGCTAAGCCCCTGTCATGTTCTATGGAGGTGTATAATGACACCACGTCAAAGGACACCAACAGTGTATCAGTTGTAACATTTACACTTTCAAGTTTATTCAAAAAATCATCAGTATCTCGAATATACGACTTCGCACCTGAGGCAAACCTGGACAACACCTTGTCAAGAAAAATTGAAACCTTATTGAAAATAGAGTCACGGCCTGAAACAATCGGCCGGCCCGGGGGGTTAAAATAATCTTTGTGAATTTTGGGCAAAACATATATCAAAGGCCTAACCGGGCAGTTGGTAATCAAATACTCAGACAGCTTAGAGTCAATCAGGCCATTGGTCAAGGCCTCACTGACTATAAGCTGTAGTTCCTTCTGGAACCGCATTGTGGGATCCCCTGACAACTTGCAATAAACATCAATGTCTGCCAATTGACGTAATATCTCCGCTTTGTATTTTACAGTATCCATCACAACCACCGCCCCACCTTTATCGGCGGCCTTGATTGTAATGGATGTATTGTTGGAGAGATTATCCAAAGCTTTCTTCTCAGCCATAGTAAGGTTATGCTGACCACGATTTCTATGTGTCTTTCTTAGTGTCTCAAACTCTTTTTCAACCAACTGTATGAATGCCTCAACTACATGGGTTTTAGTGGGTGGCTGAAACTCACTTCTGCTGTATAAACCAACACCCTGTAAAGAAAAGAGATTAGCATTCCCAACATTAACCGGTCTTATTGCATCCTGTTTTTTATCTGCAAAAAAAGATGTTAAACGACACCTCCTAAAAAAAGCGAACAAGTCAGTCTCTAACTCAAACCAATCAGGTAAATTAGTGGGGCAAAACGAAAGGCCCTTTTCCAAAACACTCAGTTCAATCGTAGACAAAGTTACAGAGGAAATGTTCACCACAAGGGTTCTTTCTATCAATTGTTGAACCTCCGTCTCTCCTCTCCATTCCGCTGTTTCATTGTGGTGTTCCGTGTCACTCTCTGTCCTTGTGCTGACTTTGTTCCTTTTGTGTTTCCTACCCCCCCTCCGGTATTTCCTGCGGGGGTGGTATCTGTCGCTATTTCTCTCTCTAAAAAATGCGTGGTTGTTGATGTTGAGGCTCCCATATTAGAGTCATCAGTGGAATCAGATTCCCCAGTAGTGAAGCCAAATTGTTGTCTACCCTCCGGGGCTCTCCTTCGTCGACGTGATTGAAAAGTCCTGTTGTTTCTTTGTGAGGACTGTTTCCCCATGTGCCATGGAAAAACTCGGCCTGTCTTATAATCCTCATTATCACGGAACCATTTAGTCCTTTTAGTGCTCTCATTATCTGCACGAAATTTAGATAAATTAACATTCAATCGTGTCATGTAGGTACTCATTTCTGCTGCTGTCAGATGAGCTGTAAGTAACTGTTCACATTCAGTAATGTTTCTTTTAAGAGTCTCAATTTCTTTACTTAAAAATTCAATATTTAACAGCATCAGATCAAAACAGTATTTATTTGTTATAGATTCAAATCTCGAGCAGAACAGCACATTCTCAGCCATTAATGTGGGCCGGAGATGTGGACGCAGTCCACGTGGTATCCTGTGCACTTTGTAATATTCAGTCAAAGTTGAAACATGCAATTCCAGAGAGATCAATCTCCGTTTCTCATTTTCATACTTCCTTTTCAACATGTCACCAGAGGGGACACTCAAGAAAGTCACATCAGCCTGTGCAGCATTAATGATTCGTGCGGCATCATCATCCGTATAGGAAAAAATGCTACTGGCACCATCCAGTTCACCCATATCTGGATTCAAGTTAGATTCAGTCATGTTTAACAGGTGCACGCCAGCCAGGGATTCTAGTTTATGGGACGTGTGCCGGTTGGGGTGGGCGTGCCTTTCGGCTGCTTTCGGCGAAGCCACATGTTTTTACATGTTTGGCGCTGCCGTGTGGCCGGCAGGTTTACACACTGTAATCGGATATGTCTAGAGGTGAGTAATGAGAGCCTATGATGTTATTACCTATGTCACTATTTGGTACCATAATGATCAGCCTGGGGGGTGGTTCTATGTAAGCGGATATGGAGCTTGGATTGGCTCCAACGCATGGGCTTGATATGTGTCAGTGCCCTGGATTGGATTTTCACCGGAGACATAGATTGGCTAATTAAGTAGTGATGTGATATGGGTTCAGTGATAGGCAGCTCACGCTCGCAATAGCCCCCATGTGTCCTCTGATAGGCTTACAGGTGACATGCGGTTTTGTTTATTTACTTTTCACCGTTGACATGTGCATATTATTATGAATTTGAACATTATTGCCAATAATGTGGCCATGTGATATGAATGCAATGAGATTTTAATTATGTATGTTTCACTATATATATGTTTTTTATGGTTAATATGATCACCAGTTATTATGTATGCAAATTTTGTAGGCGGACCTATCAGGTGGTGGTGATCCACTTCCTTTATAAGGCCGTCATTTTGAATATTATGTATGCTTGATAAAGACCCCATAGGGGTTGAAACGTCGCACCTTTGGCACAATAAAGTGTTTACTTCTTTCACCTGGATTGGATGCCGTCCTTCACTTCTGAAACTTGGGTCTTCCATCAAGACAACAACCCAAAACATACATCCAAGGCAACAAAGGAGTGGCCCAAAAAGAAGCACATTACTTGCCAGTCTCCAGACCATAATCCCATAGATCCCATTTATAGAGGGAATTGAAGCTCTGAGTTGCCTCATATCCGAAACGTTGCCACGCCGCTCAGGCAATAAAGTCCACTTTTTCTATTATTGTTTGTATATATATATACTGCTCAAAAAATAAAAAGAACACTTAAACAACAGAATATAACTCCAAGTAAATCAAACCTCTGTGAAATTAAGCTGTCCACTTAGGAAGCAACACTGTTTGACAATCAATTTCACATGCTGTTGTGCAACTGGAATATACAAAAGATGGAAATTATTGGCAATCATCATGACACACTGATGAAAGCAGGTTTACACTGAGCACATGTGACAGATGTGACAGAGTCTGGAGATGTCATGGAGAGCGATCTGCTGCCTGCAACCTCCTTCAGCATGACCTGTTTGGCAGTGGGTCAGTAATGGTGTGGGGTGGCATTTCTTTGGAGGGCCTCCATGTGCTTGCCAGAGGTAGCCTGACTGCCATTAGGTACCGAGATGAGATCCTCAGACCCCTTGTGAGACCATATGCTGGTGCGGTTGGCCCTGGGTTCCACCTAATGCAGGACAATGCCAGACCTCATGTGGCTGGAGTGTGTCAGCAGTTCCTGCAAGATGAAGGCATTGAAGCTATGGACTGGCCCAACCGTTCTCCAGACCTGAATCCGATTGTACACATCTGGGACGTCATGTCTAGCACCATCCACCAACATCACGTTGCACCACAGACTGTCCAGGAAATGGCGGATGCTTTAGCCCAGGTCTGGGAGGCGATCCCTCAGGAGACCATCCGCCGCCTCATCAAGAGCATGCCCAGGCATTGTAGGGAGGTCATACAGGCAAAGTAGGCCACACACACTACTGAGCATCATTTCCTTGTCTTAAGGCATTTCCACTGAAGTTGGATCAGCCTGTAATTTCATTTTCCACTTTGATTTTGAGCATCATTCCAACTCCAGACCTCCGTGGGATATTAGTTGCGATTTATGCTGATAATTTTTAGGTTTTATCGTTCTCAACACTTCCCACTATGTAATGAATAAAGATTTACAACTGGAATAATTAATTCAGTGATATCAAGGATGTGGGATTTTAGTGCTCCCTTTATTTTTTTATTTTTTTGAGCAGTGTGTATATATATATATGTGTATATATATATATATGTGTATATATATATATATATATATATATAAGTTTTTGGTAATTCACTAACCAACATTTTCAAAACCTTGAAGGGCTATCGAAAGACGAAGAAAAATTATACGTTACCACTCGCAGACAATTTATTCTCTGCGAATTGAATGTCTGTTATTATGCGCCAGGGTCTTAATGTAAGATGTATAAAAAAATTACTTATTACCTTACCATTCATCTGTCCAACACCTGTGCTCCTTATCATCACTCATTTGGTCCTGATTGAATGTTCCTGTCAATGCTACCAAGCACTGAATCCCCTGTCCTCGACACACTAGGTCAAGAGTGCTGCCTCTAATGAGGCCCGGGACAATTTTGCGCGTGCACGCATGGTCACTGAGCACGATGTGACTTCATGATGTCATGACTTTACGCATGCTTGCAGAGAACTATCACAAATCTCATCAGAGCCAGATGGTCTTTCATAAGAAGAAAATGTGATGAAGACTAGACAAGTGATGGTGGAAAGCAGAATGGCCAAAGAAGTGAATGATAGGGTGAGTATGAGTATTTTTTATATTTTACATTTTTAAAAATAATCAAAGACATAATAAAATATATTCAGTTCAACGAGAGTAACTTTTCTGCAAATTAAATTTCCTGGGAAAACCTGTTTGGAGAGGCGAATTCAAATTTTGCCTGATCTGCTTACCTATAACTAATACCAAATAAGGGGCGCAACGACAGGTGACTTCCATGCCTAACAATATATTACACTGTACAACGGATTAGAGAACAATTGATTATTCTTTGCGGTTACGTAAAATAAAATGTGTATGGCAATTCTAAACACTGGCTCAGCAATATGATTGTAGCAGTTTCTATTTGCACTCATTTATGTGACAGGTTCTGTAAAATAATTTTGATCAGCTGCTAGTAACAGCCTTAAGCCCATCATGGAACATATTCAATATTAATGCTATTCTGAATAATTTACATATAGAGGCTTTTGTACATAACTTGCACAACATGCATTTTGGATTAAGATTTACATCTCTTTTAAGTGTGAGATTAAAGTGCACTACTTGGAGACATTGAAAAGATTCACAGTTCTTCATTATAACAATTGTGCCGTATAATAAAACTACGATGTGACGGATATCCTACACAAGTCATTTTCTATATACAGAGCACTAGCTCCGGATGTAAATTGTGAATTTACTATTGTTTTGGAGTATAGTTTTCATTTAAGTGCGCGATTTTCCATTAAATAGCACCAGTTCATCTCATAGTTAGTAAGTAACATAGTTAGTAAGGCCGAAAAAAGACATTTGTCCATCCAGTTCAGCCTATATTTTCACTTTGGAAAAGGCAGGTAAATAATTATTCTACACCTAACTTATCCACTTATATACCTGGAAACTCCATTTTTCAATAAAAATGCACTTGAAAAGGTGTAGCAAGCTGTGCCTTACACATAGAGAGTCAACATCAGACAGCGACTACATCTGACCCATAACATCACCAACAAGGCCTCAATAACATCATCATTATTCTAATGGAGGAGGCATAACAGATGGCAGAGGACGAAAACAGGGAATGATAAAAAAGGCATTTTCATTTGTAGCTAGAAACGTTTTAGCTTCTGAGTGCAGCCTAATTATAGGGTAACACTATGTCATGGGAGTCAAAATGTCTATGTACTCCTTAGCTACATTTCATCTATCAGAAATGTTTTCCTAAAAGCGTACAATGAACAAGGGGAAACTTTTCATTTTCTCATCTAAATGATGCACTTTGCCTGCTTGAAAATATATTCTTCCCTTGGCACGTATTCAAACATGCATGTAGGATTTTAATTAGCCATATTCCCATATTGTTTCTGCAAGGCAATATTCCTAGGCTAATGGCTTCTCCAGAATGTTTAAAGTGTGTTTTTAGCACACATATTCACTGGTGTATTTTTAAGAGTTAAAGAACAAAATGATTCTAGTCATCAGTAGAATACAAATATCGTTCCTTTTCCCAAGAAGTACATTGATTTACATGAATGCATTTGCATTTTGCAGAGAAAAGAATTGTACCAAACCTACGTATTTTAATAATTTCTGAAATCATGGTCAAGCAGATAAATATGCCTGTTTTTCTTTAAGGTTATGATTTCATATTATTCAACATTTTCCAAATCTTTTTCTGTGATCATCTTGCAGAAATGTGGAAGAATTTTGCTATTTTTTTTTTAAATGCTACAATATGTATCTGACCTTTAACAGCATTTCATTTCTTGCCTTGCGCAGGCGTGTACTATGGAGGACAGAGAATGAACTTCAATCCGATATTGCAGCCAGCATGCAGCCAGCGGGTAAGGAAAGGGTGAATCAAACACCCGAAAATCCCGCCCCTATGGCTGAAGATTGTTCCCTCCAAATTCAGGTGACAGAGTCCCTTTAATGGATTGTATGTAAAAGTATGGCACTTTGGTCCTTTCAGTAAAAAAAAATGCATCTTTACGTTTTTGGAAACAGGATAAATTTATCCCGATAATTATGACACTAATTATCATCAAAATAAAGTTTACAACAAATGCAGCCAATGTCTTTTTTGTCCAGAATTATCGGCCATAGACATATATCACTTAAAACTGTAATCATTTATTAAGTTTTTCAAAGTCCCACTAAAAGAAAATGTTTGTCTATGATTTTTTGATAAGCTATCCCATCCAAAAATAATAGACGCTGGTAACCCGGCCCTGTGGTACCATAAATCTGTGACATATTATGTGAACAAGCACATCACAGTTTCTTTTTAGATGGAATACACAATAGCAAAATTGTTCTACACCTTTATTCAATATTCGGACCAGAAATTACCCAACAATTACATAAGTGACATATTTTGGACATGACCTTTACAAATTTAAATTAATTTCTCAGTGCACACAGACTTTTTAATCATGTAAACAAACAACAGCTAAATATTAAAAACATTATATATATATATATATATATATACAGTATATATATATATATATATATACCTATATATATGTATATATATATATATGTATATATAAATACAGTAAAGACCAGAGATATTTGGACAGTGACACAAGTTTGGCATTTTCACTATTTACCATAACATATTTTAGTAGCATATATATAATCAAGGTGGGCTTAAAGTGCAGACCATTAATTTCAGGGTATTCACTTCCTAATTGGAGTAAGGCTTTAGGAACTACAACTCTTTAATACCTAGCTGATTCTTTTTAAAGGGACAAAAGATAATTGGATAATTATCTCAAAATCTCTTTAATGGGCTACATGGGCTATACCCTCATTATTCCATCATTAATTGAGACGGTAAAAGGTCTGGGGATGATTGCAGATGTGGCACTTGCATTTGGAAGCTGTTGCTGTAAACCCACAACATGCTGTCAAAGGAGCTCTCAATAGAAAACAAGAAATTAAGAAATACATCAGAGAGAAAGCAAGGAAATTAAACAAAGAGAATGGAGGGTGTTAAACAAATTATAGATACCTCACCATTCAATTATCCCTCCTCTGCAGCACACAATCCTGTTCTCTGCTTTGCCTGGCTTCTACTTTCCCCATGGAGTGCATTGACATTTTTGGGCATCTTCACTCCTTGAAGGAGGCATTGCATAATGAAGGATGTAAGAGGCAGGCATTGATAAGAGGACTGATAAGACCTACCTCTTCCGGCAAGCCTACAACCTGCAGTAACCACCGATCGACCAAACCACTGCTCGACCAGCTCTTTCCTCACCTACTGTATCCTCACCCATCCTTTGTAGATTGTGAGCCCTTGCGGGCAGGGTCCTCACTCCTACTGTACTAGTTATGACTTGTATTGTTCAAGATTATTGTACTGTTTTAGTATGTATACCCCTCCTCACATGTAAAGCGCCATGGAATAAATGGTGCTATAATAATAATAAACAATAATAATGGTGAGCTGTAGTGGGACAGTTTTTCAACCCCTTCAATGACCCTCTTCAATTTAGTAAATACTATCCTGCTGCCAATTGATTAAATTCACACAAAGCAAATAGCAACAAAAAAATTCAGGTAAATCCAAATTGCCTTGAATAAATTTGATCATCTCTAGTAACAACCGATTGTCAATTTTCTTTATATATTTACAGATGGAGCAACAAAACCAGTACAACAATGAGTTTAGTAAAATCTGTTCTAAAATGCTATCATCTTATTATTTAATAAAATATTTGCAATTTACAATAGACATGTCAGGAGAGCTGACAGATACCATTTAAACTGCCGTGAAAATTAAAACTGGCTTATAAATAGTAGCCATGTGCAACCAGGTAAATTTTTAAGACAATTTTGATAAATAAAGCTCAATACACTAATCTATGGATTAGCCAAAAGCTAGTTATGCATATATAATATTCAGTATTTTGAAGATGATCTATAGGGATGTAAAGCATATTGCACAGTTTAGCAATACATTCATGGTTCCACACAACCAAAGAGGTCAGTTTTGAATTTATTACTTAAAAGTCATTTTTTTTTCAGTGGCATAGCAGCATGAGTTTGATAAGGAAGCAGTAGAGTTGATATATTATTCATCCTATCTAAAAACCCTGAGGCTGGACCCCTGTAGGGTCTCTCCAGTAATTGGTCTCCTGATGCTGATACGCTCAGCTCTAAAAGTCCTTAAAACATTATGAGATCTCTATTCCATCTGCTCTAAGCACTGAAAATATTTTAACGGAGAGCGGTGGGCTGTTTAGCTGGCATCATTTCATGTATTCAGCTTCAGCCATATATTGCATAGCAATTCTCTTTAATTTTTATGAAGTATTCAGAATTCAAAGACTTTTTACAGTTTTATGTTCAGCTGGAAGCCATGGCGCAGCTTATGTAACAAAGTTAATTTAAAAAGGCCTCGGCAAAATCCGTTTATTTAAATTGGTTCTACCTATTGATGCTAGCAGCAAACAGATTAAGCAAATACAGCAATGGAAGCTTTAGTACTACTTTATCTGAACCCGTTCGAGCTAGCTCTAATACTTTGTCCACATGTCATCATATAAATATTCTTGGCATTTGCTTTGGGAAAGACCCTGGCACACACATTCTACAAAGCCCCCCCCAATAGGAAAAGGCGGAAGCTTACGCCTTCCTACATAGAGGGAAATAAGTCTCCTATTGAGTAGCTTGCATTATTCTGAGCAGTGTATGACATTGCTTGGTACACATTGGAGTCCTTAGGTGGAGGTATGCATTGAGAAATTAATCCTTAAGTATAGCTATAATGCAAAATTGTCATCTACATTTATTATTGTTGATCCAACCGGCAAATTTTGGCAGGATTGTATGAATGTTTAATGTATATGCCTGAAACTTCACAAGCAGGTGAGGTCATGAGAAAGAAAAATCAGGCATGTTCAATTTCAATGTCTGCTCCCATGAAAAATAAGGCAATACTATAGGAGTAGGAAGCAGAGGCTTACTACTTTCTCCCACAAATCATGTATTTAGAATGGGTGTGCATGTTATTATTATTTATTTTAAAGCATTTCACCCCCTAAATCTGAGATGTTATTCATATGAACAAAGTGCAAAAATGGTTTGTACATACCACAACTGTAACATAGTACATGCCATAATTGCATAACATGAAGTGACGAAGTGAGAAACAGGTTAAGGCCGAGATCACACATGCGAGAAACACGGCCGAGTCTGGCATGTTAATACCGGTAAGGCCCCCGACACTCAGGAGCGGCGAGTGCGGCCGCATAGCAATACATGGAGCCGCACGCTCCGCTCCTAAATGATGGCGTCAATGCCGGGTATTAACATGCGAGACTTGGCCATGTTTCTCGCATGTGTGATCCAGGCCTAATACATAGGAAGAAATAACCCTGCCTGCAAGCATTCGCAAACTACAAACATAACTTGTATTCTGCCAACAGATATTTAGAGTGTGTAGACACCTTATAGCCACGTTTCCATGTGCAAAAACACTGTTTTGTACATCTGCTTCTTTTTCATAGATATCTGCTCCAAAATACAGAAAGAAAAATCTGTTTGGTTTATTTTTGCTGGGAATTTAACAGTTTTTACATTTTTAAGCATTTTTTTGTGCATATGTGATGCTTCTTTTAGCACGTTTTTGGTTCAGAAATGCTGGGATTATGGACTTTAAAAATGCAATTGCATGTTTGTATGCATGTTTTTTTCAGGCGACCCATATGTTAGGGCTAGCGGAACGCACCAAATAATACGACAGATAGAGTATGGTGCGTTTGCAGCCCGGGGTCCACCGTGCAGAGATGGAACCTGCTGCCAAGTAATGACGGACTATATGGCGGTACTCATAAGTATACACACGTGGGTTAAACTTCACCCAGCGTGAAGAAAGTGATCCTATTGCGTCACAGGACCACGGTACCGCACATAGAGCGCGAGCAAGTAGTCAGCGAACTCAACCCCAACTAGGATTGAAGTCCGATTAGACCCTTGCTGGCACAACACCGCAACTGGGTGTGTAAGGAAACTGTATAACAATATTAAGGCACAAGAGTGCATGCGGTGCCGCACTGACGAACGCCACTAACCACCCAGGATTGGGTAAGGAAAGCACAGAGGAAGTGCACGGCGCCGTACTGGCAGTCACAGCAACTGGACGCTGTAATGTGTGATTCGTGCAGTAGGATAAGTCGGGCGCTAGATAGCAGCCATACACCTTCCGCGAACAGACATTCAATAGGGTAGGGGCATCCAAGGACGACTTGCACTCACAACATACACACATTAACAATTGTACACTAGCGCATGGCCGTGCGGTCATGCACAGTTTATATAGCTGCAGCACACGAAGTGGCCACAGAAACTTTGCCCTTCCAAGACCTGCCAAGAGGACCAATGGAATGTGCTGCAGAGCCTGAGCACATGACCCTCGATCTCCAACGGGAGATCTTGCCCTGGGCATGCTCAGTGTGTGCAGACAAGGACTTAGTCCCAGAGAAGTCCGCTCGCTGCTGACCAGCACTGGCTTTAATTGCAGAAGCTGAAGAAGCAGCAGTAACTCTCTGTACAGAGTGAGACTGAGCAAGACACTGGGACCGACGTCCCCGCTGAGCAGGCTCCACTGCGGCTGGACAAGAATGGGAGACCGCAGCGGAGATGGCTCGAGATTCCCCCTGTGCAGAAGCGGGAACTCGAGACCTAACACCATAGATATTGATTTGGAAAAAAAATGAAAAAAATGCACAGTCCAATTGCATCTTTAAACTTTACTTTAAGTGTTAAACTCAGCAGATTTTCTGTACAAAATAATGCAGTAGAAAAACTGCAGCTTTAATCCTATGTGGGATTACATGCGAAATGTTGGTGTGCGGTCCAATTTTTCTCTTGGACAGTGGTAATTTTTTTAGTCAACAAAGAAGTGTGTTTTTGCCCAAGCCAATAAAAAGGAGGTGGGAGAAAAGAATGAATGTAACACGGAAACATAGGTAAAAATGATTCCTATCTCAAGAATGCTAAATCTCACACTGACATGTGAATGTAGCTAAAGGCTGGAATCACACCAATGTGTTTTTGTTCCTCTGACAGAATTGCACTGATTATACTAATCACAGAGTATGATCAGAGTATAATTGAATTTTGTCAGATGGGCAGAAGAGTGCACCCTACTTAACATCATTTGTAAACTGTTGTTTTATTTTGCAAAAATTTTGGAAGATTTAAAAATTTTGCAGTAATATTTATTTTTCTCAACAAAATTTTCAAAACTTATTGTTTTAGATGCCAGTTCAGTTTTGAAGTGACTTTAGTGGTCCTATAAATTGAAAGCCCCCAAAAGTTAAACTATTTTAAAAACTACAACCCTCAACATGTTCAAAATTGCTTTCAGGTAGTTAATTAACTCTTCAGGTGCTTTTCAGGAATTAATGCAAAATGGCATGACAGGAATGAAAAAATTAATTTTACCAGCTGACAGCTGCTGGATTGTCACCCGTTGGGGAAGGCTCGTCTCTTGTATCGCAGGTCAGTAAAGAGATATATTGGTAGTCTCTAAGGGATTAAAAAGTGTACAGAGTAGAATTTATGATTCACATGCAAAGGAAATAAGAACCTAGGTCAGTACTAGAAAATATATAACATAGAAGTCTAGCACTCAACTTCAGTAACCGTAGAAACGATTTTTATTGGTAGCACAAGAAACGTTTCAGTCCCTTGGGACTTTCATCAGTCACTACAACAACATAAAAAGGGAATTTAACAAAAAAAGGCAGTACATCCTGTACAAAAATAACTAAAGTATATACAAAAAGAGATACAAATAAACAGACAAGGTAAACTTGAAGTTTAGGTCATAACTGGAAGCAATGCAAAATATCATTTGTGGATGTGTAAACGAGGAAATGAAAGCAAATAACCCCGCTGGGTGTCAATATGCTAAAAGAACGTGACTAGGCCCGGGAACGGGACAAGGCAGATGAATAGATTGAAGCCAGGATAAACATATTGTGCCTATAAGAGCCAATCTGGAAGGTGGAACGGAGCTGAGTCAGAGAGCAACCAGGCAGGGTGTGGACACAACGAGTAATAGAGAAAGAGCCAGTAGGCTGAGCAGAGCAAATAGGTACAATCAATACATCCAGAAGATGGACACACATACCGTGCCTATGAAGGCCAATAGGGTCAGTGGGAGTAAACTGAAAAAATGTCGCTGTATATGGCGCCTGAAATAAGAGAGGAGCAAGAAGGCATATGAGGGCCAGATGACGGCAGGGTATGGGGAAACCGGGGGAGACCCCCTAATACTTACATAGGTAAAACGCCCTAGTAGCATAGATACAAGGCTGTAGAAAAGACACAAAAGTGAATATACAAAACGTATACGGATAAAGGAAGAGTGGTAAAAAGTGAGTATGGCTAGTAATAGTACCTTGAGAGCACAGGAAATGTGGTAGGGAATGATCGCCTGTCGGGTAGAACACCCGTAATGCTACAGGAGAACAAGGAGAGAGGAGATAAGAATGGACCAGGGAGAGAGGTATACCGGTGGAGCAGAGAAAGTTTACCTGAGGATGCTGGATGGGGAGGGGAAGACGAACCACCTCTAGACACGGCGTCCACCGCAAGACTGGGAGGTAGAGGAGGACGCCGATATAAATAGCGCCAAGAGCCGGCGCCGTAAGTAAGGGGGCGGGACCCGTGACCGGAAGTGACGTAGCGTCATCAGATGTGGAGCGGAAGAAAATGGTGATGCGGTTCACCAGAGTGTGCGTTCCACATCAGTAACCAGCGTACATAGGAACGGAAGCCAAATGGGGTGGGGAGGGTATCCATACAGAGGAGGCAGATGATGGGCGGGGATATCTAATATAGGAGGGGTTATGTGTAAGAGCAAGGATGGAGAAGGAACAGAAGGAACATATAAGATAAGGGGGAAGAGAGAAAAAAACTAAAAAATATGAGCAGAACAATGACTCGAACAAAGACGACCCAGGAAAACATACTCAGAAAGGAGGTAAGAACATTTCTAAAACAATCCACAGTGAGGAGATTGGAACAAAACAAAATCCTCTAAACTGCATGCTCGCAAACGCCAGAAGCCTGACAAACAAGATGGAAGAACTAGAAGCAGAAATATCTACAGGTAACTTTGACATAGTGGGAATAACCGAGACATGGTTAGATGAAAGCTATGACTGGGCAGTTAACTTACAGGGTTACAGTCTGTTTAGAAAGGATCGTAAAAATCGGAGAGGAGGAGGGGTTTGTCTCTATGTAAAGTCTTGTCTAAAGTCCACTTTAAGGGAGGATATTAGCGAAGGGAATGAGGATGTCGAGTCCATATGGGTTGAAATTCATGGAGGGAAAAATGGTAACAAAATTCTCATTGGGGTCTGTTACAAACCCCCAAATATAACAGAAAGCATGGAAAGTCTACTTCTAAAGCAGATAGATGAAGCTGCAACCCATAATGAGGTCCTGGTTATGGGGGACTTTAACTACCCGGATATTAACTGGGAAACAGAAACCTGTGAAACCCATAAAGGCAACAGGTTTCTGCTAATAACCAAGAAAAATTATCTTTCACAATTGGTGCAGAATCCAACCAGAGGAGCAGCACTTTTAGACCTAATACTATCTAATAGACCTGACAGAATAACAAATCTGCAGGTGGTTGGGCATTTAGGAAATAGCGACCACAATATTGTGCAGTTTCACCTGTCTTTCACTAAGGGGACTTGTCAGGGAGTCACAAAAACACTGAACTTTAGGAAGGCAAAGTTTGACCAGCTTAGAGATGCCCTTAATCTGGTAGACTGGGACAATATCCTCAGAAATAAGAATACAGATAATAAATGGAAAATGTTTAAGAACATCCTAAATAGGCAGTGTAAGCGGTTTATACCTTGTGGGAATAAAAGGACTAGAAATAGGAAAAACCCAATGTGGCTAAACAAAGAAGTAAGACAGGCAATTAACAGTAAAAAGAAAGCATTTGCACTACTAAAGCAGGATGGCACCATTGAAGCTCTAAAAAACTATAGGGAGAAAAATACTTTATCTAAAAAACTAATTAAAGCTGCCAAAAAGGAAACAGAGGAGCATATTGCTAAGGAGAGTAAAACTAATCCCAAACTGTTCTTCAACTATATCAATAGTAAAAGAATAAAAACTGAAAATGTAGGCCCCTTAAAAAATAGTGAGGAAAGAATGGTTGTAGATGACGAGGAAAAAGCTAACATATTAAACACCTTCTTCTCCACGGTATTCACGGTGGAAAATGAAATGCTAGGTGAAATCCCAAGAAACAATGAAAACCCTATATTAAGGGTCACCAATCTAACCCAAGAAGAGGTGCGAAACCGGCTAAATAAGATTAAAATAGATAAATCTCCGGGTCCGGATGGCATACACCCACGAGTACTAAGAGAACTAAGTAATGTAATAGATAAACCATTATTTCTTATTTTTAGTGACTCTATAGCGACAGGGTCTGTTCCGCAGGACTGGCGCATAGCAAATGTGGTGCCAATATTCAAAAAGGGCTCTAAAAGTGAACCTGGAAATTATAGGCCAGTAAGTCTAACCTCTATTGTTGGTAAAATATTTGAAGGGTTTCTGAGGGATGTTATTCTGGATTATCTCAGTAAGAATAACTGTTTAACTCCATATCAGCATTGGTTTGACAGGAGCGATTTCTCATAAACCCATCTAATCAGTTTTTATGAAGAGGTAAGCTATAGGCTGGACCACGGTGAGTCATTGGACGTGGTATATCTCGATTTTTCCAAAGCGTTTGATACCGTGCCGCACAAGAGGTTGGTACACAAAATGAGAATGCTTGGTCTGGGGGAAAATGTGTGTAAATGGGTTAGTAACTGGCTAAGTGATAGAAAGCAGAGGGTGGTTATAAATGGTATAGCCTCTAACTGGGTCGCTGTGACCAGTGGGGTACCGCAGGGGTCAGTATTGGGACCTGTTCTCTTCAACATATTCATTAATGATCTGGTAGAAGGTTTACACAGTAAAATATCGATATTTGCAGATGATACAAAACTATGTAAAGCAGTTAATACAAGAGAAGATAGTATTCTGCTACAGATGGATCTGGATAAGTTGGAAACTTGGGCTGAAAGGTGGCAGATGAGGTTTAACAATGATAAATGTAAGGTTATACACATGGGAAGAGGGAATCAATATCACCATTACACACTGAACGGGAAACCACTGGGTAAATCTGACAGGGAGAAGGACTTGGGGATCCTAGTTAATGATAAACTTACCTGGAGCAGCCAGTGCCAGGCAGCAGCTGCCAAGGCAAACAGGATCATGGGGTGCATTAAAAGAGGTCTGGATACACATGATGAGAGCATTATACTGCCTCTGTACAAATCCCTAGTTAGACCGCACATGGAGTACTGTGTCCAGTTTTGGGCACCGGTGCTCAGGAAGGATATAATGGAACTAGAGAGAGTACAAAGGAGGGCAACAAAATTAATAAAGGGGATGGGAGAACTACAATACCCAGATAGATTAGCGAAATTAGGATTATTTAGTCTAGAAAAAAGACGACTGAGGGGCGATCTAATAACCATGTATAAGTATATAAGGGGACAATACAAATATCTCGCTGAGGATCTGTTTATACCAAGGAAGGTGACGGGCACAAGGGGGCATTCTTTGCGTCTGGAGGAGAGAAGGTTTTTCCACCAACATAGAAGAGGATTCTTTACTGTTAGGGCAGTGAGAATCTGGAATTGCTTGCCTGAGGAGGTGGTGATGGCAAACTCAGTCGAGGGGTTCAAGAGAGGCCTGGATGTCTTCCTGGAGCAGAACAATATTGTATCATACAATTATTAGGTTCTGTAGAAGGACGTAGATCTGGGTATTTATTATGATGGAATATAGGCTGAACTGGATGGACAAATGTCTTTTTTCGGCCTTACTAACTATGTTACTATGTTACTATGTAATGAATGTGTTAAGATGAACAATAATGATAACAGTGCTGACGAGAGGAGTGGTGCCTGTAAAGAAGAAAACAGAGAGCACAAAAATGCACATAGCAGCAGTGGGTACAAAACTGTAGCCGTAATATAGGTGAATTAATGGTGCCTAGAAGGAGCCGTGATGAGTAATCCTCCAGTAGGTATCGGATGGTAGAAACAAGTCAGGTGAAAGGTATAGTGTGCCCATCAAATTAATAGAGACGATTCTAAAGAGAATAAAAACACGTGTTAGTAATCAGGTATAAAATGCAAAAACACAGATCCGTATCACATTAGGCCCTATAAACACATTAGGTAAAGGCCGACAGCTCATATTCTCTATTGAGGCCCTTAGGTGTTAACGTATCAAGTGTGTGCCTCCCGTCTTTTAAGGGTGAGGATCCTATTACCACCCCGACGTGGTAGTGGCACCTGCTCTAGAATAAGAAATTTTAACTGGGAGATATTTTGTCCCGCAGCTGCAAAATGATGAGGTATTGGGAGTAGGAGGTTATTGCAGCGGATCGTGGACTTATGTTTTGACACCCTATCACGAATGGATTGAGATGTCTCACCTACATAAAGTAAGCCGCAAGGGCATTTTAAAACATAGACCACATATGACGAGTTGCAAGTGAAAAAACCATGAATTTTGAATACCTTACCCGAGCGTGGGTGTGTGATGGTGTCACCTTTGAGAACATTGTTGCATTGTGCACAATGTAAGCACGGGAAGGTACCTCTTCTTGGAGCATTGAGAAAAAGTTGTCTTGTAACAGTACTAGGGCCTATATCTGCTTTGACCAGGGTGTCTCTCAGATTGGGGGCCCGTTTAAAGCAGGGTAGGAAAGGTTGTTTAAATTCAGGTATGTCGGGATAGGCTGTGGAGAGCAGGGGCCAGTGTTTCCGTATGGCTTTATGTAAGACATATATGGACGGATGGAATCCATGAACAAATGGGATACGTTTCGTGTTGTCTCTCTTAGGGGTGTTAGATGCAGTTCGAGAATTTTCTAGCAGGGGAAGGGGATAGCCCCTAGCCTGAAATTTCCTCGTCATACCCTGAATGCGTGACTCTCTAGTCTCAGTGTTAGATACGATCCTTTCTACCCTTTGATACTGTGCCCGTGGGATAGATCTCTTAGTAGAGGGTGGATGTAGGCTATCAAAGTGTAGCAGACTATTACGGTCCGTACTCTTGAAATATAAATCAGTGCTCAAGAGGCCGTCTGTGTTTTTGATGACTAGTGTATCTAGAAAGTTGATACTGTCAGGACTGGTGTTGATGGTGAATTCGATACCTGGCCACGAGACGTTAAGGAAGGCAAAAAAAGCCTTGAGCGTTTCTGGGGACCCCTGCCAAATGCAAAACACATCATCGATATATCTTTTCCACAGGATGACATGATCCTGAAAGAGAGAGTTCTTATAGATAGAGCTTTCTTCAAAATCTATCATGTATGCGTTTGCGTACGGAGGCGCTGCGTGGGAACCCATAGCTGTCCCCCTTACCTGTAAATAAAAAGTCTCTTGAAACAAGAAAAAGTTAGACGTTAAAATTAATTTCAACAGGTCTGTACAGAGTGACACTTGATCGGGATCCATCTCTGCGCTCTCCAAGAGACGGCGTGCGGAATCGATACCCTCGGTGTGTGGAATAGAGGTATATAGATCCCTAACGTCTAAGGTCACCAAGAGTGTGTCAGGGGGTATCTGGTGTATATCTCGGATCAGGTGGAGGAAAGAGCCTGTATCCAAGAGGAAGGACCTAGATTTTTTTATGAGTGGCGTTAGTACCTTCTCAAGGTACCTAGCTACAGGAGATAAAAGGGAATCGGTGGAGGCCACGATTGGCCTACCAGGAGGGTTCTCTAGATTTTTGTGGATTTTAGGTAACGTGTAAAACACTGGTATGATCGGATTAGGGTTTATCAAGAATTCACACGTTTTTTTATCTAGAACCCCAAGGGCCGTATATCTACGTAAAATACCCTCAATCTCAAAGCTTTGGTTATAATGGACAAAACTATGTACCTATCTGAAATTACACGCCAGCTTAGTGATACATCTATCTACAAGGTACTAGATAGAGATCCATCACACCAGGTTCATCATGAGATTGAGGGTATTTTACGTAGATATACGGTCCTTGGGGTTCTAGATAAAAAAACGTGTGAATTCTTGATAAACCCTAATCCGATCATACCAGTGTTTTACACGTTACCTAAAATCCACAAAAATCTAGAGAACCCTCCTGGTAGGCCAATCGTGGCCTCCACCGATTCCCTTTTATCTCCTGTAGCTAGGTACCTTGAGAAGGTACTAACGCCACTCATAAAAAAATCTAGGTCCTTCCTCTTGGATACAGGCTCTTTCCTCCACCTGATCCGAGATATACACCAGATACCCCCTGACACACTCTTGGTGACCTTAGACGTTAGGGATCTATATACCTCTATTCCACACACCGAGGGTATCGATTCCGCACGCCGTCTCTTGGAGAGCGCAGAGATGGATCCCGATCAAGTGTCACTCTATACAGACCTGTTGAAATTAATTTTAACGTCTAACTTTTTCTTGTTTCAAGAGACTTTTTATTTACAGGTAAGGGGGACAGCTATGGGTTCCCACGCAGCGCCTCCGTACGCAAACGCATACATGATAGATTTTGAAGAAAGCTCTATCTATAAGAACTCTCTCTTTCAGGATCATGTCATCCTGTGGAAAAGATATATCGATGATGTGTTTTGCATTTGGCAGGGGTCCCCAGAAACTCTCGAGGCTTTTTTTGCCTTCCTTAACGTCTCGTGGCCAGGTATCGAATTCACCATCAACACCAGTCCCGACAGTATCAACTTTCTAGATACACTAGTCATCAAAAACACAGACGGCCTCTTGAGCACTGATTTATATTTCAAGAGTACGGACCGTAATAGTCTGCTACACTTTGATAGCCTACATCCACCCTCTACTAAGAGATCTATCCCACGGGCACAGTATCAAAGGGTAGAAAGGATCGTATCTAACACTGAGACTAGAGAGTCACGCATTCAGGGTATGACGAGGAAATTTCAGGCTAGGGGCTATCCCCTTCCCCTGCTAGAAAATTCTCGAACTGCATCTAACACCCCTAAGAGAGACAACACGAAACGTATCCCATTTGTTCATGGATTCCATCCGCCCATATATGTCTTACATAAAGACATACGGAAACACTGGCCCCTGCTCTCCACAGCCTATCCCGACATACCTGAATTTAAACAACCTTTCCTACCCTGCTTTAAACGGGCCCCCAATCTGAGAGACACCCTGGTCAAAGCAGATATAGGCCCTAGTACTGTTACAAGACAACTTTTTCTCAATGCTCCAAGAAGAGGTACCTTCCCGTGCTTACATTGTGCACAATGCAACAATGTTCTCAAAGGTGACACCATCACACACCCACGCTCGGGTAAGGTATTCAAAATTCATGGTTTTTTCACTTGCAACTCGTCATATGTGGTCTATGTTTTAAAATGCCCTTGCGGCTTACTTTATGTAGGTGAGACATCTCAATCCATTCGTGATAGGGTGTCAAAACATAAGTCCACGATCCGCTGCAATAACCTCCTACTCCCAATACCTCATCATTTTGCAGCTGCGGGACAAAATATCTCCCAGTTAAAATTTCTTATTCTAGAGCAGGTGCCACTACCACGTCGGGGTGGTAATAGGATCCTCACCCTTAAAAGACGGGAGGCATATTGGATCCACACACTTGATACGTTAACACCTAAGGGCCTCAATAGAGAATATGAGCTGTCGGCCTTTACCTAATGTGTTTATAGGGCCTAATGTGATACGGATCTGTGTTTTTGCATTTTATACCTGATTACTAACACGTGTTTTTATTCTCTTTAGAATCGTCTCTATTAATTTGATGGGCACACTATACCTTTCACCTGACTTGTTTCTACCATCCGATACCTACTGGAGGATTACTCATCACGGCTCCTTCTAGGCACCATTAATTCACCTATATTACGGCTACAGTTTTGTACCCACTGCTGCTATGTGCATTTTTGTGCTCTCTGTTTTCTTCTTTACAGGCACCACTCCTCTCGTCAGCACTGTTATCATTATTGTTCATCTTAACACATTCATTGTTCTGCTCATATTTTTTAGTTTTTTTCTCTCTTCCCCCTTATCTTATATGTTCCTTCTGTTCCTTCTCCATACTTGCTCTTACACATAACCCCTCCTATATTAGATATCCCCGCCCATCATCTGCCTCCTCTGTATTGATACCCTCCCCACCCCATTTGGCTTCCGTTCCTATATACGCTGGTTACTGATGTGGAACGCACACTCTGGTGAACCGCATCACCATTTTCTTCCGCTCCACATCTGATGACGCTACGTCACTTCCGGTCACGGGTCCCGCCCCCTTACTTACGGCGCCGGCTCTTGGCGCTATTTATATCGGCGTCCTCCTCTACCTCCCAGACTTGCGGTGGACGCCGTGTCTAGAGGTGGTTCGTCTTCCCCTCCCCATCCAGCATCCTCAGGTAAACTTTCTCTGCTCCACCGGTATACCTCTCTCCCTGGTCCATTCTTATCTCCTCTCTCCTTGTTCTCCTGTAGCATTACGGGTGTTCTACCCGACAGGCGATCATTCCCTACCACATTTCCTGTGCTCTCAAGGTACTATTACTAGCCATACTCACTTTTTACCACTCTTCCTTTATCCGTATACGTTTTGTATATTCACTTTTGTGTCTTTTCTACAGCCTTGTATCTATGCTACTAGGGCGTTTTACCTATGTAAGTATTAGGGGGTCTCCCCCGGTTTCCCCATACCCTGCCGTCATCTGGCCCTCATATGCCTTCTTGCTCCTCTCTTATTTCAGGCGCCATATACAGCGACATTTTTTCAGTTTACTCCCACTGACCCTATTGGCCTTCATAGGCACGGTATGTGTGTCCATCTTCTGGATGTATTGATTGTACCTATTTGCTCTGCTCAGCCTACTGGCTCTTTCTCTATTACTCGTTGTGTCCACACCCTAGTAACATAGTAACATAGTAACATAGTTAGTAAGGCCGAAAAAAGACATTTGTCCATTCAGTTCAGCCTATATTCCATCATAATAAATACCCAGATCTACGTCCTTCTACAGAACCTAATAATTGTATGATACAATATTGTTCTGCTCCAGGAAGACATCCAGGCCTCTCTTGAACCCCTCGACTGAGTTTGCCATCACCACCTCCTCAGGCAAGCAATTCCAGATTCTCACTGCCCTAACAGTAAAGAATCCTCTTCTATGTTGGTGGAAAAACCTTCTCTCCTCCAGACGCAAAGAATGCCCCCTTGTGCCCGTCACCTTCCTTGGTATAAACAGATCCTCAGCGAGATATTTGTATTGTCCCCTTATATACTTATACATGGTTATTAGATCGCCCCTCAGTCGTCTTTTTTCTAGACTAAATAATCCTAATTTCGCTAATCTATCTGGGTATTGTAGTTCTCCCATCCCCTTTATTAATTTTGTTGCCCTCCTTTGTACTCTCTCTAGTTCCATTATATCCTTCCTGAGCACCGGTGCCCAAAACTGGACACAGTACTCCATGTGCGGTCTAACTAGGGATTTGTACAGAGGCAGTATAATGCTCTCATCATGTGTATCCAGACCTCTTTTAATGCACCCCATGATCCTGTTTGCCTTGGCAGCTGCTGCCTGGCACTGGCTGCTCCAGGTAAGTTTATCATTAACTAGGATCCCCAAGTCCTTCTCCCTGTCAGATTTACCCAGTGGTTTCCCGTTCAGTGTGTAATGGTGATATTGATTCCCTCTTCCCATGTGTATAACCTTACATTTATCATTGTTAAACCTCATCTGCCACCTTTCAGCCCAAGTTTCCAACCCTGCCTGGTTGCTCTCTGACTCAGCTCCGTTCCACCTTCCAGATTGGCTCTTATAGGCACAATATGTTTATCCTGGCTTCAATCTATTCATCTGCCTTGTCCCGTTCCCGGGCCTAGTCACGTTCTTTTAGCATATTGACACCCAGCGGGGTTATTTGCTTTCATTTCCTCGTTTACACATCCACAAATGATATTTTGCATTGCTTCCAGTTATGACCTAAACTTCAAGTTTACCTTGTCTGTTTATTTGTATCTCTTTTTGTATATACTTTAGTTATTTTTGTACAGGATGTACTGCCTTTTTTTGTTAAATTCCCTTTTTATGTTGTTGTAGTGACTGATGAAAGTCCCAAGGGACTGAAACGTTTCTTGTGCTACCAATAAAAATCGTTTCTACGGTTACTGAAGTTGAGTGCTAGACTTCTATGTTATATGTATATTGATGGTTTGGGAACCTAAGTCTTAGCACCAGTTTTGTAGCAGTGCACACGGTGTTTTCTCTCCAATACTAGAAAATATAGCAGAGAATAGCCACAGTTAATGATATAGAATAATCAAATTATTTTGTATAACAGCAAATATGATGGAAGCCTGTAACAATAGATTCCTTACAATGAAACAGATGTCTCACACACTCTATGAGATACAGTGATGTATGTAAAAGTTTGGACACCTGAGGTGAAAATTACTAATCTTTTACCTTTTAAAAGTTGCAAAAAGTAAAAATGGGCCTATGCAAAAGTTTTGGCACAGTGCCAGTGGCTCCCATTTTGAAAGCTGAAAGTATCACAGCTTCTAAATGCTTTTTATAGCTAACAAAGAGTCTTTTGATTCTTGTTTTTGTGATTTTCATCCATTGTCCCTTGAAAAAGGTTTACAGTTCTGTAAGACTCCTGTGTTGTCTTGCATGCACTGCTATTTTGAGGCCTAGCCACAAATTTTCAAAAGTGTTCAGATTAGTGGACTGTGAGGGTCAATCTTAAACCTTCAGCTTGCAACTTTTGAAGTAGTCTATTGAGGATTTTGATGTGTGTTTACGATCATTATCCATTTGTTGAAGTCATCTTTTCAAATTCATCTCTTTTACAGATGGTTTTATTTTTGCATCAAGAATTTGTTGAAATTTCATAGTATCCATTCTTCGCTCTACCTGTGAAATGTTCCCCTTGCCATTGGCTGCAACACGACTCCAAAGCATGATTGATCCACCTCCATGCTTAATGGTTTGCAAAATGTTCTATTCCTTAAAATCTGTTCCTTTTTTCCCCACACATACCTTTGATCATTGTGGCAAAAGAGTAGGATTTAACCTCATCAGACCACTGGACTTGTTTCCAAAATGCATCAGGATTGTTTAGCTGTTCCTTCTGCTGCTGAATTTTTTGGTGAGGATACAAGAGAAGCTTTCTCCTGATGACTTTTCCATGAAGGCCATATTTGTGTAGGTGTCTCTGAACAGTAGAACAATGTACCACCACTCTAGAGTCTACTAAAGGTTTTTACAGTTGAGCGGGGGTTCTGATTTGTATTTTTAAAAATCCTAGAGCAGCTCTCAGTGAAATTTTGAATGGTCTTCCAGACTGTATCTTTATCTCCACTCTTCCAGTTAACTGACATTTCTTAATCAGATTTTGAACATAGGTGTTAAGGTACCGTCACACTAAGTGATGCTGCAACGATACCGACAACGATGTCGATCGCTGCAGCGTCGCTGTTTGGTCACTGGAGAGCTGTCACACAGACAGCTCTCCAGCGACCAACGATCCTAAAGTCCCGGGGTAACCAGGGTAAACATCGGGTTACTAAGCGCTTAGTAACCCGATGTTTACCCTGGTTACCTTTGTAAATGTAAAAAAACAAACACTACATACTTACATTCCCGGTGTCTGGTCATGTCCCTCGCCTTCAGCTTCCAGCACTGACTGAGCGCCGGCCTTAAAGTACAGCGGTGACGTCACCGCTGTGCTTTTCTTTACGGCTGGCCGGCGCTCACCAGTCAGTGCGGGAAGCTGACGGCGAGGGACATGACCAGACACCGGGAATGTAAGTATGTAGTGTTTGTTTTTTTACATTTACAACGGTAACCAGGGTAAACATCGGGTTACTAAGCGCGGCTCTGCGCTTAGTAACCCGATGTTTACCCTGGTTACCAGTGATGACATCGCTGAATTGGCATCACACACGCCGATTCAGCGATGTCAGCGAAAAATCCAGCGACAAAATAAAGTGCTGGACTTTCCCCAGCGACCAACGATCTCCCAGCAGGGGCCTGATCGTTGTTCGCTGTCACACATAACGATTTAGTTAACGATATCGTTGCTACGTCACAAAAAGCAACGATATCGTTAACGATATTGTTCAGTGTGACGGTACCTTTACCCTGAGTCAATTATCACAGCAAAGCTGTGAGATAGAATAGTAAGGAGTCAGAGGTCAAAAGCCACAAAGGTACATCATAAATAGAAGGAAGAGTCTATAACTTGGCACTCAACTTAGATACGGTATGAAGATTTTTAATACAGTCCTGAGAATTAAATAAACAACGTTTCGGTCCTCAAATTGACCATCATCAGGTACTGTAACAAATACATAATGAAAGAAAAATATATAATTACACAACAATGTCAAGACAGACACATATAATACTGATGGAAGAAGTCATAATATAAGCAAATCCTTTTAGTAAACAAATGCAGAAGCCATATTGGCATAATCTCCTTACCCAGAAATAGAAAAAAGGTTTGATGAAAGGAAAACTACCCTCTTAAAATATAACCTTTATTAAGTGAACATAATAAAAGAATCCCAACAGCGGGATTTGTTCCTTATAATTAAATTGCATAGGAAAAACCGGGCTTGTAAGAATACGAGAGAGCAGACCAAAAAATAGAAGCTCTCTAACTATCTAGTCAATGTAAATAATGATATACTAGACTAGAAAAAATGTTAGGAAAAAGACCCCTCTAACATGATAGACCGCAGCATGTCTATTTATCACCTCGTTTACAAAAGCTGGCAGCGCTTTGAGCGAACCTGTGTCCAAATAGCTGCCAATGCTTACCGTGGAAACATACCCTAAATGATCTTGTTTGTTTGCATGGGTAGATGTCCTCCTAAAGATTGACAGTTTCGGCCAGTAGTTTGACTGAGCTGCAGGCCCAAATTGTGCTGGAGCATATATAGATTTGCATATGCACCACTGGAGGAGCTAAGAGAAACTGGAGCTGGCCAAATCCAGCCATTCCTTCAGCTTCAGAGCAGCTCTTGCAGGCTCTATAGCAGGGAACTGGCAAGCATGCTGCCCGAAACACGTGTCCACAGGTAGGAATTGGTTGGCTGTGTAAATTTAGAAACTAATCCGCAGCATTGCACGCTTGGCAGTTCCAAGCGCTGTGGATTAGACAGGGGTGGAAAGAGATGATTTGCATAGCTCCGCCTACTGCAAAGGATTCTGGGTAAACCTGCTATTCTTTGTATTATGCTGCTTGCAAGTACTTTCCGTTTCAGGAAAGCATCCACTATGTATTTCCTTTGAGTAGAGGGCTTTTCGGTCTCTTTCATCCCGCTACATTTAGCCCAACTTGGGTCTCTCCCTAAGGTGGCTAGCATGTATGTATTTCCTGCCTTGGAAACTGACCAGCACTGAAAGACTGCAGAGGTGACCAGTAGCCTACGAATAAGCAGGAAACTAGAATTAAAAATACCTCAAATTTGTATAATAAAGAGAATTTTTAATAAAAAATAGGTCTCAAAGTTGCTTGTTTTTGCATGAGAAAACCCCTTTCATTTTTTTAAGATGTTCTCTTGTAAGCTTTGGCAGGCAGTCTTATTAATGCTGTTTTACAGTAAACAAGCAGCAGATATATGATTAACACATCATAACATCTATATGATTGATGTGTATTTTCTGTCCGGCAAGAATGAAGATTTTAGGAACATGGAAATGCTATACTGAAGGAGTGTTGTTCCCATAGCAACAATAACATTCACCAATCTCTTGACTGTGATGCCAATATACCAGAGCTCATGATAAAACTCTGATAGCACTGATCACACCTGTCAACAGGAGCAAGAATCCCAGTTTCTTACTGACTAGGATTGCATGTCAACTAAATGTGTTCTATCTGAAATAAAATGATAAAAATATAACAGAGCAACGACTGTAAGGGAACAAGAGGCTTATGTTATACAGCATTATAAACAATGGTAAATTTTGCATTTACTACGAGACATATAAACAATGCTGCACTCAGTATGGAGAAAGAAATCAGAGGTAGTCTTCAGGTGCAAACATTATTTGTAAAACATTTGATGCAAGTTTCCAAATTGTATTTAGATGTAACAGCATTGTCAGCATTTATTTCTGAAATCTCTGAATGGTCATCTATCATGATCAGATTTATTAACCCTAAGTGGCAAAAATTTGCCCTGACATGGAATTGTTATTTAATCCAATTTTACGATGTCTAATTGGAAGGAAATGCCTTACTATAAATATGTAGAAATGAGCGAAAATATTTGAGAAAAGAGACGGGGAATGAGAGCTCACCATGCTGGTGTTAATTTTTATGAACCATAATGAGCCATCAAAAGGTTAAAATATAAAATACATTCACCTTGCAATCAATGTCCCTAGTGGCTATGCTCCTCACAGTCACCTGTCTGGTCCTCGTTGTATCTTCCGATCACATTAGGCGGTTTCTGCGCATGTGGTGCATGGTCATGCCGGACATCTTAATGTCATGACATTGTAATATTTTGCACAAATTCCTCGCAGGCAACATCAGAGCCAAAATAGGAGCCCAGAGATAATATTATGAGTCAATGACCAGAAGGGTGATGTTGAGGAGCAAAGGGACTAGAAAGTTTAGCAGTAAGATAAATATAAGGATTATTCTTATATTTTTTATCTTACGTTTATTGTGCTTTTGGGTCTCGAAAAACTCCAGATCATAACCTTACCTGCTCTGCTCCTTGCATCTCACTTAAGGTTTTTTATGTTTCAGTAAGGCATTCAAGGAAGGTCAGTGTCCATATGTCATTTGTGTTCAAAGCATGGTTAGCCAATTTTATCAGGATCGGTGAACCCCCCCCCCCCCCCACAACTACCATTGTTCCTTTGGTACAAAGAGCGGAAAGTAACTCTGTAACTTGCCAATAATTTTCTCATCATCATGTATATGCCTAAAGTTGGTCATACATTAATGTCTGTTCACATTCCTACTCACTCTGGCTGAGCATGAAAGCATAAGATACTGTAGACTGCTCAGGCAGAAGCTTGTCTGCTTGGGAAAAGAAAGGGTTTTTTAATATCCTTCCTTCTCTCAGCATCATATGTGAGGAGACAGTTAGCACCACCAAACACATAAAGTAGTCAATCAAAATTGGCACTTTTGGCCACATTTTCTTATCATCTAGAGCAGTGTTCCCCAAACCAGTCCTCAAGAGCCACCAACAGATCTCATTTTCAGGATTTCCTTAGTATTGCATAGGTGATGGAATTATCACCTTGACAATACTAAGGAAATCCTGAAAATGAGATCTTTTGGTGGCTCTTGAGGACTGGATTTGGGGAACCCTGATCTATTCTAGGCATAATGGCTACACTGGCCGCCATGTTTGACTGCCTATTTAGTGGTCACTTTGCATTTAAATGCAGAACAAAACTAGTGCAACTGCTTCTTCCTGTTCATTGTGCTATCGATAATTCATTGAACCTGTCAACAACACTCTTTTGAAGCTTTGCAAAAGTTAAAGTTCACATGATAGCACCAACCCCGAAATGAGTTGTTGATCTTGCCTAAAAATAATATTTGTTATGTACAACTCTCCATTAGCATTTATCCTGTATTGAGCAGTAGCATAGCTGTCATCTGGCCCTCTTGGCTCCTGCTAACTCCATTTTACATTGATCAATGATGCATACCTAGTAACAAATCAGATCAGGTAGCAGTAGCAGCTATATCTGTGCTGGTGTGTTTTAAATACAACACCCAAAGGTGAGCCTGATACTGACGGGGACTTACTGAACCTCCCACACCTTTCTCTTCAGTACTTGCTTACCTTTTTTACTTTACATTGCTATCCTATGAGCACTTTTCCTCTTATATCAGTACCTAAATCAAGTTCCCTTTAACACAGCATTCCTTTCACATTGCAACATACTGTAGGAGAAATGGTCATGTATCTAACACTTGACTATAAGCGAAGAAGCTGGACTTGCAACAATGTGAAACCTTCTGATATAGACAGGTAGCCTAAGTTAGATAACTTACTACTTAGAGGAGTTGTCCAGGTTTGGCATGGAAGTCTGCAGTCACTTTATTTGACTGCAGATCTGTGAATCCTCACATCATGCATAGCACATTCTGATTAGACGTGCGTGACCTCACTCAATACAAGTGGAATCGGGATGTGGCCAGAAGTATGCATATCACATTCTTGCGGTCATATGACTGAAGGCTCCTGGCACCATCACTGAAGAATCCTGACAGCATGCGCTACACGAGTATTCATAAGTCTGCAGTCACAGATAGTGACTGTAGACTTTCATGCCAAACCTGGACAACCCCTTTAAATCATAATAATATAATTTGGGGGGCTGGAAAACTTCTTTCATAATGTCCTGTGCATACATGCATTAGAACAAAACTATATCATATGAAGAAGTGAATTTATTTTGAGCAAGATAAGTACCTGTGAATCTCAATTCAGCTTCTATTGCGACTTATGAATATTCTAAAATGTATTGCATTATAGCATTCAGACATGAAAACCCCAATTAATTAAATACTTTCTAAATGGTTCTTTATTGGGAAAAATATATTTTATTAGTCTGAGTGTGGGCGATCAGTCACTGTGTTTCTTTATGTGTTATATTACTATAGCAATATTAAAGATTATAGACTTAAAATAACCATTGTAATAGACAGTTATAGAAACATCTGAAAAATAAAGAACCCACCCCTCCCCATAACATCTCTGCAGGAAAGTAGGAAAATAAACTTCTGCTCTCGGTGCTTTATATGGCTGGGATAACTAAGTCTTTTTGAAAAAAGAACTAGAAATTGAGGTCAAAAGCCTTCTTTGATAATGCAACCTGAGCAAGCAGAACAGAATATTTTTTTCTGTGCAAATCTCTGCAAGTGGAAGATTGGGAGGATTACTTTTTATTGGAAGTTACCAGCTAACCTTGATCAATGATCAGAATTAAATTAACTGCTGTGATATGAAAAAATGAGCTTATAAAACCTTTCCTTTCTCTCTTAGGATCCTCTACTCCTCCAGTTTAAAAGAAAATAAGCAATTTACCCAGTGTGACTGACATTTCCAAATCAAATATAAGACACTTTTATTGGAAGTGCTGAAGGAGAGCCATGATTATAGACTTATCTATGACACAGCACCAATTTGTGCTTCGCTGTCTCCTTTGATAAGTAATGTAGTAGTTAAGCACTTAAAAAAAATCCAATTTTAACAATTTTCACATGGTGGGTAAAGAAGCAATATAACCTTGTTTCCAGCCACATCTTGTTAATGACAAGAATAGATTTCTCCTCAGTATAGATACAATTTTTCTTACCTATTACGAATCCTTAATGCTTGGGCTACATGGAGACATGTGTAATCTGGCATCAAACAACAGACAAGCCTTGAGACCAAAACATTTGTCTATGACTTGCTGTCAAACAACTATTTGAAATCTGCAAAATAGTCAAATTGCAAATACGTCACTTGCATTAAAGTAAAATGTCCCACTGGTTTGGATTTTTTTTATGATAATTACAATTCAGGCAATGATTGTAATGTGATTCCACTAAAATAATTAAATATTGTAGTGTTTCACTGATATCTCCTTGTCAACATATAGCTGTAGACTAAATTTACAAAAATTAATTATATTTTATATAAAATTATAATTTTAGAATTATTTTTAATGTAGAATAAGCAAATGAGGATACATATAAGATTATATAAAGTGCATAACAGTTGAAAGGACAATTGTAAATCACATTCTACATTATATACAGTTCTACTAAGGCTGGAGCTGGCATATTATTGGTTGGTCCCATGCAGCTACCCACGCAAACAAATGGAAACGTTGCCCAATTCTATTTCTAAAGTTGCTGCTGTAACAGAGGCATACAATGGTGCATTATGTTTAGTTACTGGCATGCAAAGTGCCCTTATACTGGTCTTGCTTGCTATGTACGTACACTCCTGTACTAAAATATGATACAGTAAAAAAGAAAATACAGTCACAGCCAAAAATGTTGGCACTCTTGAAATTGTTTCAGAAAATGAAGCATTTCTCCCAGAAAATTATTGAAATTACATATGTTTATATATATATATTTATATATAGATATATATATAGATATATATACACATATATATATATATATATATATATATATATATATATATATCTATATATATATTTATAGATATATATATATAGATATATATATATATCTATATATATATATCTATATATATATATACAATCATATACACCCCTGCAATTCTGTCAGATAATACTCATTTTCTTCCTGAAAATGATTGCAAACACAAATTATTTGGAATTATTATCTTCATTCAATTTGTCTTAAATGAAAAAACACAAAAGAGAATGAAGCAAAAAGCAAAACATTGATCATTTCACACAAAACTCCAAAAATGGGGCAGACAAAAGTATTGGCAAACCTCAGCCTAATACTTGGTTGCACAACCTTTAGCTAAAATAACTGCGACCAACCGCTTCCGGTAACCATCAATGAGTTTCTTACAATGCTCTGCTGGAATTTTAGACCATTCTTCTTTGGCAAACTGCTCCAGGTCCCTGATATTTGAAGGGTGCCTTCTCCAAACTGCCATTTTTAGATCTCTCCACAGGTGTTCTATTGGATTCAGGTCTGGACTCATTGCTAGCCACCTTAGAAGTCTCCAGTGCTTTCTCTCAAACCATTTTCTAGTGCTTTTTGAAGTGTGTTTTGGGTCATTGTCCTGCTGGAAGACCCATGACCTCTGAGGGAGACCCAGCTTTCTCACACTGGGCCCTACATTATGCTGCAAAATTTGTTGGTAGTCTTTAGACTTCATAATGCCATGCATACGGTCAAGCAGTCCAGTGCCAGAGGCAGCAAAGCAACCACAAAACATCAGGGAACCTCCGCCATGTTTGACTGTAGGGACCGTGTTCTTTTCTTTGAATGCCTCTTTTTTTTCTCCTGTAAACTCTATGTTGATGCCTTTGCCCAAGAGCTCTGCTTTTGTCTCATCTGACCAGAGAACATTCTTCAAAAACGTTTTAGGCTTTTTCAGGTAAGTTTTGGCAAACTCCAGCCTGGCTTTTTTATGTCTAGGTGTAAGAAGTGCAGTCTTCCTGGGTCTCCTACCATACAGTCCCTTTTCATTCAGACGCCGATGGATAGTACGGGTTGACACTGTTATACCCTCGAACTGCAGGGCAGCTTGAACTTGTTTGGATGTTAGTTGAGGTTCTTTATCCAACAACCGCACAGTCTTGCGTTGAAATCTCTTGTCAATTTTTCTTTTCCGTCCACATCTAGGGAGGTTAGCCACAGTGCCATGGGCTTTAAACTTCTTGATGACACTGCACACGGTAGACACAGGAACATTCAGGTCTTTGGAGATGGACTTGTAGCCTTGAGATTGCTCATGCTTCCTCACAATTTGGTTTCTCAAGTCCTCAGAGAGTTCTTTGGTCTTCTTTCTTTTCTCCGTGCTCAATGTGGTACACACAAGGACACAGAACAGCGGTTGAGTCAGCTTTAATCCATGTCAACTGGCTGCAAGTGTGATTTAGCTATTGCCAACACCTGTTAGGTGCCACAGGTAAGTTACAGGTGCTGTTAATTGCACAAATTAGAGAAGCATCTCATGATTTTTCGAACAGTGCCAATACTTTTGTCCACCCCCTTTTTTATGTTTGGTGTGGAATTATATCCAATTTGGCTTTAGAACAATTCTTTTTGTGTTTTTTCATTTAAGACAAATTAAATGAAGATAATAATACCAAAAAAATTGTGTTTGCAATCATTTTCAGGAAGAAACTGAGTATTATCTGACAGAATTGCAGGGGTGTGAATACTTTTGGCCATGACTGTATCTACTGTATATATCTATCTAGTAGTCCAAAAAAGGAAGCAGCACACCACTGTCTGTGAATAAGGAGCTGTTTTATTTAGCCCATGATGGCGACGTTTTGGTTCAGTGTAGCAAAACTGTATGGACTTGTAGCCTTGAGATTGCTCATGCTTCCTCACAATTTGGTTTCTCAAGTCCTCAGAGTGTTCTTTGGTCTTCTTTCTTTTCTCCGTGCTCAATGTGGTACACACAAGGACACAGAACAGCGGTTGAGTCAGCTTTAATCCATGTCAACTGGCTGCAAGTGTGATTTAGCTATTGCCAACACCTGTTAGGTGCCACAGGTAAGTTACAGGTGCTGTTAATTACACAAATTAGAGAAGCATCTCATGATTTTTCGAACAGTGCCAATACTTTTGTCCACCCCCTTTTTTATGTTTGGTGTGGAATTATATCCAATTTGGCTTTAGGACAATTCTTTTTGTGTTTTTCATTTAAGACAAATTAAATGAAGATAATAATACCAAATAATTTGTGTGTTTGCCATCATTTTTAGGAAGAAAACGAGTATTATCTGACAGAATTGCAGGGGTGTCATTACTTTTGGCCATGACTGTATATATACAGTACAGACCAAAAGTTTTGACACACCTTCTCATTGAAAGATTTTTCTGTATTGTCATGACTATGAAAATTGTACATTCACACTGAAGGCATCAAATCTATGAATTAACACATGTGGAATTATATACTAAACAAAAAAGTGTGGAAACAACTGAAATTATGTCTTATATTCTAGGTTCTTCCAAGTAGCCACCTTTTGATTTGATGACTGCTTTGCACACTCTTGGCATTCTCTTGATGAGCTTCAAGAGGTAGTCACCGGAAATGGTCTTCCAACAATCTTGAAGGAGTTCCCAGAGATGCTTAGCACTTGTTGGCCCTTTTGCCTTCACTCTGCAGTCCAGCTCACCCGAAAACATCTCGATTGGGTTCAGGTCTGGTGACTGTGGAGGCCAGGTCATCTGGCGTAGCACCCCATCACTCTCCTTCTTGATCAAATAGCCCTCACACAGCCTGGAGGTGTGTTTGGGGTCATTGTCCTGTTGAAAAATAAATGATGGTCCAACTAAACGCAAACCAGATGGAATAGCATGCTGCTGCAAGATGCTGTGGTAGCCATGCTGGTTCAGTATGCCTTCAATTTTGAATAAATCCCCAACAGTGTCACCAGCAAAGCACCCCCACAAAATCACACCTCCTCCTCCTTGCTTCACGGTGGGAACCAGGTATGTAGAGTCCATCCATTCACCTTTATTACATCACATAAAGACATGGTGGTTGGAACCAAAGATCTCAAATTTGGACTCATCAGACCAAAGCACAGATTTCTACTGGTCTAATGTCCATTCCTTGTGTTCTTTAGCCCAAACAAGTCTCTTCTCCTTGTTACCTGTCCTTAGCAGTGGTTTCCTAGCAGCTCTTTTACCATGAAGGCCTGCTGCACAAAGTCTCCTCTTAACAGTTGTTGTAGAGATGTGTCTTCTGCTAGAACTCTGTGTGGCATTGACGTGGTTTCTAATCTGAGCTGCTGTTAACCTGTGATTTTTGAGGCTGGTGACTCGGTTAAACTTATCATCAGAAGCAGAGGTGACTCTTGGTCTTCCTTTCCTGGGGCGGTCCTCATGTGAGCCAGTTTCTTTGTAGCACTTGATGGTTTTTGCCACTGCACTTGGGACACTTTTTTCGGACTGACTGACCTTCATTTCTTAAGGTAATGATGGCCACTCATTTTTCTTTACTTAGCTGCTTTTTTCTTGCCATAATACAAATTCTAACAGTCTATTCAGTAGGACTATCAGCTGTGTATCCACCAGACTTCTGTATAACACAACTGATGGTCCCAACCACATTTATAAGGCAAGAAATCCCACTTATTAAACCTGACAGGGCCCATCTGTGAATTGAAAACCATTCCCGGTGACTACCCCTTGAAGCTCATGAAGAGAATGCCAAGAGTGTGCAAAGCAGTCATTAAAGCAAAAGGTGGCTACTTTGAAGAACCTAGAATATAAGACATAATTTCAGTTGTTTCACACTTTTTTGTTAAGTGCATAATTCCACATGTGTTAATTCATAGATTTGATGCCTTCAGTGTGAATGTACAATTTTCATAGTCATGACAATACAGAAAAATCTTCAAATGAGAAGGTGTGTCCAAACTTTTGGTCTGTACTAATATATATATATATATATACTGTATACAAAGCTCTGGCAAAACTTATGACACCGTCACATCAAAACGCTGTCATGTGCAGCCCATTCTCTAAACCCGAACCCCATTGGAAACCTCTGGAATGTAATCAAAAGGATGATGGTTAGTCACAAGCCATCAAACAAAGAAACGCTGATTAAATTTTTGCGCCAGAAGCAGTGTGAAAGACTGGTGGAAAGCATGCCAAGACACATGAAAGCTGTGATTAAAAAACATGGTTAATCCAGAAAATATTGATTTCTGAACTCTTCCTGAGTTAAACATGGATGTGTGAACAAGGCCCTTAGTACTGTTGTTTCTAAATGATTATGAACTTGTTTTCTTTGCATTGTTTGAGGTATGAAAGCACTTTTTTTATTTTGACCATTTTACTTTGTCAGAAAAAAATATGAAATTTATTGCTTGGAAATTCGGAAAACATGGGGTCTGATTTATTAAAACTTTTAGGCAGAAACTCTGGGGTAAAAAACTTTGAAAAATTGCAAAATATTGTTCAAACACGAAACTGCACTTATATTTTATAACTTGGCATTCTCCCTCCATTTTCACCGAGCTCTGACAAAGCAGGTGGCGTTGGGGCGCGACAAGGGGTGTGGCTTATCCCGCTTGTCAGTCCTTGAATGAAGTAAGAGTATCAGTGAGGCGCACACGGAAGTGCATACACTCATCAGATGCGCCATATTCATTAATAGGAATATGCCTCTTAGTGAACCAGGAGAATCTGACTTCAACATGATTCGGGGCCAAGAAGATGTAGTAACTGTAATTTGACAATATTTCTCCAGTATTAAATTAATGCTAAACTTAATAATGTATTTAATCCAGAACATTTGTATTCCTCTGGGAAGTCCCTCCTGCAGGGCCAAATGTACTCAGCTCATTTGATATGAATACAAGCTTCCTGATCTTTTCGCCACAGAAAAAAAGTAAATGGAAGCTTCCTAGAAATAAATATACACTTTCGGATTTTGTTTGCAGATGGTTTAAAGCCATTTAATTAATTTGTATTTAATATCAATGAAATGTATTTAATTTGATATTAGGATGAATCGTAATATATTTTCTAAATGATGTGCCATAAATGTCTGACTGATATAAATGCCCCCACCTATTATGACATTGAAAGTCCCAGACACAGCACACTGCCTTTGTGACACATCCCATTGCTACCTAATAAATATTTGTGGTCATACTACCCTTCAACAATATGTTTTTACGTTAAACTTTGTTTTGTGTTGAATGCATTTTACAAAACTAGTCTAGAAAAAGTTGAATTAAATAATGGATTAATATAATATCTGGCAATATGCAATACCAAACGCTAACAAAATATAGCACTAGACAGCCATATGGCATTGAAATCTACTCTTTTAAATTATGCATATTATTTTCCTTGTACACATCTGCCCCCCCGTAGACAGGAAATTGCATTCAGCTGTTGGCAGCTATGATCTACAGTGGCTCGAATCTTTGATGTCTTCCCATCACCAAATATGTTCTCATTACAATAAAGTTGGTTGACTAACGCAATGAAGCTGTCAGAATTTCACTTCATATTGGATACATTAAGACTCCCACACTAATGCTAATATTCAGTTTGTAGATAGTTTACTGCACACTGAGATTTTACAGCAGGATAATCACTTCACTGAATCTTTCATGAATCTTTTTTTTTCACATGCTCTAAAAAGTTGATCTATAAATTATTTCGTTTCCGTGAAACCTGATTGACGTGAAAAATGTCTTGATGTCATGGCAAATATCAGGAGCATCAGGATTCAAAGAATCTGTAGTATTAAAGGGAAACTGCTTAGAAGACTTAAATCTAACCTGAATCTATATAGATACCTTTGCAATGTCAGAGAATAAGATCAATACCTTCTTGTGTTAGAATAAGGAACAGTATTATTACTATTGTTGATTTTACATCACATTCTTCTACAAAACACTATACAAAAGTGTCAATATCAAGAAACAAAAATTGCAGTGATGCGGTAAATTGACAAATTATGCATTATTCACCTAATGAATCTCTTATACTTCCAGTGCTGACTCTACAGTGCAACCCACAATTCTTCATTCACTGAGCTACACTGGCAGTGTGACCCTGACAGCTATGGCATTAGTGTTGATGGAGGCAGCATGAGCCTCATAAGCAAAGTTCTGTTGTAAACTTGTAAACAGCAGAGAGATGACAGTGGAACAGCACGAATATTTATTTTGTCATTTTATAGCTCATCTTTCTTTACCTGAATTGTGATGATCTCGGTATTTATAGCCTGGACTACTGTAACGCTCTATTAATTGGCCTCGCCCTCACTCGACTTTCCCCTCTCCAGTCCATCCTTAATGCAGCAGCCAGGGTCGTCCATCTGGCTAATCGTTACTCGGACGCGTCCGCTCTTCGCCAGTCGTTACACTGGCTACCCATTCATTACAGGATACAATTCAAAGTACTTGTTCTCACCCACAAAGCTCTGCACAGTGCGGCACCCCCTTAGATCTCCTCCCTCATTTCTGTCTATCAGCCTAACAGACCACTGCGCTCTGCAAATGACTTTCGATTAACCTCTGCACTAATCCGTACCTCCCTCTCCCGACTCCAAGACTTCTCCCGTGCTGCGCCAATCCTCTGGAATGCTCTACCCCAAGATATTAGGACCATCCATAATTTGCATAGTTTTAGGCGCTCGCTCAAAACACATTTGTTCAGAGCGGCCTATCACGTTCACTAATCAAAGTTATGTTATGTTTGTGTGTGTGTAGCCCATTCACTATCCCCATCTATTCCCCAACCCCTGAAGATGGCTGGACCATGATTGTAAATACATCATTGTAAATACACACCTGTACTTTGCATCTCCCCCACCTCATTGTAGATTGTAAGCTCTCACGAGCAGGGTCGTCTTATTTTGCTTTAATTATTGTATTGTTAACGTTGTTACTTATGACTTTTGTGTTTGAAACTGTAAACTGTAAAGCGCTGCGGAATATGTTGGCGTTATATAAATAAAGATTATTATTATTATTTAAAGGGAATCTGCCAGGTGACTTTTGCATAGTATACAAATAGAATCCTGAAATAAGGCTTCAAAGCCCTTTTATAATGTGTAACTTTTATTGCTGTGCGTTGCCCCCCTTGTTTTGCTGTAAGCTCTTGAAAATTCATAGTCGCCAGTCAAGTGTATGTAAATCCAAAGTGAATATTCACTCTTACCTATGCCCATAATCATACCCACCCCTCTGTACAGACATCATTGATAGTAAATAGTAAAGTGCATGGAATCCAAAGTGTGAATATTCA
The DNA here is from genome assembly GCF_032444005.1 of Ranitomeya imitator. Taxonomy (NCBI): domain Eukaryota; kingdom Metazoa; phylum Chordata; class Amphibia; order Anura; family Dendrobatidae; genus Ranitomeya; species Ranitomeya imitator. The sequence goes on along the minus strand of NC_091282.1, from coordinate 1,079,035,963 downwards.
CCTCATTCCCATCTATAATCCCACTCACCTCTCTATGCTGGTGTCAGTGATTGGTTGCAGTTAAACTGCTGTATTACTCATATTCCTTGGAATGGCCCTCTGCTCTGCTGACCTGAGCTTGAGAACTTGTATTTTATGCAGCTGTCACGATCTGGTCAAGAAAGCTGACAGCCAGTCCGAGGATTGCAAATAATCCTTGGGTGAGTATTACAGCAGTCTGGCTGCATCCAGTCACTGATGCCGCCATGGAGGGGTGGGTGGGATTATGTGCTGAAGGTACATAATTCTAAAGGCACATCCATCAGTTGGATTGTAGTTAGTCAGTCTGCAAGCTCCTAGGTAGTGAACAGGTCTACTGATGGAGGAACCCATGGATGTTCAGGTCCTGCGGGTTTGACAGATCATTTAAAAAAAGTTGGGTTCAGGTCCCAGAACGGTACACAAACCCGGACTCCATTCAAATAAATGGAGACCCGAAAATCTGTTGATTACACGCTGTGATCTGCGTGACAGTACAACAAACATGGGATCTGATCAAAAGTAAGATCATTACCACCGGTCATAGAGCTGCAGCTGTGACCGGCAGTTAAAAGGATGTCTCCAGTCATGCGCATTGGCTGATGAGAGAGTACTAGTCCCATCAGCCTACGCCTGCCATCAATGTAAACAGAGAGAGCAGATGCCGCTGATGGGAGTATTCATCAGCTGGCACCTATGCAATAAATAAATAAATTAAAAAATGACATGAGGTCTCTTTTATTTTTGAAAACCAGTGCAGGTAAAACTGACATCTGCAGACTGCAACCCTAAGTTGTCAGCTTTATAATGGCTGGTTATCAAGAATAGTTGGGTCCCTAGGCCATTTTTTAAAATTACTTAAATAAGTAAAAAAGGTGTGAATTCCCCCCCTTTTTGTTACCACCAGCCAAGCTAAAGACAACTGGGGGCTAGTATTATCAGGCTTGTAAGGGGCCATGGGTATTCGTCCTTCCAGCCTAAAAAATAGCAGCCTGCAGTTACCACAGAAAAGGCACATCTATTAGATGTGCCAATTTTGGTGCTTTGCCCTGCTCTTCCCACTTGCCCTGGTGCAGTAAAAAGTGAGGTAATGGTTGTGGGGTTGATGTCAGCTGTTTTATGGCCACTGACATCAAGCCCACAGGTTAGTAATAGAGAGGCGTCTATGAGACAACCCTATTACTAGCCCCATAGCTAGGCCCACAGTTATATTGAAAAAAAAGACACAGCCAAAATAAAATCTTTCATTGGAAAGACACGGAATTCTTTATTCGAAATAAAAATAAAAAAGCACAGTTATGCTCACCTTATGTCTAATCCATTGAAGCCCTTTTCAGCTGTAAAAATGAAAATAATAAACAACCATATTCCTCACCTGTTCGATGTGAAGATAATTCATACTGTCCCACAATGACTCCGATGATTTGCAGCGATCTCTCTCCCTGCTTCCTGCCCACGCTTCCTCTCACACACAGATGCACCGCTGGATGATGTCATCATTCAGCGGCCAGCTGTGTTCGAGGAAGGCGATGGAGATGCTGCGGCAGAGCGCGAGGAGAGGTGAGAGGGGTGGGTGTGTGTGTGTGTGCATGCATGTGTGTGTGTGTTGGGCGCTGCAGGGGAATGTGAAGAGACGTAAATGGTGTGTGTGTGTAGGGGGAGGAGAGGGCAATGATGGGGATGGTGGTGGAGGAGGAAATGATGGAAGTGGTGGAATGGGCAAGGATGGGGATGGTGGTGGAATGGGCAAGGATGGGGATGGTGGTGGAGGAGGAAATGATGGAAGTGGTGGAATGGGCAAGGATAAATGTCCTTTTTCGGCCTTACTAACTATGATAGGGGTGGTGGTGGAGGAGGAAATGATGGAAGTGGTGGAATGGGCAAGGATGGGGAGGTGGGCGAGGTCGGGCACGTCTAGTCGTAATGTGTTCAGAAGTATACAAATTGCATGCCTGTGCTGACATGACTGTCCACAGGCAAGGGAGAATCCTAAAAATGTGCAGTGCATTCGTTGTGAGAATTCAGAAGCCTGCAATGTCAGGATTCAGCTCTTCAGGTTCCAGTAGTCGTCACATGAACACTTCACTCATATGCGACTTTCATACTTGTGGTCCTGTGACAACGAGCTTCTCTTCTGCTTCTCTCAGTTTTTCACTGATCATTGAGAGCATTGGGGAGAGCGGCTCGTCGGTACATGACTAAGTGTGAAGATCGCATATGTCCTGGGGGGGGGGGTGTTCGCCAAAATGAATTCTTGCCCCGGGTGCCAGAAACCCCAGATACTCCTCTGGCTGAAGCTTATAACTTCACTTATGGCACTGTAAGTGAGTTCACCAGGTTTCATCAGCTTTGAACTCCAGTGAACTTTCTGAGGGGAGCTCAGTGCTAAACATTGGGGGAACGATTTCTAGTTGGAGACATATTGAACCTATCACTAATATTACCAATATTCAAATCATCTAGATCATCATGGGAGAATATGGATTATTGTCAAATCGGACAGGTTGTTTGTTTATTTATTTATTTTTTTACAGGGGGCAAGGGCTTCAATATAATAAAATAATATAATATTATTATTATAGTAGGCATAAGGTGAGTATAACTTTGTTTTTTTATTTTTAATAAATGCATAAAAAAGATGCTTACTTTTATTTCAAATAAAGGATTTTATTCATAATGTGTGCTTATTTCCAAATATACTATGGTGTTAGTAATGGGTGTGTCTTATAGATTCCTCTCTATTACTGAGCTTAATGTGACCTGACAATACAAAAGTGACATCAACCCCACAAATATTACTCCACTTGCTACCACAACAGGGCAAGTAGGAAGACCAAGGATAAGATCCAGATATGGTGCATCTTATTGAATCTGGAATTCTGAGGGCTAGTGTTCTTAGCCTGGGTGAAGGGATAATTTCCCTGACACCTTCCCTGGCTATTAATATCAGTCCACATCTGTCTGTTTAGCCTTTTCTTGTTTGAAATTATGGGGGGACCCTAAGTAATTTGTTTTCTTGGGTCCTGCCATGAAATAACAAGTAAAGGCTAACCAAACAGCTTTGAGCTGATAATAATAGCCTGGGAAACGTTAGAGATATTGCCCTCCTTCTCAGAATATTAACATCTTCCCTCAGCAGTCGACTTTCCCTCTGCTGTTTATAAAAATTATTAGGGACTAGTGTTGAGCGATACCGTCCTATACTTGAAAGTATCGGTATCGGATAGTATCGGCCGATACCCGAAAAGTATCGGATATCGCCGATACCGATATCCGATACCAAGTATCGGAAGGTATTCTGATGGTTCCCAGGGTCTGAAGGAGAGAAAACTCTCCTTCAGGCCCTGGGATCCATATTAATGTGTAAAATAAAGAATTAAAATAAAAAATATTGATATATTCACCTCTCCGGCGGCCCCTGGACATCATCGCGGGTAACCGGCAGGCTTCTTTGTTTAAAATGAGCGCGTTTAGGACCTGAGGAATAATGTCGCGGCTTCTGATTGGTCGCGTGCCGCCCATGTGACCGCGACATCATTCCTCAGGTCCTAAATTCCTAGAATGAGGAGTTTAGTGCCTGAGAATGACGTCACGGCTTCTGATTGGTCGCGTCGCGGTCACATGGGCGGCACGCGACCAATCAGAAGCCGCGACGTCATTCCACAGGTCCTAAACGCGCTCATTCTAGGAATTTAGGACCTGAGGAATGACGTCGCGGCTTCTGATTGGTCGCGTCGCAGTCACATGGGCGGCACGCGACCAATCAGAAGCCGCGACGTCATTCCTCAGGTCCTACGCGCTCATTTTAAACAAAGAAGCCTGCCGGTTACCCGCGATGATGTCCAGGGGCCGCCGGAGAGGTGAATATATCAATATTTTTTATTTTAATTCTTTATTTTACACCTCACTATGGATCCGATACCGATACCCGATACCACAAAAGTATCGGATCTCGGTATCGGAATTCCGATACCGCAAGTATCGGCCGATACCCGATACTTGCGGTATCGGAATGCTCAACACTATTAGGGACCCCTATGCATTTTTCTTTTTAATTTTGTTTTATTTATTAAGAAGAGCAGAAAAATACACCCCCAAGCTAACCTTAGTTCACAGCCCTGCTCCCAGGCTAGGAACATCATTCCTCAGTCATCCAAGAAATGGCACATAAGTAAGGTGTGCAAATTCTGGCACTAAAGGTACCTTCACACATAACGATATTGTTAACGATATCGTTGCTTTTTGTGACGTAGCAACGATATCGTTAAGGATATCGTTCTGTGTGACAGCAACCAACAATCAGGCCCCTGCTGGGAGATCGTTGGTCGCTGAATAAAGTCCAGAACTTTATTTCGTCGCTGGACTCCTGCTGACATCGCTGGATCGGCGTGTGTGACACCGATCCAGCGATGTCTTCACTGGTAACCAGGGTAAACATCGGGTAACTAAGCGCAGGGCCGCGCTTAGTAACCCGATGTTTACCCTGGTTACCATCCTAAAAGTAAAAAAAACCAAACACTACATACTTACCTACCGCTGTCTGTCCCCGGCTCTCTACTTCTCTGCACTCCTCCTGTACTGGCTGTGAGCGTCAGTCAGCCGGAAAGCAGAGCGGTGACGTCAGCGCTCTGCTTTCCGGCCGCTGTGCTCACAGCCAGTGCAGGAGGAGTGCAGAGCACAGCGCTGGAGGACAGACAGCGGTAGGTAAGTATGTACTGTTTGTTTTTTTTTACTTTTAGGATGGTAACCAGGGTAAACATCGGGTTACTAAGCGCGGCCCTGCGCTTAGTTACCCGATGTTTACCCTGGTTACCGGCATCGTTGATCGCTGGAGAGCTGTCTGTGTGACAGCTCTCCAGCGACCAAACAGCGACGCTGCAGCGATCCGGATCGTTGTCGGTATCGCTGCAGCGTCGCTTAATGTGAAGGTACCTTTAGGTTCGCTCTTATCACTTGCCCTGTGGCTGTGGAAAGTGGATTAATATTTGTGGAGTTGATGTCACCTTAGTATTGTCAGTTGATATCAAGCTCAGGGGTTAGTAATGTAGAAGCATATATCAAACATCCACATAACTAACACCATAGCAAGTTTGGAAATAAAAGCACAGCATGAATAAAATCATTTATTTGAAATAAAATCAACACCATGCTTTACACATTTATTTAAACAAAGTTATACTCACCTTACACATATTCAATTGAAGTCCTTGTCCCCTGTAAAAAAAAAGAAAAGTGATAAGCAACCATATCCATCACCTGTTCAATGTGAATAAAATCCATATTGTCCAATGATGTTCAGGGTGAATTGGATAGTGGTCACATCAGTGATGTGACTGCTAACCACACCAGCCAGAACACACTGACAGGAGTGTAATCGCTTTTCCAGTGTCTAGTGCTGAGCTTCCGTGAGACAGTTCACTGGAGTACAAGCCTGATGAACCCCAGTGACCTCACTTATGGCACCATTTGGTGGGTTTTCTTCCACTCTCAACTTCCTGGCAGCATATCACAATGGACTTCATCATGGACCTTCCTGTGTCCTCTGGTTGTTCCATCATTTAGATCATGGTAGATTGCTTCTCGAAAATGGCCCACTTTACTCCTTTTCCTGGTCTCTCATCAGATGCTGAGCTCACTGAGTGATTAATACAACTCATTGTCTGCCTTCACGGGTTTCCGTTGCACAGTGTTTCTGACAGGGATATCCAGTTCACTTTCAGCTTCTGGAGCGCTACTTATAAATTGTTAAATGTGAACCTAAACTTTTCATCTGCATACCACCCGCAGTCCAACAGTTAATTTGAGAAAGTTAACCAAATCCTATCCAACTTTCTGTGGCATTTCACAAATGTGCACCAGGACGATTGGGTCAAGCTGTTACCTGGGACAAAATTCTCTTATTACAATCATCTAAGTGAGTTGATTGCAAAATCACCATTCTTCATTATTTATGGTCACCAGCCTGGTGTTCCCCTTCCGGTGTCGACCGCTTCTGGCATTGCTGCAGCCGATACTCTTGCTGAAGAATTCTCCAAGATCTGGAGAGATACCAAAGCCATTCTAGAGAAATATTCTGACTGGATGAAGAAGCATGCAGACAAGAGATACTTGGGTCTGCAAACCTTCCAGCCACAGGATAAGGTATAACTCTCTTTGAAATACATCTGCCTCTAGATGCCATCTTTCTTTTAGGGTCCCCTCTTCATTAGTCCATTAGTGGTCCTCTGACAGATCAACGTGGTATTGTATAAATTGAAGCTACCAACTTCCCTGCATATGCATTACTCCTTCCATGTTTTTCTTTTTAAGCCCATCATTTTAAGTCCCTTCTTTGAAGATCAAACTGCCACACCTGCACCAGTAAGCTCTGAGTATAGAGAACATTTTGGAACTGAAGAACATGAGGAGGAAAACCTATTTTTTTTTTAATGGAAGTAGATTGTCCCGATGAAAGATCGTGTGAACCCAAGGAGAATATTCATGCTCCTCTTCTCCTAGAGAAATTCCTTGCAGACTTAATGAAGAGGGGTCATAAAGTGGGGTACTATAACACCAGCATCCCTGCATGCCTGTGCTCTATCCACACACATGGAATGCTGAATTACTCACCCCTAACCTGCCCTGCTGTGCTGTCCATGTCCCAGAATCTGCAGAACCTGAATCCAAAACCACTCCAGTGGTACCTGAACCAGAAACCGATAAGGTGGTACCTTAATCCTAAACCCACTCTGACAGTTCTGGTTCTAGAGTCTGTCCCATCTGAACAAGCATCTACATCAGTATCATCTATATCCAGTCCGGCCTCGGACATCAAGTCTGATTCTATCGTCCTGACTCGTGGGGTCAGCTGCTACAACACTGGTATCTGTTCTGGAGTAGCTTCTGACATCCACCTGGGTCCAAGTTTGACCCAGGGTCTCTAGTGAGAACTCTCAGTGTACCAATATAAGGAATCTAGACCAGAATTCTTAGTATCCTAGCTAGCTTCTTACTTAAGATTCACATCAATCTTTTACCTGCAAAATTTTAACCAGCATGCTGTACTTATATTTCTATGGCTCTAATTGCTGCCATAACAACTAAGATCTCATAGTTCTAATCATCAAGAAATGCCATCCAGTAGTTCCATCAACACGCTCATTACAATCCTGAGACATTTCTCAGTAGCTTGTCTTATAATGACTGCTAGAGGTGCATGTAAATGATAAAAATGTAACTTGAGCAATTTAGCTACAAGCATAATTTTCATCAGTGTGCATTAAAAGCTTCACTGTCATTGCTGTTTACAGCTTACTTATCAAGCATAGTAATATAAGGTGTAGTTAGAGCAAGGTAATAATGGAATGTGTATTATTACACCCACAATGTGAGCTGCTGGATTTTATAGAAGGAATAAGAAAAAGCCGTAGTACATTTAATAGTATCAAGCCACAAGTAGCATAATTGACTATAGCTTAGGCTCTGGGAAATTCAAAGCACCAGACATTTGGCCTTGTGTTTTGTTAAGAAGTCCAGCTCTGAACTCCATGTGCCACTTTACCATCCTAAAGGACATAGGCTTATAACACAGTGGAATCATAAACAGAACAATAGTATTCTAGTACAGGTGATGTGATGACAACATAACACAGTGTCACCTGTACAAAACCACTGACTACAGGCCAAAAGAGTGCTCTGCTGACAAGTTCACTATAAGATCAGGTTAGAAAAAATAGGGCATCATTATATATTACTGTATAAAAAGAGGTTATTTTTATTTTATAGAGGCAAGAAGGGGTTATTACTGTTTTAGTGCAAAATACTGCTTTCTTTCTGCCCAAAGTAGTAGTAACTATCTTTTTCATGACCCTAAACAATAGAAATTCCATCTTTATTATTTTGTAGGGGCACAAAGATGAAGGTTGTTTTATTTATTAGTGTGGACGGGGTAGAAAAATAGTTAACTTTAGAAAGTTCTTTATTACTGTCAAAACTGCTTTTTTATTGTTTGGGGCAAAACTACTGTGTAGGGACACAAAAGGTGGGTATTGTTGTTGTGCGGCGAAACTAAGAAGAGAGTAGATATGATTTCTAGTGTTGAGCATTCCGATACTGCAAATATCGGGTATCGGCCGATATTTGCTCTATCGGAATTCCGATACCGAGTTCCGATATTTTTGCGATATCGGAAATCGGAATCGGCGTGAGCGGTGCGTGTGGTTCCAAGGGTCTGGAGGAGAGGAGACTCTCCTTCAGGCCCTGGGATCCATATTCATGTAAAAAATGAAGAATAAAAATAAAAAATATGGATATACTCACCCCTCCGGCGAACCCTGGCTGTCACCGCTGCGAGCGTCTGCCTCCGTTCCTAAGAATGCAGTGAGTGAAGGACCTTCGATGATGTCACGGTCACGTGAGTGGTCAGGTGACCGGTCACCTGCCTGCGACGTCATCGAAGGTCCTTCACTCTGCATTCTTAGAGACGGAAGCAGAAGCTCGCAGCGGTGACAGCCAGGGTCCTTCGGAGGGGTGAGTATATCCATATTTTTTATTTTTATTCTTTATTTTTTACATGAATATGGATCCCAGGGCCTAAAAGAGAGTTTCCTCTCCTTCAGACCCTGGGAACCATCTTCCGATATTTGTGTCCCATTGACTTGCATTGGTATTGGGTATCGGTATCGGTATCGGCGATATCCGATATTTTTTGGATATCGGCCGGTAACATCCGATACCGATACCTTTGAATATCGGAAGGTATCGCTCAACACTAAATTGATTTCATGAAAACTCACGCCAACTGTATTTCTAAAAATTCTGTTGAACTGTGCAATTTTTTGTGTGTTTTCCCTATAGTCTTTTAATGAGAAGCATGGAAACAATGTACTATATGTAAAAGGGTACGTAAGAATATAGAGTTGAATTTTTAAGTACAAAATCAAAATTTTTCTACATCTAAAATTCTGACTCGAAAAACGCAATTCTGGCATTTCAGGTTGATTTCTCTTTGCTGTGTTTACTGATCAAGTTAATTATTTTTTTTTATTTTGATTGACCAGGCTTTTGCAGAGAAGCTCTAGAGAGGGACAAAAACATACATAAAATAGGGCAAATACCATGTGATACAGGATAAGTGAAAGCAATGGTAATTCTCACCTGAAGGTATTGTGTGCAGGCACAACACCTGAAGAAACTTGTAAAGCTGCTGCTGCCCCATGACTGGAGGAAAAGGTTCTTCAAGAGGTATAGCAGCAAAAATGGTAACTGGCATGATTAGGTGTGTTGCGCTGCTAGTATGAAGAGCCTTGGGTTCCAAATCGGTTTTAATATCAAAGAATTTCTGCATCAGACTCTCACAAGGTATAAAAGTTCTTGGTTTTTACACCTTGAATTTTATACCTTGAGAAAGGTTTTGCTCAGGCGCAGAAATATGTTGTTATTAATAAAAATTGATTTGGAACTCATTCTCGCAGTGCAGCCATCCTAAGTGTGCCAGTTCTTATTTTTACTATTAGAATTTTACAGAGGCATACCACAGTGATAATCATAGGAGTTCCATTTATCAGGCCCCAGGCTGCATTGGCAACATTGGCCTCTTCCAATGACATCATGAGGGCTCAATGAACTAGTGCTTTGTCACGCCTTTTGGACTTCACATTTAAATGTCAATATTGGAGATTGCTAGTGGATTTTAAGGTGTAAACTGTAAAACTGCAGCGGGCAGAGCTCAGCTCACTTTTGTAATTATTAACCCCTTCATTACCCAGCCTATTTTGACCTTAAAGACCTTGCCGTTTTTTGCAATTCTGACCAGTGTCCCTTTATGAGGTAATAACTCAGGAACGCTTCAATGGATCTTAGCGGTTCTGAGACTGTTTTTTCGTGACATATTGGGCTTCATGATAGTGGTAAATTTAGGTCAATAAATTCTGTGTTTATTAGTGATAAAAACGGAAATTTGGCGAAAATTTCAAAAATTTTGCAATTTTCACATTTTGAATTTTTATTATGTTAAACCAGAGAGTTATGTGACACAAAATAGTTAATAAATAACATTTCCCACATGTATACTTTACATCAGCACAATTTTGGAAACAAAATTTTTTTTTGCAAGGAAGTTATAAGGGTTAAAATTTGACCAGCAATTTCTCATTTTTACAACGAAATTTACAAAACCATTTTTTTAGGGACCACCTCACATTTGAAGTCAGATTGAGGGGTCTATATGGCTGAAAATACCCAAAAGTGACACCATTCTAAAAAATGCACCCCTCAAGGTACTCAAAACCACATTCAAGAAGTTTATTAACCCTTCAGGTGCTTCACAGCAGCAGAAGCAACATGGAAGGAAAAAATGAACATTTAACTTTTTAGTCACAAAAATGATCTTTCAGCAACAATTTTTTTAATTTCCCAATGGTAAAAGGAGAAACTGAACCACGAAAGTTGTTGTCCAATTTGTCCTGAGTACGCTGATACCTCATACGTGGTGGTAAACCACTGTTTGGGCGCACGGCAGGGCTTGGAAGGGAAGGAGCGCCATTTGACTTTTTGAATGAAAAATTGGCTGCACTCTTTAGCGGACACCATGTCACATTTGGAGAGCCCCCGTGTGCCTAAAAATTGGAGCTCCCCCACAAGTGACCCCATTTTGGAAAATAGACGCCCCAAGGAACTTATCTAGATGCATAGTGAGCACTTTAAACCCCCAGGTGCCTCAGAAATTGATTCGTAAAAATGAAAAAGTACTTTTTTTTCACAAAAAAATTCTTTTAGCCTCAATTTTTTCATTTCCACATGGGCAACAGGATAAAATAGATCCTAAAATTTGTTGGGCAATTTCTTCTGAGTACACCGATACCTCACATGTGGGGGTAAACCACTGTTTGGGCACATGGTAAGGCTCGGAAGGGAAGGAGCACCATTTGACTTTTGAATGAAAAATTATCTCCATCGTTAGCAGACACCTTGTCGCGTTTGGAGAGACCCTGTGTGCCTAAACATTAGAGCTCCCCCACAAGTGACCCCATTTTGGAAACTGGACCCCCTAAGGAACTTATCTAGATGCCTAGTGCGCACTTTAAACACTCAGGTGCTTCACAAATTGATCCGTAAAAATGAAAAAGTACTTTTTTTTTCACAAAAAATTTCTTTTCACCACAATTTTTTCATTTCCACAAGGGCAATAGGATAAAATGGATCCTAAAACTTGTTGGGCAATTTCTCCCGAGTACGCCGATACCTCATATGTGGGGGTAAACCACTGTTTGGGCACACGGCAGGGCTCGGAAGGGAAGGCACGCCTTTTGACTTTTTGAATGGAAAATTAGCTCCAATTGTTAGCGGACACCATGTCGCGTTTGGAGAGCCCCTGTGTGCCTATGCATTGGAGCTCCCCCACAAGTGACCCCATTTTGGAAACTAGACCCTCCAAGGAACTTATCCAGATGTATACTGAGCACTTTAAACCCCCAGGTGCTTCACGGAAGTTTATAACGCAGAGCCATGAAAATAAAAAATAATTTTTCTTTCCTCAAAAATGATTTTTTAGCCTGGAATTTCCTATTTTGCCAATGGTAATAGGAGAAATTGGACCATAAATGTTGTTGTCCAGTTTGTCTTGAATACGCAGATACCCCATATGTGGGGGTAAACCACTGTTTGGGCGCATGGCAGGGCTCGGAAGGGAAGGCATGCCATTTGGCTTTTTAAATGGAAAATTAGCCCCAATCATTAGCGGACACCATGTCGCGTTTGGAGAGCCCCTGTGTGCCTAAACATTGGAGATCCCCCACAAATGACCCCATTTTGGAAACTAGACCCCCAAAGGAACTAATCTAGATGTGTGGTGAACACTTTGAACCCTCAAGTGGTTCACAGAAGTTTATAACGCAGAGCCATGAAAATAAAAAAAAATATATCTTTTCTCAAAAATGATTTTTTAGCCCGCAATTTTTTATTTTCCCAAGGGTAACAGGAGAAATTTGACCCCAATATTTGTTGTCCAGTTTCTCCTGAGTACGGTGATACCCCATATGTGGGGGTAAACTACTGTTTGGGCAATTTTTGGGGCTCGGAAGTGAAGTAGTGAAGTTTTGAAATGCTGACTTTGATGGAATGCTCTACGGGCGTCACGTTGCGTTTGCAGAGCCCCTGATGTGGCTAAACAGTAGAAACCCCCCACAAGTGACCCCGTTTTGGAAACTAGACCCCGAAAGGAACTTATCTAGATGTGAGTTGAGCACTTTGAACCCCCAAGTGCTTCACAGAAGTTTATAACACAGAGCAGTGAAAATAATAAATACGTTTTCTTTCCTCAAAAATAATTTTTTAGCCCAGAATTTTTTAATTTTCCCAAGGGTAACAGGAGAAATTTGACCCCAATATTTGTTGTCCAGTTTCTCCTGAGTACGGTGATACCCCATATGTGGGGGTAAACTACTGTTTGGGCACACGTCGGGGCTCGGAAGTGAAGTAGTGAAGTTTTGAAATGCAGACTTTGATGGAATGCTCTACGGGCGTCATGTTGCGTTTGCAGAGCCCCTGATGTGGCTAAACAGTAGAAACCCCCCACAAGTGACCCCATTTTGGAAACTAGACCCCAAAAGGAACTAATCTAGATATGTGGTGAGCACTTTCAACCCCCAAGTGCTTCACAGAAGTTTATAACACAGAGCCGTGAAAATAATAAATACGTTTTCTTCCTCAAAAACAATATTTTAGCCCAGAATTTTTTATTTACCCAAGGGTTACAGGAGAAATTGGACCCCAAAAGTTGTTGTCCAGTTTCTCCTGAGTACGCTGATACCCCATGTGTGGGGGTAAACCACTGTTTGGTCACACGTCGGGGCTCAGAAGGGAAGTAGTGACTTTTGAAATGCAGACTTTGATGGAATGGTCTGCGGGCGTCACGTTGCGTTTGCAGAGCCCCTGGTGTGCCTAAACAGTAGAAACCCCCCACAAGTGACCCCATTTTGGAAACTAGACCCCCCAAGGAACTTATCTAGATATGTGGTGAGCACTTTGAACCCCCAAGTGCTTCACAGACGTTTACAACGCAGAGCCGTGAAAATAAAAAATTATTTTTCTTTCCTCAAAAATGATGTTTTAGCAAGCAATTTTTTATTTTCTCAAGGGTAACAGGAGAAATTGGACCCCAGTAATTGTTGCGCAGTTTGTCCTGACTATGCTGGTACCCCATATGTGGGGGTAAACCAATGTTTGGCCACACGTCGGGGCTCGGAAGGGAGGGAGCACCATTTGACTTTTTGAATAAAAGATTGGCTGGAATCAATGGTGGCGCCTAAACAGTGGAAACCCCTCAATTCTAACGCCAACACACCCCTAACCCTTATCCCAACTGTAGCCGTAACCCAAACTCCAACCCTAACCCCAACACACCCCTAACCCTAACCACAACCCTAATTCCAACCTAACCCTAACCCTAAGGCTATGTGCCCACGTTGCGGATTCGTGTGAGATTTTTCCGCACCATTTTTGAAAAATCCGCGGGAAAAAGGCACTACGTTTTACCTGCGGATTTACCGCGGATTTCCAGTGTTTTTTGTGCGGATTTCACCTGCGGATTCCTATTGAGGATCAGGTGTAAAACGCTGCGGAATCCGCACAAAGAATTGACATGCTGCGGAAAATACAACGCAGCGTTTCCGCGCGGTATTTTCCGCACCATGGGCACAGCGGATTTGGTTTTCCATATGTTTACATGGTACTGTAAACCTGATGGAACACTGCTGCGGATCCGCAGCGGCAAATCCGCTGCGGATCCGCAGCCAAATCCACACCGTGTGCACATAGCCTAATTCTAAAGGTATGTGCACACGCTGCGGAAAACGCTGCGGATCCGCAGCAGTTTCCCATGAGTTTACATTTCAATGTAAACCTATGGGAAACAAAAATCGCTGTACACATGCTGCAGAAAAACTGCACGGAAACGCAGCTGTTTACATTCCGCAGCATGTCACTTCTTTCTGCGGATTCCACAGCGGTTTTACAACTGCTCCAATAGTAAACCGCAGTTGTAAAACCGCAGTGAAATGTGCAGAAAAACCGCAGTAAATCCGTGATAAATCCACAGCGGTTTAGCACTGCGGATTTATCAAATCCGCTGCGGAAAAATCCGCAGAGGACCAGAATACGTGTGCACATACCGAAACCCTACCCCTAACCCTACCCCTAACCCTACCCCTACCCCTAACCCTAACCCTAGTTCAAACTCCAACCTTAGTGGAAAAAAAGATTCTTTATTTTATTATTGTCCCTACCTATGGGGGACAAAGGGGGGGGGTCATTTACTGTTTTTTTTATTTTGATCACTGTGATAGGTTTTATCACAGTGATCAAAATTCACATTGGAACGAATCTGCTGGCCGGCAGATTCGGCGGGCGCACTGCGCATGCGCCCGCCATTTTGGAACATGGCGGCACCCAGGAAAGAAGACGGACGGACCCCGGGAGGCTAGGTAAGTATAATGGGGGGGAGATCAGGGCACGGGGGGGCGTCGGAGCACGGGGGAGGTGGATCGGAGCATGGGGGGTGGATCGGTTTGCAGGCGGGTGGATCGGTGTGCGGGCGGGTGGATCGGTGTGCGGGGGGGTGGATCGGTGTGCGGGCGGGTGGATCGGTGTGTGGGGGGGTGGATCGGTGTGCAGGGGGGGTGGATTGGAGCACGGGGGGTGGGATTAGAGCACGGGGGAGCGGACAGGAGGACGGGGGAGCGGAGCACAGGACGGAGCGGAGCGGACCACAGATCGGAGGGCTGGAGGGGCGATCGGTGGAGTGGGGTGGGGGCACAAAAGTGTTTCCAGCCATGGCCGATGATATTGCAGCATCGGCCATGGCTGGATTGTAATATTTCACCAGTTTTTTAGGTGAAATATTACAAATCGCTCTGATTGGCAGTTTCACTTTCAACAGCCAATCAGAGCGATCGTAGCCACGGGGGGTGAAGCCACCCCCCTAGGCTAAACTACCACTCCCCCTGTCCCTGCAGGCCGGGTGAAATTGGAGTTAACCCTTTCACCCGGCCTGCAGGAGCCCAATCCGGCCATGACGCATATGCTGCGTCACAGGTCGGATTGGCACGGGTTTTCTTGACGCATACGCTGCATCAAAGGTCGGGAAGGGGTTAAAAATAAATAATTTTTTAAAAAAAAATTATGTTATCACCACTTAATTAAAACTCGATCAAAGTAGATCACCCATTTGGTAAACACTGTAAAGAGAAAAATGTTCAAAAAGCCAGAATTTTGCTTTTTGTGATGAAATGACATATGTACATCAAATTAATATCAATTAAATGTCAGATTGACACATAAAATCAGGTCCTCACAAAGCTCTAAGGACAGAAACAGAAAAATATTACATGTCTCAGAAAATGGTGACAAAAATCCCCATTTTTTTTTGTAAACTCCGTAATTTTTTCAACACTTAAAATTGAAAACAAAAATGCAACTTTGGTGACACCACAATTATACTAATCTGGATAATCATATTTTTAAGTTATTTATTACAATACAATGAATGCTGTAAAGGTAAATGTAATTTTATACATTTGAAAATTTCTTTCCATTTTACATTGTATTATAAGTAGTGTTGAGCGATACCGTCCGATATTTGAAAGTATCGGTATCGGATGGTATCGGCCGATATCTGAAAAATCTCGGATATCGCCGATACCGATATCCGATACCAATACAAGTCAATGGGACACAAATATTGGAAGGTATCCTCTATGGTTCCCAGGGTCTGAAGGAGAGGAAGCTCTCCTTCAGGCCCTGGGATCCATATTCATGTGTAAAATAAAGAATAAAAATAAAAAATATTGATATACTTACCCTCTGACACGCCCTGGTTGTAACCGCTGCAACCGCCATGATTCCCTTCCTAAGAATGAGCGCGTAAAGGACCTTCGATGACGTCGCGGCTTGTGCTTGGTCGTGTGACCGCTCATGTGACCGCTCAAGCGACCAATCACAAGCCGCGACGTCATCGAAGGTCCTTCACGCGCTCATTCTTAGGAACAGAAGCATGGCGGTTGCAGCGGTTACAACCAGGGTGTGTCCGAGGGTAAGTATATCAATATTTTTTATTTTTATTCTTTATTTTACACATCAATCTTCATCCCGATACCGATTCCCGATATCGCAAAAATATCGGAACTCGGTATCGGAATTCCGATACCGCAAATATCGGCCGATACCCGATACTTGCGGTATCAGAATGCTCAACACTAATTATAAGGCTAAGTTCACATGTTCATTATTTGATCAGTATTTTGCTTCAGTATTTGTAAGCAAAAACCAGAAGAGGGTGAAAAATGCAGAAGTGTTGACGTGTTTCTATTATACTTTTTCTATTATTGTTCCTTTCCTAGTTTTGGCTTACAAATACTGATGTGAAAGACTGACCAAAATACTGCAGGGTCAATTCACCTTGAGACGGATGATGTCATTCATAGCAACATAGTTAGCAAGGCCAAAAATTGAAATTTGTACTTCCAGTTCAGCCTATATTCCATCAGAATAAATCCCGAGATCTACGTCCTTTTTCCTACGTCCTTTATAAGACGTCCCCAATTTCCCCGGGTTTTTACAGCCACGAGCACAGCTGAATTGGCAGAGATCCTGGGTGTAAAATGATTTAACCCCTTCAGATGGATTTACAGCGTGGGACGAGACTGATCATCGGAAGGTATGGAATATTGTTGTTTTTTTTTTTTTACATTTGTTACAGGTGACAAGGGTCTTCAGGTGGATTACCAGTCTAATAAAATATTACAACAACCAGTGTATTTATTTCATTAAAATACTTTGTAATAATGTGTGTGTGTTTTTAACTATTTCATACTATTGGATTAATAATGGATAGGTGTCATAATTGACGCCTCTCCATTATTAATCTGGCTTAATGTCACCTTACAATAGCAAGGTGACATTAATCCTTCATTACCCCATATCCCACCGCTACACGGGAATGGGAAGAGAGTGGCCAAGTGCCAGAATAGGCGCATCTTACAGATGTGCCTTTTCTGGGGTGGCTGGGGGTAGATGTTTTTAGCCGAGGGAGGGCAATAACCATGGACCCTCTCCAGTCTATTAATATCTGCCCTCAGTCACTGGCTTTACCACTCTGGTGGAGAAAATTGCGCGGGAGCCCACGCCAATTTTTTCCGCGATTTAACCCTTTAATTTAATAGCTTGAGCGCCCAAATTTTGCACATACACACTACTAACATTAGTAGTGTGGAATATGCAAAAAAAGGGATATGAGATGGTTTACTGTATGTAAACCATATCATGTCGGGTTTGTGAAGGAGATAGCAAAAGCCGGCAATTGAATTACCGGCTTTTAAGATATCTAGCACTGTATGCTATATTAATATATATATACATATATATATATGTCTCACTGACATATATATATATATTTATATATATATATATGTATATATATATATATATATATATATATATATATAGACAGTATATATGTTTTTACGATTATTTGAGCCCATGGATCCATTGTATGTCCGTATGTCGGTTTTGCAATCGTGCGAGAAAATCTCACAACTAAATACACACCAACACTTCCATCAAGTGTAGGAAAGACGATAAATGCAAAATTAAAACATATAGATCTTTATTACAAAAATAGTTTTAAAATACCAAATCAAGCTACTGGAATCACAAAAAGAAGAGCACATAGGAGACAGAGCCTACATATACTGTTACAAATTATATTACAGGTATGATAAAAAATAGAATGATGTCAACATAGATCATACAACAATTATATGTACCTATGTATGAAACAAAGCCCTCTATGCAATTAATCACTGGGTAAAGGTTACACCCAAACTAATATTGAAGAAAAAATGGTTACAAGGTAAAAAAGTGCCTAGTGCGTAGTGCAATCAGAAAAAGAGAGGGGCATACATACATATAAGGTATCATAATTTAAATGTCATAATGACAGGACAGATCTCCAACCACAATAGTTATGAAGTAATATAGTGGATCCTATACATTTAGTGGGTCATAAATAGAGAGCAAAATAAATAGAAAATAATTAAATAATAGACTAACTACACACTTTGCAAAGTGCTCAATGCTAAGTGCTAAATGCTTAGTGCAATATAGATTAAATAGTCACACATATGTGCATGCAAAGGTAATGCAGAAGCCTATAATAAAGTGTAAAAAGTGCGTATAAAGCTCACTAAAGACCGCAACAAATCCACCTAAAGGAGAACTATAGAACTATATGGGAGAGGTGTATCGTCATACCTGAGTGTGAAAGAAGGAGAGAGGTCCCGGTCGGCTATGTGCTCCCACCCCGACAGCGCCGTTTCGCTAATGCTTCCTCTATGGGGGCGTCCATATATATATATATATATATAGACAGTATATATGTTTTTACGATTATTTGAGCCCATGGATCCATTGTATGTCCGTATGTCGGTTTTGCAATCGTGCGAGAAAATCTCACAGTACGGATGCCATATGGATTACATACAGAGGATGCCATGCGCAAAATACGCTGACACACCCTGCCTACGGATGACATACGGATCACTATTTTGGGGACTTTACTGCGTATTACATACCGTATTTTTATGCGCTGAGTTTGAGGCCGGCCTAAGCCAAAACCAGAACTGGAACAGAGGAAAAGTATAATAGAAACACCTCCCCACTTCTGTATTATTCACCAATCCCTGGTTTTCGCTCACAAATACTGATGTAAAATACTGACTAAATGCTGCAAAACACTGAAAGTGTGAATGTGGCCTATAAAAGGCTCTGAAATACTTTAGTCCATTATAAAAATGGTAGAAAAATGTTTTCTGTGTCCAATTTATTTATTATTATTATTTATTTATATAGCACCATTGATTCCATGGTGCTGTACATGAGAAGGGGTTACATACAAGTTACAAATATCACATACAGTAAACAAACTAACAATGACAGACTGATACAGAGGGGCGAGGACCCTGCCCTTGCGGGCTTACATTCTACAGGATTATGGGGAAGGAGACAGTAGGTTGAGGGTTGCAGGAGCTCCGGTGTTGGTGAGGCGGTAGCTCCGGTGTTGGTGTGGCGGTAGCTCCGGTGTTGGTGAGGCGGTAGCTTCGATAGTGATGAGGCGGCAGCTCCGGTGTTGGTGAGGCGGTAGCTCCGGTGTTGGTGAGGCGGTAGCTCCGGTGTTGGTGAGGCGGTAGCTCCGGTGTTGGTGAGGCGGTAGCTCCGGTGTTGGTGAGGCGGTAGCTCCGGTGTTGGTGAGGTGGTAGCTCCGGTGTTGGTGAGGCGGTAGCTCCGGTGTTGGTGAGGCGGTAGCTTCGTTGGTGATGAGGCAGCAGCGGTGTCAGTGCAGGCTGTAGGCTTTCCTGAAGAGATGAGTTTTCAGGTTCCGTCTGAAGGATCCGACTGTGGTTGATAGTCGGACGTGTTGGGGCAGAGAGTTCCAGAGGATGGGGGATATTCGGGAGAAGTCTTGGAGGCGATTGGATGAGGAGCGAATAAGTGTGGAGGAGAGAAGGAGGTCTTGGGAGGACCGGAGGTCACGTGAGGGAAGATATCGAGAGATTAGTTCAGAGATATATGGAGGAGACAGGTTGTGGATGGCTTTGTAGGTCAGTATTAGCAATTTGAACTGGATACGCTGAGGGAATGGGAGCCAGTGAAGAGATTTGCAGAGGGGGGAAGCGGAGGAGTAGCGAGGAGAGAGATGGATTAGTCGGGCAGCAGAGTTAAGGATGGACTGGAGAGGTGCAAGGGTGTTAGCAGGGAGGCCACAGAAAAGGATGTTGCAGTAGTCAAGGCGGGAAATGATGAGGGCGTGCACAAGCATTTTAGTAGATTGGGGGTTGAGGAAAGGACGGATCCTGGAGATATTTTTGAGCTGGAGGCGACAGGAGGTGGAAAGAGCTTGGATGTGTGGTTTGAAGGACAGGGCAGAGTCGAAGGTTACTCCGAGGCAGCGGACTTTGGGTACAGGGGAAAGCATGATGTCATTGACTGCGATAGATAGGTCAAGTAAGGAAGATTTGTGGGATGGAGGAAAGATGATGAGTTCAGATTTGTCCACATTGAGTTTGAGGAAGCGAGAGGAGAAGAAGGAGGATATGGCTGATAGGCACTCTGGGATTCTGGACAGCAGAGCGGTGACGTCTGGGCCAGAGAGGTAGATCTGAGTGTCGTCAGCATAGAGGTGGTACTGAAATCCATGGGACTTTATGAGTTGTCCCAAGCCAAGTGTATAGATTGAGAAGAGTAGGGGTCCTAGAACAGAGCCTTGGGGGACTCCAACAGAGAGAGGGTGGGATGAGGAGGTAGTGTGGGAGTGGGAGACGCTGAATGTGCGGTTGGAAAGGTACGAGGCGATCCAGGAAAGGGCGAGGTCTTTGATGCCAAAGGAGGAGAGGATCTGTAGTAGGAGGCAGTGGTCAACTGTGTCAAAAGCAGAGGACAGGTCTAGAAGGAGGAGTACAGAGTATTGTCCAGTAGCTTTGGCGGTAAGTAGGTCGTTAGTGATTTTGGTCAGGGCAGTCTCAGTTGAGTGATGGGGGCGGAAACCAGATTGTAGATTGTCGTACAACAAGTTAGATGAGAGGTGGGAGGAGAGTTCAGCATGGACGTGCTGCTCCAGGAGTTTGGAAGCAAATGGGAGCAGCGATATTGGGCGATAGCTGGACATAGCAGTTGGATCGAGGGTTGGCTTTTTAAGGATAGGCGTGATTGTGGCATGTTTGAACGCAGAGGGGAAGGTGCCAGAAGTTAGTGATAGGTTGAAGAGGTGGGTTAGAGATGGGATAAGTGTGGTGGTGAGGTTGGGGAGGAGGTGGGATGGGATGGGATCGAGCGCACAGGTGGTGAGGTGGGATTTGGAGAGGAGACAATTAAGTCCCCCTTCAGTGATGTTGGATAGGGAGGTTATGGGGTTTGGGCATTGGTCTGGTATACAAAGGGGTTGTGGTGGTTGAACAATAAAGTCTTGCCTTGTCTGGTCGATCTTATTTTTAAAGTGTGTGGCAAAGTCCTCAGCAGAGATGAGGGAGGTTGGAGGGGGCAGTGGGGGGCGGAGGAGGGAGTTAAATGTTTTGAATAACTGTTTGGGGTTGTGGGATAGGGAAGATACGAGGGTTGTGAAGTAGGCCTGTTTAGCAGAGGTGAGTGCAGATTTAAAAGCGAGTGTTGCTTGTTTGAATACAGTGAAGTCGTCTTGCGAGTGTGTTCTCTTCCAACGCCGCTCCGCAACCCTGGACACTTGCCTTAGCTTTTTGGTGGTGTTATTATGCCAAGGTTGTCTATTGATACGTCGCGCTCTGCCATGGACGAGAGGGGCAACCGTGTCAATAGCTGATGCGAGAGTGGCATTGTAGAAAGCAGTGGCAGTGTCTGTGTCGTGAAGTGAGGATATGGATGCCAGCGGTAGGATGGAGTCAGAGAGTGTGTGGGTGTCTAGGTGTGCAAGGTTTCTGCGTGGGTGCGCATGTTGCTGGATATGGATGATTGGTGAGGAGGACAGGGATGAGAAGGTGAGCAGATGGTGGTCGGATAGAGGGAGAGGGGAGGTGGTGAAGTTAGATAGAGAGCAGAGACGGGTGAATACCAGGTCTAGTGTATGCCCATCCGTGTGGGTGGCTGCGGAGGACCACTGAGTAAGTCCAAAGGATGAGGTAAGGGACAGAAGTTTGGAGGCTGTTGACTGAAGGGTATCAATGGGGATGTTGAAGTCACCCATGATGATGGTGGGAGTGTCAGCAGAGAGAAAGTGAAGAAGCCAGGTGGAGAATTGGTCAATAAAGGCAGTGGCCGGGCCCGGAGGTCGGTATCTGACGGCCACTTGGAGGTTGGAGGGAGAGTAAATGCGGACAGAATGGACTTCAAAAGAGGGGATGAAAAGGGAGGGAAGAGGTGGGATTGGGTTAGAGGTGCAGTTTGAAGAAAGGAGAAGACCCACTCCTCCACCATGTTTGTTGCCGGGTCGAGGGGTGTGGGTGAAGTGGAGGCCTCCGTAACACAGCGCAGCAGGGGAGGCGGTGTCAGAGGGTGTTAGCCATGTTTCTGTGAGGCCAAGGAAGGCAAGATTGCGGGAGAGAAAAAGGTCGTGAATCACATGAAGCTTATTGCAGATTGAGCGGGCATTCCAGAGTGCTCCAGAGAGAGGGAGCAGGGGGGTGGGCGTCAGGGGCACGGGTTTTATGTTGGAAAGAGTGCGGAAGTTCATGTTGGATAGGGAGTGATAGGAGGGAGTAGTAATGGGAGGTATGAGATGTGGGGGTCCAGGGATGGGAGATATGTCTCCAGCAGTGAGGAGAAGGAGAGAGAGAGAGCAGGTGGGAGAAAGAGAGTGGCCGACTTGTTTTATGTGTTTGTTGGACAGATTTGAGGTTGAGGAGCAGGTCAGCAGAGGAGGACAGGTGGGGAGGTAAGAGGGAAGGGGAGATGATTATTAGGTTAGGGAGTGCTGGGATTTGTGATAGCGAAGGAGAGAGAGGACTAGTGGAGCAAACAATGTAGGGGCATAGGTAAACATGGCAAAGAAGTAAGATGGGTTAATAGAAAGCTAGATTCAAGTAATAAGGAGTGCTTACTCGGAAGACACACCCAGAAGAAACAGAACATAGAGTGGGGTTCTGACTCCTGCCGTGACTAACTGCCGTTGAAATAACTGCGGCGTCTGTATGCTTAGCTGCCGTGATGCTTTGCTGCAGAGATGCGCGTGCCTGACCCCACACGCGTGCACCCCTTAAGATGCTACTAAATTTATAGGACTGACTGAAGGATCAGGTGAGAGGGATTGTGGGTCCTTATTTGGGATAAATTAGCAATTGGCCAACACCCCGGGGGAAGTTACAAGATCAAAATTTAGCATCATTTAGCACATGTTCAGGATTTCAATTTTTTCTTTAATTTTTTTGCATTCAATGACTCAGTTGCTTCAGCTGTAGGTTGGAGAGACAATGTGAGCTACTCATTCGTGGCCTTTGCGCGTATGATGCATTTATAGACAATAGCAGAAACATTCAGGTCATTCAATCCTCAGAATAAAAGCAAAAGATTAGTGTAATTTACTGTGTGAAAGTAACATCCTTATGGCATTATATGCATCATCTTTTCCATTAAGTGAAGAGGTGTAAACACATTACAAGATAATAAAGGAAGAAAAGGTTTACGAGAAACATGTCTAAAATACTACAAATAGTTCTTAGAAAAGAAAGTTCTTACACTCAGATATTCTGCCTATGTTTGCCACACGCTTCAAATGCCTATTAGCTTCCCTAAATAATTTTTCTTCTGTAGCCATAATGCAGCAATATGTGCAAAAAGAACTGTATGAATACCTCACTGGAAAAACAGAGCCAGCATTATGATAGGTCAGTATTTTAATGTACACTTATCTCTCCACACATTAGTGGTTCCATCAGTGAGCACAATTTCTGAAAATATGGGTGCGGTCACACAACACTGCTCTCAACAGTAATTTCAAGACGATGCTGTTTTCCTTCTCTCATATTAGTACAATTTTTCTTAACAAAAGGTGAAAGGCCAGGATAATAAAGTGGAAAGAAGTAGGTCAGGGGATTTTTTTTTTTTTAATAAGCTCTGATGCACTGTAGGAGAGAACAAAAAAGTAAGATAAACCCGCTACAAGATATATCTAATCTCCTTATCTAATATTCCAGATCTGCCACCAGAAGCTCTAGACAAGCAGTATTAGAGATGCACGCAGCTGTTTCCATTAACTATATTTTCGTTTTATGTTATATTTCAGCAGGTTTGGATTCTTACTGTCCAATATACAAGACGTCACCTAACGGAAAAAAAAAACTTGTGACTGCTGTTCAAGCTGAAATCTACCTGGCACTGCTCCCAACCCTATCCCCTGTTGTCTAACAAGACAGTTAAACCATTGAGAATAACTGCATATGTATGAGGCCATTTGTTACTGTGGTGAGGGAAATTGTGCACTGACAAGATGATAATTCCCAACAGAGGAACAATTTCGCCCATGTTGATTTCTTGGTTTACACATTTATCTTCATTTTGTGCACATTGAGTTTTTTTTTTATTATATCCCATACTGAAATAACGTGAGCAAGCTATTAAAAATAAATGACTAATAAGGATGAGGGTGAAACTTTGCAAAAGGGATGACATTTTATTGTTCTTCCTCTTCATTATATTAACAATACATCTTAAAAAATGAATTTGTATTATCATAAAATCGTGGGGTTATTAAAATAATGCGAGTGGTCGTTATATGTTGTGTTCTCCATTTATGTAATTCGCTAAATCACACAATTATTTTCATTTCTTCTTTTATAGCTAACCTGTCCTCTGAATTTTAAAGCAAATTTTTTAGTTTGTAAAATATCTCTTATTATATTAGAAGATGAACAAGATAGAGAGACAGATCGATAGATAGATGCAAAAGAACAAAATTTTTAAAAAAGCAGCATCAGCAATATATTGGGGTTCCATGCCCCCCTGGCAAATGCCAAATGTTCAGTATAGTAGAAAAAATTGGAGGCAGCACACCAACTTGTAAAATTAAAAAAGGGCTTTTTAATAGCATACAATTGACATTTTGGTTAAAAAAGAGAACCTTTTTTAAGCAGCAAACATACGCATATGCCCACCTTATACAAGTCCATCAATTACAATAAGTGATTAATATACAATGCTCAGACATATAATGGGAACACTAAAATCCCACATCCTAGATATCACTGAATGAAATATTTCAGTTGCAAATCTTTATTAATTACATAGTGGAATGCGTTGAATACAATTAAACGTAAAAATGATCAATGTGAAATAAAATTAATATCCCATTATGGTCTGGAGTTGGAATGATACTCAAATTCAAAGCAAAAATCAAATTACAGGCTGGTCAAACTTCAGTGGAGATGCCTCAAGGCAAGGAAATGATGCTCAGTAGTATATGTGGTCTCCTCCTGCCTGTATCATCTCCCTACAACACCAGTGCATGCTCCTGTTGAGACGGCAGAGGTTCTCCTGAGGGATCTCCTCCCAGACCTGGATTAAAGCATCAGTCAACTCCTGGAGAGTCTGTGGTGCAACGTGGCATTGGTTGATGGAACAATACATGATGTTCCAGATATGCTCAATTGGATTCAGGTTCGGGGAATGGGCAAGCCAGTCCTTAGCATCAATAACTTTATCATGCAGGAACTGCTGAAACACTTCAGCCACATGAGGCCTAGCATTGTCATGAATCAGAAGGAACCCAGAGCCTGCACCTGAATATAGTCTCAAAATGGGTCTGAGGATGTCATCCTGGTAACTAATGGCATTCAGGGTACCTCTTGCTAGCAAATGGAGGGTTGTGCGGCCCTCCAAAGAAATGCCTCGCCGCATCATTACTGACCCAGTGCAAAACAGCAAAACCAGTCATGCTGAAGCAGCAGAACGTTCTCCACATCATCTCCAGATTCTATCACATATATCATCCATGAAAAGCACAGGGCACCTGTGTCAAATCTGCCAATTTTGGTGTTTTCTGGCAAATGCCAATCTATCTACACAGTTTTGAGCTTTAAGCACAACACCCACTAGTGGACTTTGGGTTCAAATACCACCCTCAAATGGTCTGTTGTCACCCTTTGGAGAAGCACTCCTCTATAGGGGGTGTCCTGCTATTTGCCTATCATTTTTACCTGTGGAATGTTCGATTTGCACAACAGCAGGATAAATTAATTCACAATCGGTGTTGCTTCATTACTGGACTGGTTGATTTCACAGGAGCAGTGATTCATAAGTAAAGTGAATTATAGTGCATGCAGTCCAATAAAGTACACACAAATCATCACAAAATAATAATTATTAATTATCTCACAGAAGTGTGTTATTTTCTTCACAATGATTCACCCCATCATATATTTCAAATATTCGCCAATATTGGTGTCCTAGAGAGTAAATTGTACATGTCTAAGAAAATGAATCAAATGGGTGCCTTTTCGTGCATGTGTGATGATGACACAATGAAGTCTCAGATCCTGTTTTTATAGAGAGATACAGTATGACATTTTATTGCTCATGCACAGGGCATGGTAACCGAGAATGCAATTTTTCACAGGATTTGATAGCAGGCATAAAGAGTTTACCTCCTGCATACAAACTCTGAATCACATAATCTAATTTAATTAAGAATGTTTACTAAAAATAAGTGCTATAAACAGGCCACAGGCTCCAGTATATCCACAGGAGAATTCTTAAACTAGTCATACGCAGATTATATTACACCCAAAAAAACTGAGGCTGGTATATGTAAGTAGAGAAAGTTATATCGCGTAAACTCTATCTCCAATACTGCAATAGAAATTAAAAAAAATACTCTGAAAGGATAAAAAAAACTTAGGGAAACATGTCAAACACCTAAAAGGATTACCCATTCAGAATATCCTCATGAAGATGGACTTAAAAAAAATAAAAAAATATTTTATGAAAAAAAGGTTCTGAGAAAAAAAAAGCATTTTATATAATTTTATTGAAAATCATAGAAAAAGAAAGACAAAAGAGAAATGGTTTGAGTCATAGTTCTGGATCCATCCTCACTGTTAAAAAAAAATCTGGAAAAAAAATATTAGGAATTGTGAACCTGCTATACCAGCATGTCTGACCTTTTTTCTAATAGTATACTACACTGTATACTATTAGGAAAGAGAGCCCAATCATTTATTGAATGAAAAGTGCCCAAGCACTTTATTGAATGTGGTCATAAGGAGAAAAAACGGACATTTTGAATTATTGTCCAATCTAGATGAGAACTGGAGTAGAATTGTGATGAATTTGGTGACTTTTAAAAAGTTAAAATTTATGAATTTACCAAAAATATCTACAATCGAGAGCCTTCTCCCGCAAAGAGGAAAAAAATGATCGCATAATTAGACTTAACAATGACACAAATAGAATTATGAAATGGGTGCAAACAAAATAAGGTGCAAAACACACAAGACAAGACAAAAACTAGGCATGAAGGCAATGCTGAATTGGGGCCAATAAGTTAGTCAGACCAAGGTCTTAGGTCATAATGTGGCTTTATACAAACTCTGATGCATGCAGACCACGTATGATAGTATAAAAGTTAAAAGCCATTCTGTACCCCTATTTGCCAATGAGAAATTCTGTGGTTTTGTAACAAGTCTCTATATGGAGCTTTTTTGCATTGCTTTATATTAGCTAGCCTCACATGGCACCAATATACAGCTTTTTTTAATCATTGCACAGAGATTCTCTCAGAGGTTAAAATATTCTGATAATGGCAAATCATTACAAGTTTTAGAATGAAAAAGAAACATTATGGAGTACTTGAACTTTAATTTAATGTTTTGCTTGGCCCATCCTTTAAGTCATGGCACCTAATTTGTGACTCAGACAGCTTAAGTAGAAATTAAGTAAATTCTTTTTAGATTTATGTCACATTTCTGGCTAGTTAAAATGCACACACCACTCTGTTTTAACATGTTCTGGCATTTTAAGTTGATCTAATAGTACTTTTATCCATTGTTTAGACTGAAAACATTGATGTAAAGTGTAGCCTTGAAATAACATTAATACAAATTTAACCTAGAACGTTTGGCCACTGTAAATAATGCCATTGCGGAACTGACAACTAAAGAACTAACTAAAAAATACAAAATATACAGCAAGTAATAAGTTAAGGAAATGTTCTAGAACTCTCTGTGGTAAAGTAAACCAGTTAACAGTATGGCTGTATAGGTGATTATACCCCAATAAATATCATACCGTTTTTGTAGAGATTCGATATGTACAAGCCATATTCAAATCAATATTGAAATTTATTGGGGGCTTGATATGTACTTCGAAGAAGCAGCTCAAGTGCATTAGCAAGCCCCATTGCACTTCCAGCCTGATTTGCACATAGCAGTCTTAAGACTGGAACATGTGATCTCTACAAAAAAGGTATTTTTTATTGGGGACAAGAACATATACAGTCATACTACTGTTTCTATATATTAAGTCTGCTGAGATGTCCCTTATCTCCATAAACTGCCACCCTTACGGTATTTTTTTTCACATATTCCTATTTCTGCATTTTAATAAAGGCCTTTGCATCTCAAAGAAATGTTAACTTTTGATATAAAACAAATTTTAATTTACTACTCATAATCTGCATATTAGGTATGAATAGGCTGGGTGGTCATTAAAATTCAGACTAGTCTGCCTTAGATCTAATGGTCTAATTGTGCTCTCCTGGTCATGATTGACATCATACCCACTTGTTGCATCAACTCAGAAGCATTTTTGCTACGTCTTCCTAATTAAACAGGTAGATGATTGCCTCGATCTGCGGAGAATCAACTGTCAATTAAATTTCCTGATATTAACAGGTACCTGAGAATTTGATTAGTTTGTGATGCAAATCAATTGGCCAAATAAAAATACATGGCGACTTTTCACATTCTACTCAATATTCAGAGAACAGGCCAATAATGTCAGAAGCGGCCAGATGGGCTTCCTCGAAATGTTGTGTGTTGTGCATGGCTTTTGGCTTTGTCACTCCCAAATGTAAAAGGTTATCCTCCATTAGTGTGGAAAACCTTACATTTACCAAAGTGAATCAGGCACGGACCAGTGCTGACTGGCATTCCTCTATAGCTGATGCCAATGATTACATTACATTATGTTATCTGCCTCCCTGACTGTTCATTTTATGTCTTATTAATAGTTCTGCTGCTGCCAGTGCCACTGGCCCATGAACTGGGGATCTACTCCCTGTATATCATGTCATATATACTGTAGTATTGGTGACAATCCCCAAGCAGGGATAATATTTGCAACACCCTCTGTGAAAAAGCCTTGGCTTCTTCTATTTGTACCACTTGTGTATAAGCACCAACAAAGCAGGAATCTGTCACCAAATATGAATACATTTTTTACTGTTTCCACAATTTACAATTAATTAGCCTAATAAGTATGATAATGAAGATCTACTTTTTTGACCCTATGCAGATCAGAAAAGTGGCAACTGGATTTACAAGCAAGTCCCCAAAAAATCTGATTTGGGAGAACTCATTTTTTATATATATTTTAAGACGAATTCTATGTTTCTCAAACTGATTCTTTAATCTCAAGTAAATGCTGTTATTAATTATTTTTATATTATATGAAAAATGATATCAAGCTTTTTTTAATTAATCTACATTACTATACTTCCAAATTTCTTCTGTGCTTCTCAATCAGTATGACAGTTCACGAATATACTGTATTTTTGCTTTATAAGATGCTCCAGATTATAAGAAGCACCCCAAATTTTGAGGAGAAGAATAGTATTTTTTTATAAAATGGTGGTGCTTCTTATAATCCATGTGTCTTATTGCTTACTGAGGGTGGTGGCTATAGTAAAATGGGGTTGCTGGTGGAGGAGGCAGGAGTGGGGTGATGCTGCAGCTCACAGGCTGGGATGAAGAGGTGTCTAGCAGTGCTGCTGCTGTCTGGTGCTGCTGCCCGGTGCTCTGTGGGCATCTCCGGTACCCGGTGGTCCTGCTGTGGGTGTCCGGCAGTCCTACTGCGGGTGTCCGGCACTCTGCTGGTGTCTCCGGTGCTGCAGGTGCCCAGACGGTGCTGCTGCAGCGGTCTCCAGTGCTGCTGGGGCTCTGCCGACATTTTGTGAAAGGCCAGAGCCCCGGCAGTCCCATGATTGCCTGTTCGGTGGACTCCGGTAAAATGATCGCCGTGGCAGCGGCGCTGAAATCTAATCTCCCAATATCTTGGTGCTGAGATCTCGATTTGTGCACACACCGCTCTTCTGGTGGGCATTTTACAGGAGTACACCACACAGGAAATCACGGGACTGCCGGGCGGGCCCTGGCAGCACTGGAGACGGCTGCAGCAGCATCGGGCAGCACCGGCCGTGCACCCGCAGCATCAGAGACACCAGCAGAGCACCAGTGCTGGACACCCACAGTAGCACCACTGGACACCCCCGCAGCACTGCCGGGCACTGGAGACACCAGCAGAGCACCGGGTAGCAGCACCAGACACCGGCAGCACTGCAGGACACCCCTTCATCCCAGCCTTTCTAATCACCATCATCTTTAATAGATTGTTACGCTAATTATTATAAAAGTATATATTAGTATAAAGCATAAAATGGAAAACCCAATGTTAAATAACTTGTAGGAATATCAATAATTCAGTCGTTTTGTCCAAAATAATTCAAGCATGATACCAATTCCTAAGTTTCCACTAATTAAACCCTGGCGCACTTATCAAAAATGTTTATAATATTGCATACAACTTTCTTTTGGCACTATGATTCCTTTGATATATTTTATTTGACATGATCTACATATGCCTGAATATTGTCACCGCTGCCTTATTTTCAATAATAAATTAAGCTTCAAGGAAGTAGAAATAGATAGCAATAAAAAGCAAAAGCCTCAAACAGCGACCCACGCCAATGGGATTAAAAAATGCTGCTTATATATGCAAGCCCAGTTATGTTATCATCAATAGCCAGACAGAAATTGTAAACCATATTAATTCTATTTATACATTTTATTTGCATATTAATTAAAAAAGAAAACAAAACCTTAAACATTTTGAACATGAAGCAAATAATAATAATGAAAACTTTCATATATCCCTGCAATACAAAAGTTTGAAAATTACAAGGCAGGGTTTATTATACAGCATTATTAATTAAACTAGAGATTAACACAGCACAATATAATTGCAAATCTCAGCATATGCAATTATGTTGTGAGTTGTGGGAATAATTATTCTGTATGGGGATAGTTCTGTGTTATGAAAGGGAAACACACTGAGAAATGTATTAACCATCTATCTTTACCATCTTGATCTGAGCAATCATCATCACCCACCATGTGGGTAAACCCATTGAGACTGCAAATCTTCAAAATTAAGGTTGTTGAAAATTAAGTACATTCAGCGTTTCTGAAAGATGCAGGAGAGATTCTTAAAGATTATTTAAAGGAACAATAACATTAGTTACACGACGTAAAAAGAATTAATATTTTCCAGTAAATCTTCTTAGAGATTAAATATAGTATGGTTTATTATCATCATAATTAATATCTATTTTAGATGTGGCTCTCTAGATAATGAAACTTTACTAATATATTAGATTTTAATTGAAGCATCAATAAAGGAAAAGTAATTGAGTGACAGCTATATTGTACTAATGGGAGCCTAGATTAGGCAGAATATAGAGTTTTTAAAAAAATTACGGGTCTCTAAATATTAACATTGCTAGGTTTACACAAGGTGACCAAAGTTGGTAAATGATCGCAATACCTGCTGCATGAAAGCTAATCAGCAATTGCTTAATGGCCGGTTTAGACTGGTTGATTGCAATTCAATGTTCAAAGAACAATAGCTAATAAATTTATTCTGTGTGCATAGAATATCATTGTTTTCATCACCACATACATTATTCTGTGTGCATACAATATCATTGCACAAGAGAAAATGTGCTTTACTAGTTTGTCAGATGACTGCCAACCTATTTGGAAGGACAGATCATCAGGTATGAGCATAACTAGACATGGTCGTTACTCAATTAATGACCAATCTAAGAGCAGCATAGTTCATCTCTTTCTGAGACTTTATCAATTTAAAGCATCAAATTTGTTCATAAAATCCACATAAGATTTACGGTAAATTACCGTATATACTCGAGTATAAGCCGAGATTTTCAGCCCAAATTTTTGGGCTGAATGTGCCCCTCTCGGCTTATACTCGAGTCACGCTCGGCGGTGGGGTCGGCGGGTGAGGGGGAGAGAGGGCTGAGGCATACTTACCTAGTCCCGGCGATCCTGGCGCTGTCCCTGCAGTCCCACAGTCTTGGGGTGCTGCAGCTCTTCCCCTGTTCAGCGGTCACGTGGGACCGCTCATTAGAGAAATGAATATGGACTTCACTCCCATAGGGGTGGAGCCGCATATTCATTTCTCTAATCAGCGGTAACGGTGACCGCTGATAGAAAAAGAGTTGCAGCACCCGGAGACCAGCTGTCCGGGAGAAGGAGCGGGACGCCGGGAGCAGGTAAGTATCGCATATTCACCTATCCCCGTTCCACACGCCGGGCGCCGCTCCATCTTCCCGGCGTCTCTCTGCACTGACTGTTCAGGTCAGAGGGCGCGATGATGCATATAGTGTGCGCACCGCCTTCTGCCTGAACAGTCAGAGCAGAGAGATGTCGGGATGGGACGCCGGGAGCTGCAAGCAAGAGAGATGAGTATGGCATTTTTTTTCTTTATTTCAGCAGCCGCAGGCAGCATTATATATACTGGTAGCACAGCTTTATAAGGAGCATCTATGGGGGACAAATGAATGGTGCAGAGCACTATATGGCAGAGCTTTATAAGAAGCATCTGTGGGGCACAAATGAACGGTGCAGAGCACTACATGGCAGAGCTTTATAAGGAGCATCTATGGGGCACAAATGAATGGTGCAGAGCACTATATGGCAGAGCTTTATAAGGAGCATCTATGGGGCACAAATGAACGGTGCAGAGCATATATGGCACAGTTTTATATGGCACATCTATGGGGTAATAATGAACGATGCAGAGCACTATATGGCACAGTTTTATATGGCACATCTATGGGGTAATAATGAACGGTGCAGAGCACTATATGGCACAGTTTTATATGGCACATCTATGGGGTAATAATGAACGGTGCAGAGCACTATATGGCACAGTTTTATATGGCACATCTATGGGGCAATGATGAACGGTGCAGAGCACTATATGGCACAGTTTTATATGGCACATCTATGGGGCAATGATGAACGGTGCAGAGCACTATATGGCACAGTTTTATATGGCACATCTATGGGGCAATGATGAACGGTGCAGAGCACTATATGACACAGCTTTATATGGCACATCTATGGGGCAATAATGAACGGTGCAGAGCATATATGGGGCACAGCTTTATATGGAGCTTCTATGGGGCAATAATGAACAATATGGAGAATTATATGTGGCACAGCTTTATACAGAGCATCTATGGGGCCATAATGAACGGTATGCAGCATTATATGTGGTACAGCTTTATATGGAGCATCTTATGGGGCAATAATGAATGGTATGGAACATCTATTTTTATTTTTGAAATTCACCGGTAGCTGCTGCATTTCCTACCCTAGGCTTATACTCGAGTCAATACGTTTTCCCAGTTTTTTGTGGCAAAAGTAGGGGGTTGGCTTATACTCGGGTCGGCTTATACGGTATGTTATTTACAAATTGCCAAAGGCAAATAATTCCTGACTAAAGATTCCTAAATATAAAAAAATACTTTTATTAGTTCTTTTAATCATTTTATTAATATCCTATGACCTGTTTTTTTTTTAATAAAGGGTATTTTATATAAATTATGACATCTACCTCTATGTAATTGTATGAGCAATATAAAACAATGGAAGAACAAGATTATGATTATATATGAATGAACAATTTTTTTCTTAAGTGAGGATGTTCATTACATTGTCAGAGTGCTAATCTATGCATTCCTATATAAAAGTATGTAAGAGGTTGGAGCAATGAAGTAATGATAAAAAATAAAATTGAATGATAATTTCACGCTGATGCCTATTAGACATGATTTTATGCAAATATGCAGATTGCAGGCAGTGACATGCACAATAATTTCTCTAATGGTGTCTGTATTGGATACGCATGATGACGTGGTAATGACATTGGCAGGTTCTTTTACTGAGCTCCAAGGTTTGCGCACAAGCACAGGTCCTTTTTAGCATAGCTGTGTTTATGCATGTGCAGAGATAAATCACATGATCCTGCAGGTCCTGCTAATCTGAGATATTACTATGTTCCTTCCCCTACGCAGATGTTGGTGGGTATTTTATTCCACTTAGTAATATGGCAGGACCTCCTTATTGGTCCCCCGATTGACATAATTAATATTAATTGGATAAATCCCAGCATTTGGTGGGTTGTCTGAAAGACCTTTATGTTTGCTCCCATAGTAGATAGGTAAGTACTTTCATTAGAACATTGGCATCTATGAAAATTATTCTTCCTCTTTCTCATTCAGCACTACTCTCTCTTTCTAACTAGCAGAATACTGATTTGGCAGTTGATATTGGGTACATCATTATGACATCACAAACCTACACTTTAAAATATCTTGGGTGATGTCCAGTGTTCATTGAAGCCTCATTTTTCCTGAAGCCATCAGTAAGGATGAAACATGTTGGATATGCAGCTGTTTTTTTGGTTTAAAAGCATTAATGCGCTGGTCAAAGAGTACTGAACAATAAAGTGTTGTCCACAGCCTCACTATGCAGTAACAGATTACATATAGTAATGATATGGATATCAGTGAGATATATTAGCCTAAGTACGGATCAATCTTATAGAATAGTGGTGGAAATTAAAATGGCTTTGGGTAGCAATCATATCTCATGGGAACATTTTCAGAAGAACAAGTAATGTTTGCAAAGCAGACAGGTGGCAATTTGGGAGTGATCCACAAGTGAACGATTTAGTATATCAATTGATGTGGAAATTGTACTCTCTTTAGAAAATTTTGGAATTCAATGAGGTTGTATACACTATTCTAAAAGAATTAGCTACCATTTGTTCTCCTTGGGCAACTTGTAAGTAATTAATCAGTCAATTTGACACTTTTATATCCTTATTTACCTGTCAGTCATTACAGCTGCCATACAGAACACAAACCCTTGGCTCAGACAACAAAGCTGCAACTCAGGAGTATGTGTCTCACAGAGAAGATGAAATCTTTTGACATTTCAATTTTTTACCAACAACAGAAGCGTTGCAGTATTGAGATTCAAAGAAAATTGATTTTTTAACTGCTCTGAAAAGATGTATAACACTCTGAGGTCCCCTAGGACAGAGTTGAACCCCCTTTAACTCTTCAGCTCAAACACTGCCATTGTAATATCTAATTAGCCTCATCATATCTGGCTATGAGTAAGGAGTAGGTAACTGGCAGGAAGCAAGAGCCTGTTTCACAATACCCAGCACAGACAGAATTCTCCTGCTTTTTAAAATGTAAACCTGTCCAAAAATTATCCTTCATAGAGCCTGATTATTTATGTTTACAGTATGTCAGAATTCTGGCAAAATGCACCTTAACCCCTTCACCCCAAAGCCTGTTTTCACCTAAGTGACAGGGCCAATTTTTACAATTCTGACCACTGTCACTTTATGAGGTCATAACTCTGAAACGCTTCAACGGATCCTGGTGATTCTGACACTGTTTTCTCGTGACATATCGTACTTCATGATAGTGGTAAAACTTCTTCGATATGACTTGCATTTATTTGTGAAAAAAACAAAAATTTGTCGGAAATTATGAAAATTTAGCAATTTTTAAACTCTTAGTTTTTATGCCCTTAAATTAGAGAGTTATATCACATAATATAGTTAATAAACAACATTTCCCACATGTCTGCTTTACATCAGCACAATTTTGGAAACATAATTTTTTTTTGTTAGGACGTTATAAGGGTTAAAAGTTGACCAGCGATTTCTCATTTTTGCAACAAAATTTGCAAAACCATTTTTTTACGGACCACCTCACACTTGAAGTGACTTTGAGGGGTCTATATGACAGAAAATGCCCAAAAGTGACACCATTCTAAAAACTGCACCCCTCAAGGTACTCAAAACCACATTCAAAAAGTTTATTAACCCTTCAGGTGCTTCACAGGAATTTTTTGAATGTTTAAAAAAATTGAACATTTAACTTTTTTTTCACAAAATTTTTACTTCAGGTCCAATTTGTTTCATTTTACCAAGGGTAACAGGAGAAATTGGACCACAAAAGTCGTTGTACAATTTGTCCTGAGTACGCCGATACCCCATATGTGGGGGTAAACCACTGTTTGGGCACATGGCAGAGCTCGGAAGGGAAGGAGCGCCATTTGACTTTTCAATGCAAGATTTGCTGGAATTGAGATCGGAGCCCATGTCACGATTGGAGAGCCCCTGATGTGCCTAAACAGTGGAAACCCCCACAATTGACACCATTTTGGAAAGTAGACCCCCTAAGGAACTAATCTAGATGTGTGGTGAGCACTTTGAACCTCCAAGTGCTTCACAGAAGTTTATAATGTAGAGCCGTAAATAAAAATTTTTTATTAATTTTCACAAAAAATGATATTTTTGCCCCAAATTTTTTATTTTCCCAAGGGTAAAAGGATAAATTGGACCCCAAAAGTTGTTGTGCAATTTGTCCTGAGTACGTCGATACTTCATATATGGGGATAAACCACTGTTTGAGCGCATGGCAGAGCTCGGAAGGGAAGGAGTGCCATTTGACTTTTCAATGCAAAATTGGCTGGAATTGAGATCGGACGCCATGTCGCATTTGGAGAGCCCCTGACGTGCCTTAACAGTGGAAACCCCCCACAAGTGACCCCATTTTGGAAAGAAGACCCCCTAAGGAACTTATCTAGATGTGTGGTGAGCACTTTTAACCCCCAATTGTTTCACTAAAGTTTAGAATGTAGCATTGTGAAAATTAAAAAATCATTTTTTCTTTCCACAAAATGAGGTTTTAGCCCGCAATTTTTTTTTCCCAAGGGTAACAGGAGAAATTGGACCACAAATGTTATTGTCCAATTTGTCCTGAGTACGCTGATACCCCACATGTGGGGGAGAACCACCGTTTGAGTGCATGGCAGAGCTCGGAAGGGAAGGAGCACCGTTTGAAATGCAGACTTAGATGGAATGGACTGCAGGTGTCATGTTGCATTTGCAGAGCCCCTGATGTACCTAAACAGTAGAAACCCACCACAAGTGACCCCATATTGGAAACTAGACCCCCCAAGGAACTTATCTAGATGTGTTGTGAGAGCTTTGAACCAACAAGTGTTTCACTACAGTTTATAACGCAGAGCTGTGAAAATAAAAAATATTTTTTTTTCCACGAAAATGATATTTTATCCCCTATGTTTTTATTTTCCCAAGGATAACAGGACAAATTGGACCCCAAAAGTTGTTGTCCAACTTGTCCTGAGAACGCTGATACCCCATATGTTGGGGGGAACCACTGTTTGGGTGCACGGCAGAGCTGGGAAGGGAAGGAGCGCCATTTGAAATGCAGACTTAGATGGATTGGTCTGCAGGCGTCATGTTGCATTTGCAGAGCCCCTGATGTACCTAAACAGTAGAAACCCCCCACAAGTGACCCCATATTGGAAACTAGACCCCCCAAGGAACGTATCTAGATGTGTTGTGAGAGCTTTGAACCAACAAGTGTTTCACTACAGTTTATAACGCAGAGCCGTGAAAATAAAAAATATTTTTTTTTCCATGAAAATGATATTTTATCCCCTATGTTTTTATTTTCCCAAGGGTAACAGGACAAATTGGACCCCAAAAGTTGTTGTCCAACTTGTCCTGAGAACGCTGATACCCCATATGTTGGGGGGAACCACTGTTTGGGCACACAGGAGAACTCGGAAGGGAAGGAGCACTGTTTTACTTTTTCAAAGCAGAATTGGCTGGAATTGAGATCGGACGCCCCCTGATGTGCCTAAACAGTGGAAACCCCCAATTATAACTGAAACCCTAACCCCAACCCTAACCCTAGCCCTAACCCTAACCCTAGCCCTAGCCCTAACCCTAGCCCTAACCCTAGCCCTAGCCCTAGCCCTAACCCTAGCCCTAACCCTAGCCCTAACCCTAGCACTAATGGGAAAATGGAAATAAATACATTTTTTTACATTTTATTATTTTTCCCTAACTAAGAGGGTGATGAAGGGGGGTTTGATTTACTTTTATAGCGTTTTTTTGGCGGATTTTTATGATTGGCAGCTGTCACACACTAAAAGACGCTTTTTATTGCAAAAAATAGTTTTTGCATCACCACATTTTGAGAGCTATAATTTATCCATATTTTGGCACACAGAGTCATATGAGGTCTTGTTTTTTGCGGGACGAGTTGACGTTTTTATTGGTAACATTTTCGGGCAGATGACATTTTTTGATCGCTTTTTATTCCGATTTTTGGGAGGCAGAATGAACAAAAACCAGCAATTCCTGAATTTCTTTTAGGGGGGGCGTTTATACCGTTCCACGTGTGGTAAAATGGATAAAGCAGTTTTGTTCTTCGGGTCAGTACAATTACAGCGATACCTCATTTATGTAATTTTTTTTATGTTTTGGCGCTTTTACACAATAAAAACTATTTTATATAAAAAAATAATTGTTTTTGCATCGCATTATTCTGAGAGCTATAACTTTTTTATTTTTCTGCTGATGATGCTGTATAGTGGCGTTTTTTTTGCGGGACAAGATGAGGTTTTCAGCGGTACCATGGTTATTTATATCCGTCGTTTTGATCGCGTGTTATTCCACTTTTTGTTCGCCTGTATGATAATAAAGCGTTGTTTTTTGCCTTGTTTTTTTTTTTTTTTTGCGGTGTTCACTGAAGGGGTTAACTAGTTTTATAGAGCGGGTCGTTACGGACGCGGCGATACCAAATATGTGTACATTTATTGTTTTTTTTTTTTTTTACATAAATAAATGGATTTATTGGGAAATGTTTTTTTTTTTTTTTTTTTATTTGGGGATTTTTTTAAATTTTTTTTTACACATTCTATTTTTTTTTTTTTTACTTTCTAACATTATCCCAGGGTGGGACATCTCTGTATTAGATCAGATCGTTGATCTGACACTGTGCATAGCACACTGTCAGATCAACGATCTGACAGGCAGCTTAGCTGGCTCTCCAGCGCCTGCTCTCAGCAGGCGCCGGCTAGCCAGGTCACTTCATGACCCGGAAGGAGTCCGGCGGCCATCTTGGATCCGGGGACTCCTTCCGGGTCACCGGAGCAACGCGATCTCATTGCGTTGCTCCGGTGGGAGAGCGCAGGGAGCCCCCGTCCCTGCGCGATCCCCCTCTATGCCGCTGTCACTACTGACAGCGGCATCAGAGGGGTTAAATGCCCGCGATCGGCGATAGCGCCAATCGTGGGCATTGCTGCGAGGTGTCAGCTGTCATATACAGCTGACACCCGCACCCGATCACCACGGCGCTCAGCGCGAGACCGCGGTGATCGGTGCGCCGTACTAGTACTGCTGCTGGCACTAATGCAGTGCCGGCAGCGCATTACTAGTACTGCGCATGTCGCGAAGGGGCAACACATACAACACAAAGTCATAGCTCTGCTACATATACACATAGCACTGCTACAAATAAGTCTCTACTACATGTGCACACACATGCATCTTTGCTACTTACACACGAACTCATGCAACTCTACTGCATACGCCAATATATCACTATTACAACAACACACAGACACACACAAACACAGCTTATCTACATCAACACAAACACACTCGGTGCCGCTACAACACCATACAAGAGAACCCTCATCCCAACCAATGTCAAATTTCAAAGAAACACAACCTTCATTTTCTATGCTGCATAATATGATCTATGAAGAAGAAAATAATTAATTTCAGCTCACCCTTGTGTAGGAACCTGGATGAATTCCCTCAGTGAAGCAAATGATTGAGTCCCTGCCAGACTCCACAAACCAGGAGGAAGAAAAGATAATCCAGCCTAGTTGCTATAAATTTAAAAACATTTGTTCCAATTTAAAAAAAACAAAAAACAAAGGATATAATAGAAAATAAAAAATCTATTGTAAATGCAAGTGGATTAGTGGGTGCAAAAATAACTGGAGAAACCGGAGACGTTTCGAACACTGTGGTGTTCTTAGACTAGGTATATATATATATATATATATATATATATATATATATATATATATACCTATAAAGATAGGTATAAAAGAAAAATAAATAAATATCTATAATATAACGCTGGACGCGCCAGGAAGGTAAGTATTATATTCACCTGTCCCCCGTTCCAGCGCTGCGTGCGACTCCGTGTTCCGGGTCCTCTGCCTGTGATGTTCACAGTTCAGAGGGTGCGATGACGAGCTTAATGCACGCCGCCCTCTGACTGAACAGTCACAGCCAGAGAAGCCGGAACATGGAGCGGCACGCAGCGCTGGATCACGGCCAGGTGAATATAGCAAGTGCTGGGGGGCCTGAGCTAGCGGCGATACCGGCACCTGACCCCCACTGCGCGCCGATGTCCCCGCCTGCTCAGGCCCCCCAGCACTTGGCGCCCAGTGACGATAGGTGAGTATTGTATTTTTTTTTTATATCGCAGCAGCATACGGGGCATATACAATGGAGCATCTTATGGGGGCCATAAACCATAATGGAGCAGTGTATGGGGCATATAATATGGAGCATCTTATGGGGGCCATCAACCATAATTGAGCAGTGTACGGGGGCATATACTATGGAGCATCTTATGGGGGCAATCAACCATAATGGAGCAGTGTACGGGGGCATATAATATGGAGCATCTTATGTGGGCCATCAACCATAATGGAGCAGTGTACGGGAGCATATACTATGGAGCATCTTATGGGGGGCATCAACCATAATGGAGCAGTGTATGGGGGCATATAATATGGAGCATCTTATGGGGGTCATCAACCATAAAGGAGCAGTGAATGGGGGCATATACTATGGAGCATCTTATGGGGCCATCAACCATAATGGAGCAGTGTACAGGGGCATATACTATGGAGCATCTTATGGGGGCCATAAGCCTTTATGGAGCAGTGTACAGGGCATATACTATGGAGCATCTTATGGGGGCCATAAACCTTTATGGAGCAGTGTACGGGGCATATACTATGGAGCATCTTATGGGGCCATAAACCTTTATGGAGCAGTGTACGGGGCATATACTATGGGACATCTTATGGGGACCATAAACCTTTATGGAGCAGTGTACGGGGCATATACTATGGAGCAGCTTATGGGGGCCATAAACCTTTATGGAGCAGCGTATGGGGCATATGAATGGGAGCAGCAAATTACAGAATGGTGGCGCAGGATGGGAGCAGCACATGACAGAACGGGGGCGCAGGATGGGAGCAGCACATGAGAGAATAGGGCAGCACATGACAGAATGGGGGTGCAGGATGGCAGCAGCACATGACAGAACGGGGGTGCAGGATGGGAGCAGCACATGACAGAACGGGGGTGCAGGATGGAAGCAGCACATGAAAGAACGGGGGTGCAGGATGGGAGCAGCACATGATAGATCGGGGGTGCAGGATGGAAGCAGCACATGACAGAACGGGGGCGCAGGATGGGAGCAGCAAATGACAGAATGGAGGCACAGGATGGGTGCAGCACATGTCAGAATGGAGGCGCAGGATGGGTGCAGCACATGTCAGAATGGGGGCGCAGGATGGGAGCAGCACATGTCAGAATGGGGGCGCTGGATGGGAGCAGCACATGACAGAATGGGGGCGCAGGATGGGTGCAGCACATGACAGGATGGGGACGCAGGATGGAGCAGCACATGACAGCATGGGGACGCAGGATGGAGCAGCACATGACAGGATGGGGATGCAGGATGGAGCAGCACATGACAGGATGGGGACGCAGGATGGAGCAGCACATGACAGGATGGGGACGCAGGATGGAGCAGCACATGACAGGATGGGGACCATATACCGATATAAATGCTCGCCACCCGGGCGTAGAACGGGTTCAATAGCTAGTATATATATATATTTATATATATATTTATTTGTTTTTCTTTTTTCTGTACGCGGCAATCCATTTGCATTTCCAATTGATTTTTGTATTCCTTCTATGCTATCCTTTGTTTTTTTAAATTTTTTGGACTACAGGTTTTTCAATTTTTAACAATGAAGCTGGATTATCTTTCCTTCCTCATATTATAATCTATAACCTTAACAACTGATGTTTCGCATACAGATGTTGTAACATATGCAGTGGTGAATTCCATTATGTTGCAATCTTACAAATTAGTCATTGCTCAGTTATACCCCTCTTTCGCTACAAATTCTAGGGTCTGTTCTTTGCTACATAAAAATGGTTGAAGTTCTCACACTGTCCTCTAATAATGAGAGCGACCTTGTTCTAGTAGGTCAATTTTTCTAAAAAATGCTACAAGATCAAATTGAGGGTGCTGTGCAGCGAGCATGTGTTACTTTGCGAAAATTGCATATCTGCCACAATATTTAATGCCTTTTTTACTCACTGGGCTGTCCAGTACTAGTTGACAAGAAGTCATCCCGTGCGACAATTAGTACAATTTTATGCCTCATTTATAGTGGGGACAAGATGATGTCCATTGAGTAGGATGTGGAGGAAGTTCACATGTACTGCCTAGGGTGGATGTATCATCAAGAGGAAAAAAATGAGCTTGCTTTTTGATGTGCACGACCATTGTACAAATCATTGACTCAATGAGCCTTAAAATATGCGTAAAGTGTCTGGCCATAATACCTTCTGTAGACAGTGGAGCACAACTTGCAGCACTATTTCAATTCAAGGGAGTGGACCACAGTCATAAATAATGCTACATATCTTTCCATGAGACTGAGTACTGGCAACTCTTTCACAAAAGGCAGTACAATGCAGCATCAATTGTAGTGAATTTGGACTTGCAAGAGTTCTCCCTATTTCCACACAAACATTTGACTGAAAACTTCTTTCTTGGGCACAAAAAAGGCTAACTGATGATGGAACAGAGGGAGAGCAAGAAGAGTATGGAAGCAGTAGATGAAAATGATGGGGCAAATGATGACCACATACTACTTGTAGATGTTGACTATTTATCAGAAAGACAATCTGAAAGATGGCAGCTTTAGTTTTGCCCACATGAGTAGGTGATGGCATTACATTTGCTGACATAGAGACTTAGTTATTATTATGTATTATTATTAATATTTATTATTATAGCGCCAGTTCATAACTAAAGTGTGTAGCTTATTTTACAACCTGCACATTGCAAACAATTGGTCCTGCAAAAATGAATTCTCACATCTGAGATGCCGGCACATATGAATTTCCAGCATCAAGACCACCACTACAGCTTCCAGGCTTTATTTAGCCACCATCAGCAGCATCAGCTCTGACATCACCTGCTCCCACAACTACTGCAGGAGAAGC
The DNA here is from genome assembly GCF_032444005.1 of Ranitomeya imitator. Classification (NCBI taxonomy): domain Eukaryota; kingdom Metazoa; phylum Chordata; class Amphibia; order Anura; family Dendrobatidae; genus Ranitomeya; species Ranitomeya imitator. The sequence continues at coordinate 1,078,992,907 of NC_091282.1, read as the reverse complement.
AAATCTTCCCACAGAACTATTTTAGATGGAAGTCAGAGCCACTCGCTGAGGATCTGTTTATACCAAGGAAGGTGACGGGCACAAGGGGGCATTCTTTGCGTCTGGAGGAGAGAAGGTTTTTCCACCAACATAGAAGAGGATTCTTTACTGTTAGGGCAGTGAGAATCTGGAATTGCTTGCCTGAGGAGGTGGTGATGGCGAACTCAGTCGAGGGGTTCAAGAGAGGCCTGGATGTCTTCCTGGAGCAGAACAATATTGTATCATACAATTATTAGGTTCTGTAGAAGGACGTAGATCTGGGGATTTATTATGATGGAATATAGGCTGAACTGGATGGACAAATGTCTTTTTTCGGCCTTACTAACTATGTTACTATGTATGTTACTATGTTACTCTTTAATATCAACTATACCACAATTCTCCTTTGATGAAATTGCTTCTTCAACACTCCAGCCTTTTTCCCATTTATCAGCACCATGACTTGGCTTACAATTGTCTCGGTGTGTTAATTTTCCCAAGTATCCTGCTTCCACACTTGATTCAAATGTTGAGATTTGCCCTGACTCAGCGTGCCATTACCATTCCTAGTTATTCCTAGTTAAAACTAGATGAAAATAATCCTTGCTTGCTGAACTTCTCAGTCACTGTGGAGAATGAAAGCTATGGAGATGGAAAGATATGAAATTCTAACGAATCCCTTTTGAAGCATTTGCCTGTGCCTTTAGGTGTGCAGTTCCTTCAATGTCTACTATAGGTTCACTTTAACTTCACATTGGTTCTCTCTACTGACAGACTTGGTATAAGGAAAAAAGCAAGAACTTTTTAGCTTTGACTTAATAAGAACTTATAGGACAGAGTTGCTCTCCTGAAGAGTCCAGCTGGCCAGTCCTATTTTGGTTGATGTCCACAGACCAGTAGCAATCACCAAGCCAACTGCTGCATCAAGCTACAGTGATAAAGTATCACAACCATGCTATTTGGATAGAACAGAATCTTATATAATTAAGCTTCTTAGCTGTGCAAATTGAAAAGTAGAGGAAGATAAACTACGTTAACCTCTTCACACGTCGGTGGTTTGCCCTTTATTTGTTTTCATTTTTTCCTCCCTTTCTTTCAAGAGCCACAGCTTTTTACTTTTCTGCCCACATAGACAACAGGACGCTTTGTTTTTTGCTGGACGAGTTTAATCTACACCATTCATTTTATGATATGATGCACTGGAAAGTGTCAAACTAATTCCAAGTGCATTGAATTAGCAAAAAAGTGCAATTTCACAATCTTTTTTTGGGGGGGTGTTATTTAACATGTGTGCTGCACGGTAAAACTTGCCTAGCAACATGATTCTCAAGATCAGTATGATTACGCAGATACCACAGGTATTTTCATAACTGTGACCCAAGAGGACTTCTGATCAAGGGAATTGACGTGGTCCACACAGGTTTTACGGGGGGAAATGTCAAAAAATTATTGGCGCAGAGGGAATTAAAATGGATTGTTACACTAGGAACAGTTAAACCATTTGGGCTTAATGAGGCCCTTAATTTTGCACCCTTTCTGTAAAGAAATTTAATTAGAGGTGGCTTTGTTTGTTTTTTTGCTCATACTCTCTTCCACTTGTATGTTTTTAACTGGTTTTTGTGTGTGTTTTTATCTGATTTTAATTATTGTTTTTTCTTCTTTGAATAGTTTTTTAATGTTAATCTATCCCCTGCGGTATGATGAACTACATCTGATCTTTACATCACAGTTATCCCCATCATTGTTTGAATACTCCTTGACGAATCCACTTGGTTTGGGACCACAAAAGATAGGAGACTCGAAGACTGAATTATCGCTATCATGATGCCATGAAACACTAAAATTTGGAATAACCCTTTTATGATATATGTTATATTGTAATTGCATCTAAAGTTCATTTGGTATTTATATCTGTTGCTGTGGCTGTGGTGCGCGTGATCCCGCTTGCCACTGCCTGCTGCCCTTCGTGGTCCAGCAATGGTCGCCGCTGGCATCTGACTGGGAGCTATGGTTACCTCCTGCTCCTGCTTGGATGCTGGGCGGTGACGTGCCGGGTGGCACGGGTTTGGTGGGGTTGGCCGCAGGTGCATGCGCCGTATACACACAGCCCAGCAGCAAAAAAAATAAAGCCGGTCACATGATACACATGTGACCGGTTACCAGGGATACTTAAGTCCTGCAGGACAATGGAAACACACCTCCCCTTGAGAAAGCCATGCTGTAAAGTGGTGAAATGTACGTCGGGGTGCGTCCAGTTGTGCATGACGGTAACAGTAAGGTTAACCCTTATTCTTTCTGTCTAATACCTATGTTATAACTTTGTACCTACATGGTAGCATGTGAGACGGAGCTATTATGAACTGTGGACTTTATCATGCATTACCATTGGGACAGAACTTGTGTTGTCCTCCCCCTAGACGTCTTGTGGGGATATGTTTGGACACATTATTGGATAGGGTTATTTACCTCATATATTTTTGGTCTTTTTTGTTGGACGTTCATATTTATATGGTGCTGTATGTTGCTCATTGGTGCCCTTTACCATTATATATATATATACTGTATATATATATATATATATATATATATTATATTTTTTTTAAATTGCTTGTCAATATACATGTGATTGTATTAATAAAGATTTGTCATAAGTTTTTCTACCATAAAACTCCTATGTTTCTCCTTTGTTAGTATATTGTAATGGAGTGGTATACAGGTAGCTAGGTGATGGTGCTTGGCTTACTGATTAATATGAGTCTGGGCATTTTTGTATAGATACCACACATGTATAGCTTTTTTTATTTAAGTGGTGAAAGAAAAATTAAAATAAAAAAAAAACCAAACAAAACTGCTGCTTGTGTTGCCATTTTCCAAAACCTGTAAAGATTTAAATTTGCGGCTGTATGGAGACTGTTTTTTGCACACTGAGCTGACATTTTTACTGATACCATTTTGTGATAGATGCAATGTTTTGATCATCTCTTATTGTATTTTACTGCAATGTTGTTGCAATAAAAAAAGCAATTCTGGCTTTTGGATTTTTTTCGTGCTATGCCATGTACTGTATTTTCCAGCGTATTAGATGACCTTTTAACCCCTGAAAATCTTCTTAAAAGTCGGGGGTCGTCTTATATGCCAGGTGTCGTCTTATAAGGCGGGTGCAGACCAATGTGCATATGGTGGGGGGAGTGGTCCCGATGATGAAGAGAGGGGGTTTCTCACAGGGAAGGTGTAAGTGGAGCATCCCCCTATTACCTCATTGTGGCAGCGATGCTCTCTGCGGGCCTCTGTGCTGGGGGGCGGCGGCAGTGGTGGCTCCTCTTTGTGCAGAGTGGGGGCTCTGTGCTGGGGGGTGGTGGCTCTTTGTGCAGCGTCGGGGCTCTGCCAGCATTTCCTCACAACCCGGAGGCCCCGGCAGCTCCATTCGGCGATGTGGTGGCCTCTGGAAAAATGGCAACTGGGGGGCGGCACATGCTCAGATTCAGATCTCATCCTGAAATCTCGGGAGACAAGATGTGAAACTGAGCATATATTGCCCCCAGTTGCCATATTCCCAAAGGCTACCGCATCACAAAAATGGAGCGACCGGGGCCTCCGGGCTTTGAGGAAATGCCAGTGGTACCCTGACACTGCACAAAGAGCCACCACCACCCCCAGCACAGAGCCCCCACGCTGCACAAAGAGGAGCCGCCGCCCCAGCCTAGATTCCCACACTGCTGAAAGAGGAGCTGCCACTGCCCCCAGCACAGAGACCCACAGGGAGCATCGCTGCCACAATGAGGTAATAGGGGGATACTCCACTTACACCTTCCCTGTGAGACAAGGCTGGATTTAAGAGTTGGGTGGCCTGGGGCCCATTTTGGAGGGAGGCCCATTTTTCAAGGTAATTAAATACAAAATACCAGATACAGATACCATAATAATAGTCCTCGGCAACCATCCATAAACTACTTGGGATAATACCCTGAGAAGCTTCCCAATAGCGTAGCACATATGACTTGAATCACAAAAAGGTACTAAACAAAAAGGTATATTTTATTTACCATAGAAAATTACCATAAAATACAATTAAATGAAAATCAAAATCCAAGTATCATGAACAGAGCTATTTGAATATACGGTACAGGTGCACCCATGAAAAAATGTGTTGCACCACAGAAACAGGGTATGGGCACAGAAGTAATAAAGCAGAGCAAGATTTTTTCAATATAACCAGCAATATTAGAATAATAAAGTGCCAGTGCATAATATCCAGAGTGGCTACAGTCCCCTAGTAACACATGGGTATGGGGAAACACATATCCCTCAATTCAAAATCGGTCTCGTACCGCATAGTAAGAAACCCATCATGTAAAAGAACAAGTATTAACTTTCGGCCCGAGGAAGCCGAAAACAAAACGAGCGTCAGGGTACGTGTGTGCACCTATGGAAAAGGATATGGGTAAGAATATATAATTGGAACACTTGTTCTTTTACATGATAGGTTTCTTACTCTGCGGTCCGAGACTGATTTTGAATTGAGGGATATGTGTTTCCCCATACCCATGTGTTAGTAGGGCACTGTAGCAACTCTGGATATTATGCACTGGCACTTTATTATCCTAATATTTCTGGTAATATTGAAAAAATCTTCCTATGCTTTATTACCTCTGTGCCCATACCCTGTTTCTGTGGTGCAACACATTTTTTCATGGGTGCTCCTGTACCGTATATTCAAAAAGCTCTGTTCATGACACTTGGATTTTGATTGTCATTTAATTGTATTTTACGGTAATTTTCTATGGTAAATAAAATATACCTTTTTGTTTAGTACCTTTTTTGTGATTTCTATGCTTCGAGTCATGTGTTCTATTCCATTTTTCAAGGTGTTGCAATATGTAGTGCAAAAACACAAAATGAAACGAACGCAAGTTTATTTACAAAAATCATTTACGCAGAGTAATTCAGGTAAAAGCATTCATTTTTTTACAATCCAGGCACTTTCCTTGATTTTCGTGCTGCAAAATCACTAATGATGTCACTAAAGGCCAATTCACGCAGTACATCTGACTCAATGCTCATGATAGCCAAATTTACAAGTTGTTCCTGCTTCATGGATGTCCTTAATGGGTTTTCAACTAATTTGAGTTTTGAGAAGGAACAGTCATCACCACTGCAGTTTGTTACCATCAAAGTTAGATATATCCTTAGAGCTATCTCAATATTTGCGAAAGTGTCCTGCACACCCTTTTCCATGATAAGCTTGTACATGAAAAGTTCAGTGCTGATATCTTTTGGCTCCTGGTCTGTGAATAAATTGGCAAATGTTACAAACTGACACAGTTCTTAGAAAAATGTAATGTCCAAGTCATCTGAATAAGACCTGACGAGTTGCTCTTCTGCGGTCTTAAGCTCGTCTGAAGACAGTTCTTTTAGATGGCTAAAAAAGCTAAATTTGCTTGATATACCTTTATATGCTTGAAGACGTTGGTCAAGAGAAGCGATAAACTGATCAATGATAGGCAAGAAAGTTTCTGTTCTGTATTTTTCAGGAGGGCTGTATATATCAGAGGCTGTTGCTGTGCTGGCTGTATATAGAATAGAGGCTGAGGAGCAGTATAAAGTGTATACACAGCACTATACTGTAAACAGGTCCACACTATATACATACAGTATACACAAACACACTGTAATGCAGGATATAGTGTGGACCTGTATATACAGTATGGTACTGTGTAGGACAGGAGCTGCAAGAAAGATGCACAGACAGAGACACACAGATAGGCAGAGATCATACTCACCCACCACGACACTGTGAAAACTGGACCACTTCACCTCTGGATCTTTAGTGAAGATCCATTCCAGAGTGAAGTCCTGCCGCGCTCCGTGGTGGAGAATCCTCTTGTCGCGCCAACATCGTGGCTCCGCCTCCCTCCTCTAAGGTAGCTGAACAAACTCTCATCTGATCTTGGTGAATAGGTAACACCTAGAAGCTTCTGTTGAGATCAGAGAAGACTGCCGCATGCCATAAGCTAAGCATTAGGTACAGGGAGGGCACTAAGGAAGTCTGGCTAGGTCAGCCAGGTCAGTAGATGCTGACGCAGGTCAGGTGTCATGACTCTGCCGCTCTGCGCCAGCCACTGAGATGTAGGACCGTAACAAGGTCTCTACACTTTCAATAGTTTCTCTTTTGTTAAATGTTCCTTATCATTAGAAATGGTTCACAGCAAATAGATGTGTATTTTACATGTTTTGAAATATTTATCCCTATATTGGTGGGAGGCCTTGCTTCGTGGGTGGCCCAGGGCCCGGGCCCCTCGGGCCCACCCCTAAATCCGGGTCTGCTGTGAGATGCCCCCTCCTTTTGTCATCAGGACTACTCCCCCCACCATATGCAGATTGGTTCACACCCGCCCTATAGGATGACACACAGCATATAAGAAGACCCCCGACTTTTAAGAAGATTTTATATTTTAACTAGAAAAGTTGGGGGGTCGTCTTATACACCGGAAAATACAGTACCTATTGAATTAATTTATCTTTTTTGATAGATCAGACTATTATGAATACAGTGACACTAAATATGTTTTCTTTTTGTTTTATTTTTAATGGGGCAAAAGAGGGGTGAATTAAACTTTTTAAGATATTTAATAGTCCCCTTAAGAGATTTGAAGCTGTGATCAGCTATTTGCTTGTACTGTACATAGCAATGCATCAGCACTGCTATGTATAGCTAAAATCACGGTCTCCGATGAATGCCACAGGTTAGCTTTGACAGTAGAATCGTCTCAACAAGCACGGAGGACTTCAGCAGACCTCCGGATGTCATGGCAGCCCATCAACACCCCATGATCATGTCATAGGTGCGGCAATCGGTGCATGGAATTACGCACCCCTCTTGGCATGTGTTAAATACAGCTGTTAGAGACTGGCAGCGGCATTTAACAGGTTAACAGCCGGGCAAGGCTCTGCTCGGCACCAACTGTTAAAGTTACATGATGGCTGATTAAATCAGCCATCATCTGCAGTAAAAGATATAGACTCAGTGTGCGAGCACACATGAAAGCTAGGGACACAACATATAACGTATATGTAAGTCATATCTTGTGAAGGGGCTATTCATGAATGCATTGCCACTTTCTAAAGAAGTGCATCCTCACAAGTCACTGTCATGTTATCTGGCTCATTTTATTTATTTATGTATCTGGCTCATTTTATTTATTTATTTATTTATCTGCTTTACGGCCGGCCCTGACAGTCAGTGCAGGGAAGCTGACGGCGGGGGACGTGACAGACATCGGAATGTGAGTATGTACTGTTTTTTTTTTTTTTTACTTTTACAATGGTAACCAGGGTAAATATCAGGTTACTAAGCGTGGCCCTGCGCTTAGTAACCCGATATTTACCCTGGTTACCAGTGAACACATCGCTGGATCGGCGTCACACACGCCGATCAAGCGATGACAGCGGGTGATCAGCGACCAAAAAAAGGTCCTGATCATTCCCCAGCGACCAACGATCTCCCAGCAGGGGCCTGATCAATGGTCGCTGTCACACATAACGAGATCGTTAGCAGGATCGTTGCTATGTCACAAAAAGCGTGACGTTGCACTGAAAATGTAAACAAAATCATTATGTGTGAAGGTACCTTTAGCTTCACCTTGTGCATGTGCTAAATGTTGCTAGAATGCTACTTGGCAGTTTGCCATCGTGGCTCTGCTCCTGTGACTGAAGTCTGAATAAAGTGATCATTTTTTTCTGATATGCCAACTCTGACAGAATATATAAGATCATCATTATGAACATGTTACTCTCCTGAATAAAAGGTTGGTGATGGTTTTGTATTCATAACCCAGCCTTCCTTTTAAACATTGTTTCAAAGGCAAAAAATATTGAAAATAATGCTGACTGCTTCTCTGTTATTACCATAAAATCCAATGCAAACATGAACATGCCATAAGTCATCATGACAAATTGCTGTTAAAGTAAACAATTCGTTAAATGACAATATGGTGTACCAGTAAAGATATTTTTATTGTATTTTGTAAACAAAAAGGAACTTGTTTTTTTCGTCAGTTACTTTATCTAAATATTGAACCTCACCAATGTGAAATGAACGAAAGAACCAAAAAAAGACCGAGATGATGTCCAGTAGTATATTAAATAATGAAATTTATTGAAAATATATAGCAACATAGGGTAGAGGGGGAACAAAATACAAAAAAAGGGGGGCACTGTACCAGGGGACGACAGAGTTATTTGCACAAATGATGTGGTAACTTGTGAAAATTAGCTAAAATATTTATCAATAAAGTGCTGGTGCAGACATACTAGTGACGAAGGCAGACGCTGAAATGCGCGTCGGACCAGGGCGCATCCAGGGGACGTCATCTACACTTATCACAGGTAATTATTATTTGGCCATATTTGTGACTTATTATAAGTCTATAGCACACAACCATGTTGTACCTCTATTTGATTATTAGCTACTTTGGCCACGAGAATGTCTGCACCAGCACTTTATTGATTCATTTAACCCCACATATTAACACACTGGTTACATTATCATTGCAGTAATTGTACTATAACTGTGGTATTGTGATATACATGAGCAATCATTTGGCTATATTAATTTGTCATCAAATATTTTATCTAATTTTCACATGTTACCACATCATTTGTGCAATTAACTCTGTTGTCCCCTGGTACAGTGCCACCCTTTTTTGGTATTTTGTTCCCCCTCTACCCTATGTTGCTATATATTTTCTATACATTTCATTATTTAATATACTACTGGACATCATCTCGGTCTTTTTTTGGTTCTTTCATTCATTTCATAATTGTATTTTTCGGAATTGTCCTTTATATTGTCTATTGGTATATAAAGCTGTGATGGTTTAGAATTTCCTTTTTATGGTTTTAACTATATACTGTATTTTTTGTCATTTAAGTGTATACCCTGGCTTGAGATTTTGTGTCCTTAACCCCACCAATGTGAATGTTACCGTATTTCCATAACATTTCATAAGACTCAGGTAATGCAAGCATATATTCTTTTATTCGAGAGAATCAAGTCATTCATGCAAATTAAAATTTAACTATAGTGTGATTCATTTCTCACAGATGAGGAGAAGTTGGAGAAAAAATATCTCCATCATCCCCATTCTGTCAGTCCATGGAAATTGGACTGCACTGAGATGTCATATAAGTGCAGTCCAAAGTTTTCCATGGACTCATTGAATTACATAGTTGAGTTTTTCCCTGGACTAGCTTGGTCCAAAGAAAGAATCAAATATGTGCACGTCTTTTACTCACGGTGTAGGACAAACTAAGTGCAGCACAAAGGGATAAGGGAAAGGGAACCAAACACTGAGGAAGGGGGGAGTGGAGTCACCCTGTCTGTCCTATCATTCCTATATAGGTTCTGCCACCATCACCGAGCAGGATACCTAATCCCTGCCTGACCCCAGCAATAAGCCCTGCATCGGGGGGACAGGATGGGCACTAGTCAACCCTCACTACCACTAAAGACAACTGGGATAGACAAATTAAACAAGGGCTTGAGAAGAATCAAAGAGAAACACCAATGTCTTCCAAATTACAAAAAGGATGATAGCTGACAGCTACTGTTCCAAGCCTCAACAGGGAAATGCAAATCGAAAATATCACCTGCACTTGCAAGCAGCAAGCAGGAAGTATATCAACACTGAGGTCCAGGGGAGGTGGCCACTCATCTGCAAAGCAAACTACAGAGACCTTCTGCAAACAGATGCAGTACAATAGTCCGCAGCCTCTGGCACATCCATGACAACTGCACCATATAATAACATTGATCCGAGAGTTTCGTCAGATCACACTCAGACCTATAATACACTAGTCTGCACAAGCCCTAAAAGAAACAACAGAAATATCCCTTTAACATTGTGTTTTAATATATGCACTGTGATATTTATCTAAGAATCACTGTAATGACAAGCATTAAAGCTGCATTTACCAAACATGTCAGAAATATGATGAATGAATGTGGGTATGCAAAACCATGAGCAGAACCTAATGGTGTATGAGAAATATAAGAAGCAAAAGGTGAATACAAGGACACAAAATGAGATTTTTCACAGCTATAAAATTAGGACAGAATAAGAAGAAGCGTGGAGTAAATCTGAGAGCTGATTCCGAAATGAAATGGAACAGTACACTAAACCTATCCGGCTGTGTTCCCAGCTTATGCTAAATCATTGCAGAGCTATATGCCTGGATTCTCTTGGGGAAAATCTTGCTCATTACTGCATATCATGTACCACCGAGTATTCAACTATGATTCATTAAGTCTTGTATTTAGATGTATGCTTCTAAAATCCTCTAGCAATTTCAGCACTTAAAAAATATTATTGCATTTCTTTTGAACCTCGAACCTATACGAAATGTATCAGGTTAAATCGCATAATTTTTAACAATTGCTGTTTTAATACTAATAGAATAACAACACTGCAAGAGGTCATTGCCTATCTGTAAAGACAAATTGAAGAAGCAATGCATTCCAGCTACACTTGTGTTATCAGCCTGTACGCCCTTATGGCCCTTCATAATAGCTTTCTTTGCTACATTGATGTAAATTAGGGAAATTACAATATGAGAACATTGAAAATAAAGGTTTCCAGAAAAATGCGATAGACTTTAAGTATCTCTTGCAGAAAAACATTGCTCTCTTGTGCATAATAGTAACATGAGAAGGTACATTTGTAAGAGAGGCTGTAATTAAAAAGAAAATTAAAGCCTCCTGGCTGCTGGTAAATTAACAGATGTTTGTAAACTATTAAATATTGTTTCAGAAGTAGAGTTATTCAGATTAGGCTTTGATCCAGGCTAGTTTGCACTGTAAAGCATAGCTTGAAGTATTTGACCACCAATGAAAAACGTATCCTACAGATATCACTAGTCCACTTACAGTGTTATCATCTATTTATGTGGCAATTGGGCTATTTGGACTTTAAAGGGGTTGTCCAGCCGTAGGCAACATGGTTGCGGTCACTCTGGTGGCAGACTGGTGAATCCTCACATCCATGCACTGTGGACTATGAGAACTCTACAGTGCCAACGGTGGCCGCATTACCTCAAGTATGAGATTTACATACATGTGCCAAGTCATGTATGGCACATGTGCCACGTAGATGGGCACAGCCTCTATTAATTCCAGTGTGTTGAGCAAAGCTGGACAAAGTTTAGTCAGAATGTGGCCTGAAGGATGCAGGGTGTGCAATGTGATGATTCACAAATCTTCAGTCACATAGAGTGTCTACATACTTGTAGCCTAAGGCCAGTCAACCCCTTTAAGGAACAAAGGCACTAAGAAACTACATGTTTCCAAGATCATGACTGTTGGGTGCACAGGTTACTGTCTTACTGTGAAAGTCTCCAGTCACTCAGTGTGACTGCAGACTATTGAATCCTTACAGTGAACGCATCGCAAGCTGTTAGGATTCTCTGGTGGTGCCAGTAAAAGCGGGCAGTCACATGACTGCTAGGATGCAGGTTGCATGCTACTGGCCACATTCTGACTAGACATCCTCAGCCTTGCTCTATTCACTTGTATTGAGTGAGGACCAGAACATCTAGTAGGTGTTTAACCGTATGTATACAAGTTGCATACTTGTGGGCACATAATCACCCAGTCTTGATAGCAACAACAAAAACTCCTGACAGCATATGTGAGTTCTGTAAGGATTCTGTAGTATGTAGTCACATAGAGTGACTGCAGAATTTCACTGCAACACTGCTTAACTCCTTTAATGAAATTGTCCATCAATAACTTTTTTTTCCAAACTGCTTTTAAAATTCTTTTTATTTTCTGTAAAATTGCTGGGTTAGGCCAGCATGGATCAAGTTGGAATGGATTGACCCATTCATTCTTTGGGAAGACAGAATATTATACATCCCACCTCTCCTCTCTCGAGTGATAATGCATCACTTACTGTAGGAACATGCCAGATGAGGTAAGGCAAATCAATTACAAAGAAAGCCGCTGTAAATATTAATTTGCATTGAGGCAGGTTAACCTATCCAGTCTTGGGCAAACGCTTTAAAAGGTGATCCAGTCTTAAATGAAAAGCGTGCGGTCGCTCTCTATGACTATAGACTTTTGAATCCTCACATTGCTAACACTATGTACTGTGAAGATTCTGGGAATGGTGGTAATGTCACCACAAATATGCAATGTGATATTTTTTGCCACATTTTGACTAGACTGTTTCCAGCCTCAAGACACTTACATTGAGTGAGGCCACGCCCATCTATTCGGAATGTGGCCGGGAATATTCCTATTGCATACTTGCAGTTATATGTCTACAGGTCCCAGTACTGGCACCACAAATCCTCACAGTGCGCAATGCACAATGAAAGGGTTCACAAGTCTGCAGTTACATCGACTGACAGCAGACATGTAGCATGCGACAGCACAATCCCTTTAAGCAATGCAAAATGTATCAGTCAAGATCAATGAGACAGTTGCAAGTATGATGCAACTGGACCCAGACTTCAGTTTATGGGTGTTAGGTGTCGAGTTCCCGCCTCTGCACAGGGGGAATCTCGAACCATCTCTGCTGCGGTCTCCCATTCTTCTCCAGCCACAGTGGAGTCTGCTCAGCGGAGACATCGGTCCCAGCGTCTTGCTCAGTCTCTCTCTGTGCATAGGGTTACTGCTGCTTTTCCTGCTTCTGCCATTGAAGCTAGTGCTGGGCAGTGGCGAGCAGACGCTTTTGGGACTAAGTCCTGCTTTTTACCTTCTGAGCATGCCCAGGGTGAGATCTCCCATTGGAGATCGAGGGTCACATGCTCAGATGCTGCAGCGGTTCCCATTGGTCCTCCAGGAAGGTCTTGAAGGTGCTAAACTTCTGTGGCAGCTTCCCATTGGTCCTTTATTGGAAGGTCCTGAACGTGCTGCAGCTATATAAGCTTCGCATGACTGCACGGCCAAGCGCTAGTGTACATTTGTAAACATGTGTGTGTTGTGAGTGAAAGTCGTTCTTTAAAAAACCCTCCCTATTGGATGACTGTTCGCGGAAGGTGGATGATTGCTGTCTAGCGCCCGACTTATCCAACAGCACGTTACACACGAATACAGCATCTAGTTGCTGTGTCCGCCAGTGCAGCACCGTGCGCTTTCACAGCGCTTTCCTGACCCAAGCCTGGGTGGTTAGTGGCGTCCGCCAGTGCAGCACCGCACACACTCTCGTGCATTCTTTTGTTATTATTTTGGTTACGCTGACACCCCAGTTGCAGTGTCGACCGCAAGTAGTCTACACAGACTCAGATCCCAAGTCTTAGGACTGAGCTCGAAGACTCCTTGCTTGTGCACTTGTGTGCGGTACCGCGGTCCTGACTTAACAGGGTTCGCTTCCTTCACACAGGGTGTAGTTAACCCGTGTGTGTATTCACATTGTACCGCCATATAGTCCGTCATTACTTGGCAGCAGGTTCCATCTCTGCATGGTGGACCCCGGGCTGCGAATACACCTTATTCTACCTATCTTATTATTTGGTGCGTTCCGCTAGCCCTAACATTACACTAGCGCCAGGGTCTGGTTATTAATGACGGACAAACAGCAATCCTTGCAGTACATCCAGCAGCTGGAGGGTAGGTTGGAGGCTCTCGAGCGCACAACCTCAGCTGTGGATGTAACCATAGTTGCTGTTCAAGCTGCTAGCGTGGCTGCAGCAACCTTGTCCACTGCCACCCCTGTACCGACTCTATCTCGCCTCCCACTGCCAGAAAAATTTTCTGGTGATAGTAAGTCTTGTAGGGGTTTCGTGAGTCAGTGCTCTATACATCTCGAGCTTCTGGCCTCTCGTTTCCCTACAGAGCAGGCAAAGGTGGGGTTTATTGGGTCTCTCCTGTCAGACAGGGCGTTGGAGAGGGCTACGCCACTGTGGGAATGTGGCGATCATGTGGTGCAGAGTGCTTCATTTTTCCTGAGCACTCTGAAACAGGTCTTTTTAGGACCTCGTGTCACCCATGATATGGCGCTCCAACTGTTGGCATTGACTCAGGGCTTGTCCTTGGTCAGCTATCCACTTCCGCACCCTAGCATGTGAGCTGGAGTGGTCGGATAAAGCCCTAATTCTGATATTTTGGAGGGGGCTGGCTGACCACGTGAAGGATGCCCTGGCCACTAGGGAGATTCCCGCCATACTGGAGGAGTTAATAGCAGTATCCACTCGTATTCACCTCCATTTTCATGAGCGGAGGTTAGAGCGAGCCCAGTTTAGGCAGAGGTTTCGGCTTGCTCCCACTTTCGCCAAACCTTTGGAATCTCTAGTCCAGGTCCCTGAGTCACATGAGGCCATGGAAGTGACACGAGCGGGATCTATGTTCCGGACCGCTCGTGCACTCCAGGTTTGTCATGTTTGCCAGCAGTCAGGACATCTTGCCACCAGATGTCCCCAGCGGTCGAGGAAACATCAGCGTCTAGTGGTAGTAGGTGGAGGTACACTAGACGCTGCGATGTTTGCCTCCAAATTGTCCTTTAAGGGGACAATAACAATAGGCTCATTCACTCACTCGGTAGAGCTCTGCGTGGATTCTGGGGCAGAGGGCAATTTTATGTCTTCTGCCTTTGCCCAACATCACGCAATACCCCTGGTTATGCTAGCTCAACCAGCAACGGTATGAGTGGTGAATGGGTCGACACTGCCCTCACAGATAACACACCAGACCATCCCTTTTACTCTGTCCATGTCGCCATTCCATCAGGAGATTATATCTCTGCTCATCATTCCTGAGGGAATTGATGACGTCCTGTTGGGGATACCTTGGCTACGGTACCACTCTCCTCATATCGAGTGGTCCTCAGGCAGAATTCTTGGATGGGGAGAATCTTGTGGGGGTAGGTGTCAGAGGGAGTGCGTTCAGGTTGCTACTACAGAGGTAACCGCAGATCTATCTTCTCTTCTTACGCAATATTGGCCCTATGCAGACGTGTTCTCCAAAAAGGCGGCGGAGACCCTTCTGCCCCATCACCCCTATGACTGTCCTATTGATCTCATGCCTGGTGCTGAGCCTCCCCGGGGTCGAGTTTATCCGTTATCTTTCCCAGAGACGGAGGCAATGTCTAAGTACATTCAAGAGAATCTGGCAAGAGGGTTCATCAGGAAGTCAGTGTCACCTGCTGGGGCAGGGTTCTTTTTTGTGCAGAAGAAGAATAGGGAACTACGCCCATGCATAGATTATAGGGGTCTTAACGCCATCATCATTAAGAATAAGTATCTTTTGCCCCTGATATCTGAGCTTTTTGATAGGCTACGGGGAGCAAGGGTATTTACTAAATTAGATCTGCGGGGTGCTTACAACCTGATTCGCATCCGTGAGGGGGACGAAAGGAAGACGGCTTTTAACACCAGGGATGGGCCCTATGAACATCTGGTGATGCCCTTCGGGCTCTGTAATGCCCCAGTCATTTTCCAAGACTTTGTGAACAACATTTTCCGGGATATGCTTTCCACCTCGGTTGTAGTTTATCTGGATGATATTCTCATCTACTCTCCAGATATAGACTCCCACCGTAGAGATGTTTGCAAGGTCTTCAACCTCCTACGGGCTAATTCCCTCTATAACAAGTTGGAGAAGTGTGTGTTTGAGCAGGAGCCCTTGCCTTTCCTTGGCTATATCATCTCTGCCCAGGGATTGGCTATGGATCCTGCCAAGCTACAGGCTGTGATGGACTGGCAGGAACCCCATTCTCTTAAAGCGGTGCAGCACTTTATGGGGTTCATTAATTACTATCGCCAGTTCATTCCCCACTTCTCAACTTTGGTAGCTCCCTTGGTTGCCCTCACCAAGAAGGGGGCAAATCCCAAGTTGTGGTAGGAGAAGGTCTCCAAGGCCTTTTTCTTGATTAAGTCACACTTCGCTAGCGCTCCCATCCTGCATCGCCCCGATGTAGATAGGCCATTTATTATGGAGGTGGATGCCTCATCCGTTGGTGCTGGAGCAGTCCTCTTCCAAAAGGATGCTCAAGATCGGAAGCATCCTTGCTTCTTCTTCTCTAAGACCTTTTCACCAGCGGAGAGGAATTATTCCATCGGGGACAGGGAGTTGCTAGCTATGAAGTTGGCTTTCTCAGAGTGGAGACATCTTCTGGAGGGAGCTCGCTTTCCCTTCCAGGTGTTCACAGACCACAAGAACTTGGTGTATTTACAGACAGCCCAGCGGCTAAATTCTCGTCAGGCTAGATGGTCCCTGTTCTTCTCCCGGTTCCATTTCACCCTCCATTTTCTTTCCGGGGAGAAGAACGTTCGTGCAGACGCTCTTTCTCGTTCTGTAGTATCATCATCATCATCAGAGGAGGAGCCTTGGCTTATTGTCCCTTCAGAGAGCCTGAGAACGGTGGCTTCGGTTTCGCTAGTCTGTGCCCCCAGGCAAGACTTTCATTCCATCTAATTTCCGACCGGAGGTTCTCTCTTGGGCTCACTCGTCCATGGTGGGTGGACCCTTTGGGACCAAGAGGACATCTGAGCTCTTGGCGAGGGCGTACTGGTGGCCGCATATGGCTCGTGACATCGCAGAATATGTTTGGGCATGTGTCTCCTGTGCCAAGAACAAGTCTCCTCGGCAATGGCCAGCTGGGTTGCTTTACCCCATGCCGGTGGCGGACAGGCCTTTGGAGATGATCGGGATGGATTTTGTGGTGGGTTTACCCAAGTCTCGTAACTGCACCATTATCTGGGTGATCACCGACCATATTTCCAAAATGGTGCACTTGGTGCCTATTCCACGGCTACCTTCTGCACGGTCTCTGGCCGTGTTGTTCATCAAACATATCTTTCGCCTATACGGTATGCCAGACAAAATTGTTAGTGACCGGGGTCCCCAGTTTGCGTCTCGATTCTGGAGAGAGCTTTGTCGTCTACTCAGTTTTGAGTTGAATCTCTCTTCGGCATATCATCCCGAGACGAATGGGTTGGTAGAGAGGGCCAACCATACCCTGGTCACATATTTTCGACATTTTGTTTCTGCCAGGCAGGATGACTTGGCATCCTTGCTACCGTGGGCAGAGTTTGCGCTTAACATCACCATAGCCGACTCCACTGGTCAGACTCCATTCCTCCTAAATTACGGCCAGCATCCTTGTGTCCCTGTGCCCATGCCCGTGTCTTCCGCCGACTCCAGGGTGGCAGACTGGGCTGTGGAGGCACGGGACATTTGGGACCGCACTCAGGATGCCATTATGGCCTCCAAGGAGAGAATGAGGTCCTCCACCGATGCTCATCGGCGCCCCGCTCCAACCTTTGCTCCTGGTGACTTAGTGTGGCTCTCTGCCCATAACATCAGGCTGCGTGTTGAGTCCACTAAGTTTGCACCTCACTACTTGGGTCCCTTCAAGGTCCTCGAACAGGTTAACCCTGTGGTCTACCATCTGGCCCCTCTTAAAACCCGTATACATGTCCCGGTTTTCCGAGTCATCTGCCGGGACATCGGGTTCGTCTATGGACGATTACGAGGTGAACGTTATTTTGGGATGCAAGGTGGTACGTGGCAAAAAAATCTATTTGGTGGATTGGAAGGGTTATGGCCCAGAGGACAGGTCCTGGGAGCCTGCTGAACAGATTCGAGCTCCACAGCTTATTGCTGCCTTCGAGCGTAGCGAGGTCCAAGGAGGGGGGGACGCTAGGAGGGGGGTAATGTTAGGTGTCGAGTTCCCGCCTCTGCACAGGGGGAATCTCGAACCATCTCTGCTGTGGTCTCCCATTCTTCTCCAGCCGCAGTGGAGTCTGCTCAGCGGAGACGTCGGTCCCAGCATCTTGCTCAGTCTCAGGCTGGAGTCACACTCAGCGTAAGACAATACGGTCCGTATATTACGGCAGTAATATGCTGAAAAGTCCCCAAAATAGTGGTCCGTAGCTCCTCCGTAGGCAGTGTGTTTCAGCGTTTTTTGCGCATGGCATCCTCCGTATGTAATCCGTATGGCATCCGTACTGTGTGTTTTTCTCGCAGGCTTGCAAAACCTACATACGGCTATACAAGGGATCCATGTGTAAAAAAAAAAACATGTATACTGTCTATATATATATATATATGTCAGTAGACACATATATATATATATTCTTACTTCATACAGCGCTAGATAGCTTTAAAGCCGGTAATTCAATTGCCGGCTTTTGCTATCTCCTTCCTAAAACCCGACATGATATGAGACCTGGTTTACATACAGTAAACCATCTCATATCATCTTTTTTGTTGCATATTCCACGCTACTAATGTTAGTAGTGTGTATATGCCAAATTTGGCCGTTCTAGCTATTAAATTAAAGGGTTAAATGGCGGAAAAAATTGGCGTGGGCTCCCGCGCAATTTTCTCCGCCAGAGTAGTAAAGCCAGTGACTGAGGGCAGATATTAATAGCCTGGAGAGGGTCCATGGTTATTGGCCCCCCTGGCTAAAAACATCTGCCCCCAGCCACCCCAGAAAAGGCACATCTGGAAGATGCGCCTATTCTGGCACTTGGCCACTCTCTTCCCATTCCCGCGTAGCGGTGGGATATGGGGTAATGAAGGGTTAATGCCACCTTGCTATTGTAAGGTGACATTAAGCCAAATTAATAATGGAGAGGCGTCAATTATGACACCTATCCATTATTAATCCAATACTAGTAAAGGGTTAAAAAATACACAAACACATTATTAAAAAGTATTTTAATGAAATAAAAACAAAGGTTGTTGTAATAATTTATTCTACGCTCAATCCAATCACTAAAGTCCCTCGATCTGTAACAAAAAAAATAAATAAACCAACAATATCCATACCTTCCGAAGATCTGTAACGTCGAACGATGTAAATCCATCTGAAGGGGTTAAAATATTTTGCAGCAAGGAGCTCTGCTAATGCAGCGCTGCTCCTTGCTGCAAAACCCCGGAGAACGAAGGTAAAGTAGGTCAATGACCTATATTTACCTTCATTTGCGGTGAGGCGCCCTCTGCTGGTTGTTCCTAGATCGTGGGAACTTTCCTAGAAAGCTCCCAGGCTCGAGTTCATAAGAGGTGCCCTCTGCTGGTTGTCCTCATATGAACTTGAGCCTGGGAGCTTTCTAGGAAAGTTCCCATGATCTAGGAACAACCAGCAGAGGGCGCCTCACCGCAAATGAAGGTAAATATAGGTCATTGACCTACTTTACCTTCATTCTCCGGGGTTTTGCAGCAAGGAGCAGCGCTGCATTAGCAGAGCTCCTTGCTGCAAAAATTTTTAACCACTTCAGATGGATTTACGTCGTTCCACGTTACAGATCTTCGGAAGGTATGGATATTGTTGGTTTATTTTTTTTTGTTACAGATCGAGGGTCTTCAGTGATTGGATTGAGCGTAGAATAAATTATTACAACAACCTTTGTTTTTATTTCATTAAAATAATTTTTAATAATGTGTTTGTGTATTTTTTAACCCTTTACTACTATTGGAATAATAATGGATAGGTGTCATAATTGACGCCTCTCCATTATTAATTTGGCTTAATGTCACCTTACAATAGCAAGGTGGCATTAACCCTTCATTACCCCATATCCCACCGCTACACGGGAATGGGAAGAGAGTGGCCAAGTGCCAGAATAGGCACATCTTCCAGATGTGCCTTTTCTGGGGTGGCTGGGGGCAGATGTTTTTTGCCAGGGGGGGCCAATAACCGTGGACCCTCTCCAAGCTATTAATATCTGCCCTCAGTCACTGGCTTTACTACTCAGGTGGAGAAAATTGCGCGGGAGCCCACGCCAATTTTTTCCGCCATTTAACCCTTTAATTTAATAGCTAGAACGGACAAATTTTGCATATACTCACTACTAAAATTAGAAGTGTGGAAATATGCAAAAAAAAGGTGATATGAGATGGTTTACTGTATGTAAACCATGTCTCATATCATGTCGGGTTTAGGAAGGAGATAGCAAAAGCCGGTAATTGAATTACCGGCTTTAAAGCTATCTAGCGCTGTATGAAATAATAATATATATACATATATGAGTCTCACTGACATATATATATATATATACCTATTCTATGTGTACACATTTATTCTACCTATTCTAATGTAAGCTGTCAGTGTGATTTTACTGAACACCGCACTGAATTGCCGGCATTTCTCTCTAACACCGCTGCGTATTTCTCGCAAGTCACACTGCTGGTCCATGTGTAATCCGTATTTTTGGGGCTTCCATAGACTTTCATTGGCTTTTTTTGGGGCAATACGGTGACAAACGTAGCATGCTGCGATTTTCTACGGCCGTAGAAAGCCGTATAATACTGATCAGTAAAATACGGCAGATAGGAGCAGGGGCATAGAGAATAATTGTGCCATTTGTTTGGCGAGTTTTACGGACGTATTTTCTGCGCTCTTACGTCCGTAAAACTCGCTAGTGTGACTCCAGCCTCACTCTGTGCATAGGGTTACTGCTGCTTTTCCAGCTTCTGCCATTGAAGCTAGTGCTGGGCAGCAGCGAGCAGATGCTTTTGGGACTAAGTCCTGCTTTTTCCCTTCTGAGCATGCCCAGGGTGAGATCTCCCACTGGAGATCGAGGGTCACATGCTCAGATGCTGCAGCGGTTCCCATTGGTCCTCCAGGAAGGTCTTGAAGGTGCTAAACTTCTGTGGCAGCTTCCCATTGGTCCTTTATTGGAAGGTCCTGAGCGTGCTGCAGCTATATAAGCTTCGCATGACAGCACAGCCATGCGTTAGTGTACATTTGTAAACGTGTGTGTGTTGTGAGTGAAAGTCGTTCTTTAAAAAACCCTCCCTATTGGATGACTGTTCGCGAAAGGTGGATGATTGCTGTCTAGCGCCCGACTTATCCAACAGCACGTTACACTTGAATACAGCGTCTAGTTGCTGTGTCCGCCAGTGCAGCACCGTGCGCTTTCACAGCGCTTTCCTTACCCAAGCCTGGGTGGTTAGTGGCATCCGCCAGTGCGGCACCGCACACACTCTCGTGCATTCTTTTGTTAATATTTTGGTTACGCTGACACCCCAGTTGCAGTGTCGACCGCAAGTAGTCTACACAGACTCAGATCCCAAGTCTTAGGACTGAGCTCGAAGACTCCTTGCTTGTGCACTTGTGTGCGGTACCGCGGTCCTGACTTAACAGGGTTCGCTTCCTTCACACAGGGTGTAGTTAACCCGTGTGTGTATTCACATTGTACCGCCATATAGTCCGTCATTACTTGGCAGCAGGTTCCATCTCTGCACGATGGACCCCGGGTAGGTTGGAGGCTCTCGAGCGCACAACCTCAGCTGTGGATGTAACCATAGTTGCTGTTCAAGCTGCTAGCGTGGCTGCAGCAACCTTGTCCACTGCCACCCCTGTACCGACTCTATCTCGCCTCCCACTGCCAGAAAAATTTTCTGGTGATAGTAAGTCTTGTAGGGGTTTCGTGAGTCAGTGCTCTATACATCTCGAGCTTCTGGCCTCTCGTTTCCCTACAGAGCAGGCAAAGGTGGGGTTTATTGTGTCTCTCCTGTCAGACAGGGCGTTGGAGTGGGCTACGCCACTGTGGGAGTGTGGCGATCATGTGGTGCAGAGTGCTTCATTTTTCCTGAGCACTCTGAAACAGGTCTTTTTAGGACCTCGTGTCACCCATGATATGGCACTCCAACTGTTGGCATTGACTCAGGGCTCGTCCTTGGTCAGCCATCCACTTCCGCACCCTAGCATGTGAGCTGGAGTGGTCGGATAAAGCCCTAATTCCGATATTTTGGAGGGGGCTGGCTGACCACGTGAAGGATGCCCTGGCCACTAGGGAGATTCCCGCCACACTGGAGGAGTTAATAGCAGTATCCACTCGTATTGACCTCCTTTTTCATGAGCGGAGGTTAGAGCGAGCCCAGTGTAGGCAGAGGTTTCGGCTGGCTCCCACCTTCGCCAAACCTTTGGAATCTCCAGTCCAGGTCCCTGAGTCACATGAGGCCATGGAAGTGTCACGAGCGGGATCTATGTTCCGGACCGCTCGTGCACTCCAGGTTTGTCATGTTTGCCAGCAGTCAGGACATCTTGCCACCAGATGTCCCCAGCGGTCGAGGAAACATCAGCGTCTAGTGGTAGTAGGTGGAGGTACACTAGACACGGCGATGTTTGCCTCCAAATTGTCCTTTAAGGGGACAATAACAATAGGCTCATTCACTCACTCGGTAGAGCTCTGCGTGGATTCTGGGGCGGAGGGCAATTTTATGTCTTCTGCCTTTGCCCAACATCACGCAATACCCCTAGTTATGCTAGCTCAACCAGTAACGGTACAAGTGGTGAATGGGTCGACACTGCCCTCACAGATAACACACCAGACCATCCCTTTTACTCTGTCCATGTCACCATTCCAACAGGAGATTATATCTCTGCTCATCATTCCTGAGGGAATTGATGAGGTCCTGTTGGGGATACCTTGGCTACGGTACCACTCTCCTCATATCGAGTGGTCCTCAGGCAGAATTCTTGGATGGGGAGAATCTTGTGGGGGTAGGTGTCAGAGGGAGTGCGTTCAGGTTGCTACTACAGAGGTACCCACAGATCTATCTTCTCTTCTTACGCAATATTGGCCCTATGCAGACGTGTTCTCCAAAAAGGCGGCGGAGACCCTTCTGCCCCATCGCCCCTATGACTGTCCTATTGATCTCTTGCCTGGTGCTGAGCCTCCCCGGGGTCGAGTTTATCCGTTATCTTTCCCGGAGACGGAGGCAATGTCTAAGTACATTCAATAGAATCTGGCAAGAGGGTTCATCAGGAAGTCAGTGTCACCTGCTGGGGCAGGGTTCTTTTTCGTGCAGAAGAAGAATAGGGAACTACGCCCATGCATAGATTATAGGGGTCTTAACGCCATCATCATTAAGAATAAGTATCTTTTGCCCCTGATATCTGAGCTTTTTGATAGGCTATGGGGAGCAAGGGTATTTACTAAATTAGATCTGCGGGGTGCTTACAACCTGATTCGCATCCGTGAGGGGGACGAAAGGAAGACGGCTTTTAACACCAGGGATGGGCCCTATGAACATCTGGCGATGCCCTTCGGGCTCTGTAATGCCCCAGTCATTTTCCAAGACTTTGTGAACAACATTTTCCGGGATATGCTTTCCACCTCGGTTGTAGTTTATCTGGATGATATTCTCATCTACTCTCCAGATATAGACTCCCACCGTAGAGATGTTTGCAAGGTCTTCAACCTCCTACGGGCTAATTCCCTCTATAACAAGTTGGAGAAGTGTGTGTTTGAGCAGGAGCCCTTGCCTTTCCTTGGCTATATCATCTCTGCCCAGCTATTGGCTATGGATCCTGCCAAGCTACAGGCTGTGATGGACTGGCAGGAACCCCATTCTCTTAAAGCGGTGCAGCACTTTATGGGGTTCATTAATTACTATCGCCAGTTCATTCCCCACTTCTCAACTTTAATAGCTCCCTTGGTTGCCCTCACCAAGAAGGGGGCAAATCCCAAGTTGTGGTAGGAGAAGGTCTCCAAGGCCTTTCTCTTGATTAAGTCACACTTCGCTAGCACTCCCATCCTGCATCGCCCCGATGTAGATAGGCCATTTATTATGGAGGTGGATGCCTCATCCGTTGGTGCTGGAGCAGTCCTCTTCCAAAAGGATGCTCAAGATTGGAAGCATCCTTGCTTCTTCTTCTCTAAGACCTTTTCACCAGCGGAGAGGAATTATTCCATCGGGGACAGGGAGTTGCTAGCTATGAAGTTGGCTTTCTCAGAGTGGAGACATCTTCTGGAGGGAGCTCGCTTTCCCTTCCAGGTGTTCACAGACCACAAGAACTTGGTGTATTTACAGACAGCCCAGCGGCTAAATTCTCGTCAGGCTAGATGGTCCCTGTTCTTCTCCCGGTTCCAATTCACCCTCCATTTTCTTTCCGGGGAGAAGAACGTTCGTGCAGACGCTCTTTCTCGTTCTGTAGTATCATCATCATCATCATCAGAGGAGGAGCCTTGGCTTATTGTCCCTTCAGAGAGCCTGAGAACGGTGGCTTCGGTTTCGTTAGTCTGTGCCCCCAGGCAAGACTTTCATTCCATCTAATTTCCGACCGGAGGTTCTCTCTTGGGCTCACTTGTCCATGGTGGGTGGACCCTTTGGGACCAAGAGGACATCTGAGCTCTTGGCGAGGACGTACTGGTGGCCGCATATGGCTCGTGACATCGCAGAATATGTTTGGGCATGTGTCTCCTGTGCCAAGAACAAGTCTCCTCGGCAATGGCCAGCTGGGTTGCTTTACCCCATGCCGGTGGCGGACAGGCCTTGGGAGATGGTTGGGATGGATTTTGTGGTGGGTTTACCCAAGTCTCGTAACTGCACCATTATCTGGGTGATAACCGACCATTTTTCCAAAATGGTGCACTTGGTGCCTATTCCACAGCTACCTTCTGCACGGTCTCTGGCCGTGTTGTTCATCAAACATATCTTTCGCCTATACGGTATGCCAGACAAAATTGTTAGTGACCGGGGTCCCCAGTTTGCGTCTCGATTCTGGAGAGAGCTTTGTCGTCTACTCAGTTTTGAGTTGAATCTCTCTTCGGCATATCATCCCGAGACGAATGGGTTGGTAGAGAGGGCCAACCAGACCCTGGTCACATATTTTCGACATTTTGTTTCTGCCAGGCAGGATGACTTGGCATCCTTGCTACCATGGGCAGAGTTTGCGCTTAACATCACCATAGCCGACTCCACTGGTCAGACTCCATTCCTCCTAAATTACAGCCAGCATCCTTGTGTCCCTGTGCCCATGCCCGTGTCTTCCGCCGACTCCAGGGTGGCAGACTGGGCTGTGGAGGCACGGGACATTTGGGACCGCACTCAGGATGCCATTCTGGCCTCCAAGGAGAGAATGAGGTCCTCCACCAATGCTCATCGGCGCCCCGCTCCAACCTTTGCTCCTGGCGACTTAGTGTGGCTCTCTGCCCGTAACATCAGGCTGCGTGTTGAGTCCACTAAGTTTGCACCTCGCTACTTGGGTCCCTTCAAGGTCCTCGAACAGGTTAACCCTGTGGTCTACCATCTGGCCCCTCTTAAAACCCGTATACATGTCCCGGTTTTCCGAGTCATCTGCCGGGACATCGGGTTCGTCTACGGACGATTACGAGGTGAACGTTATTTTGGGGTGCAAGGTGGTACGTGGCAAAAAAATCTATTTGGTGGATTGGAAGGGTTATGGCCCAGAGGACAGGTCCTGGGAGCCTGCTGAACACATTCGAGCTCCACAGCTCATTGCTGCCTTCGAGCGTAGCGAGGTCCAAGGAGGGGGGGGGCCCTAGGAGGGGGGTAATGTTAGGTGTCGAGTTCCCGCCTCTGCACAGGGGGAATCTCGAACCATCTCTGCTGTGGTCTCCCATTCTTCTCCAGCCGCAGTGGAGTCTGCTCAGTGGAGACGTCGGTCCCAGCATCTTGCTCAGTCTCAGGCTGGAGTCACACTCAGCGTAAGACAATACGGTCCGTATATTACGGCCGTAATATGCTGAAAAGTCCCCAAAATAGTGGTCCGTAGCTCCTCCGTAGGCAGGGTGTTTCAGCGTTTTTTGCGCATGGCATCCTCCGTATGTAATCCGTATGGCATCCGTACTGCGTGTTTTTCTCGCAGGCTTGCAAAACCTACATACGGCTATACAAGGGATCCATGTGTAAAAAAAAAAAACATGTATACTGTCTATATATATATATATATATATATATATATATATATATACAGTTGGGGCCAGAAATATTTGGACAGTGACACAATTTTCGCGAGTTGGGCTCTGCATGCCACCACATTGGATTTGAAATGAAACCTCTACAACAGAATTCAAGTGCAGATTGTAACGTTTAATTTGAAGGGTTGAACAAAAATATCTGATAGAAAATGTAGGAATTGTACACATTTCTTTACAAACACTCCACATTTTAGGAGGTCAAAAGTAATTGGACAAATAAACATAACCCAAACAAAATATTTTTATTTTCAATATTTTGTTGCAAATCCTTTGGAGGCAATCACTGCCTTAAGTCTGGAACCCATGGACATCACCAAATGCTGGGTTTTCCTCCTTCTTAATGCTTTGCCAGGCCTTTACAGCCGCAGCCTTCAGGTCTTGCTTGTTTGTGGGTCTTTCCGTCTTAAGTCTGGATTTGAGCAAGTGAAATGCATGCTCAATTGGGTTTAGATCTGGAGATTGACTTGGCCATTGCAGAATGTTCCACTTTTTGGCACTCATGAACTCCTGGGTAGCTTTGGATGTATGCTTGGGGTCATTGTCCATCTGTACTATGAAGCGCCGTCCAATCAACTTTGCAGCATTTGGCTGAATCTGGGCTGAAAGTATATCCCGGTACACTTCAGAATTCATCCGGCTACTCTTGTCTGCTCTTATGTCATCAATAAACACAAGTGACCCAGTGCCATTGAAAGCCATGCATGCCCATGCCATCACGTTGCCTCCACCATGTTTTACAGAGGATGTGGTGTGCCTTGGATCATGTGCCGTTCCCTTTCTTCTCCAAACTTTTTTCTTCCCATCATTCTGATACAGGTTGATCTTTGTCTCATCTGTCCATAGAATACTTTTCCAGAACTGAGCTGGCTTCTTGAGGTGTTTTTCTGCAAATTTAACTCTGGCCTGTCTATTTTTGGTATTGATGAATGGTTTGCATCTAGATGTGAACCCTTTGTATTTACTGTCATGGAGTCTTCTCTTTACTGTTGACTTAGAGACAGATACACCTACTTCACTGAGAGTGTTCTGGACTTCAGTTGATGTTGTGAACGGGTTCTTCTTCACCAAATTAAGTATGCGGCGATCATCCACCACTGTTGTCATCCGTGGACGGCCAGGCCTTTTTGAGTTCCCAAGCTCACCAGTCAATTCCTTTTTTCTCAGAATGTACCCAACTGTTGATTTTGCTACTCCAAGCATGTCTGCTATCTCTCTGATGGATTTTTTCTTTTTTTTCAGCCTCAGGATGTTCTGCTTCACCTCAATTGAGAGTTCCTTTGACCGCATGTTGTCTGCTCACAGCAACAGCTTCCAAATGCAAAACCACACACCTGGAATCCACCCCTGACCTTTTAACTACTTCATTGATTACAGGTTAACGAGGGAGACGCCTTCAGAGTTAATTGCAGCCCTTAGAGTCCATTGTCCAACTACTTTTGGTCCCTTGAAAAAGAGGACGCTATGCAGTACAGAGCTATGATTCCTAAACCCTTTCTCCGATTTGGATGTGGAAACTATCATATTGCAGCTGGGAGTGTATACTTTCAGCCCATATTATATATATAATTGTATTTCTGAACATGTTTTTGTAAACAGCTAAAATAACAAAACTTGTGTCACTGTCCAAATATTTCTGGCCCTAACTGTATATATGTCAGTAGACACATATATATATATTTTTACTTCATACAGCGCTAGATAGCTTTAAAGCCAGTAATTCAATTGCCGGCTTTTGCTATCTCCTTCCTAATACCCGACATGATATGAGACCTGGTTTACATACAGTAAACCATCTCATATCACCTTTTTTGTTGCATATTCCACACTACTAATGTTAGTAGTGTGTATATGCCAAATTTGGCCGTTCTAGCTATTAAATTAAAGGGTTAAATGGCGGAAAAAATTGGCGTGGGCTCCCGTGCAATTTTCTCCGCCAGAGTAGTAAAGCCAGTGACTGAGGGCAGATATTAATAGCCTGGAGAGGGTCCATGGTTATTGGCCCCCCTGGCTAAAAACATCTGGCCCCAGCCACCCCAGAAAAGGCACATCTGGAAGATGCGCCAATTCTGGCACTTGGCCACTCTCTTCCCATTCCCGTGTAGCGGTGGGATATGGGGTAATGAAGGGTTAATGCCACCTTGCTATTGTAAGGTGACATTAAGCCAAATTAATAATGGAGAGGCGTCAATTATGACACCTATCCATTATTAATCCAATACTAGTAAAGGGTTAAAAAATGCACAAACACATTATTAAAAAGTATTTTAATGAAATAAAAACAAAGGTTGTTGTAATAATTTATTCTACGCTCAATCCAATCACTGAAGTCCCTCGATCTGTAACAAAAAAAATAAATAAACCAACAATATCCATACCTTCCGAAGATCTGTAGCGTCGAACGATGTAAATCCATCTGAAGGGGTTAAAATATTTTGCAGCAAGGAGCTCTGCTAATGCAGCGCTGCTCCATGCTGCAAAACCCCGGAGAACGAAGGTAAAGTAGGTCAATTACCTATATTTACCTTCATTTGCGGTGAGGCGCCCTCTGCTGGTTGTTCCTAGTTCGTGGGAACTTTCCTAGAAAGCTCCCAGGCTCGAGTTCATAAGAGGCGCCCTCTGCTGGTTGTCCTCATATGAACTTGAGCCTGGGAGCTTTCTAGGAAAGTTCCCATGATCTAGGAACAACCAGCAGAGGGCGCCTCACCGCAAATGAAGGTAAATATAGGTCATTGACCTACTTTACCTTCATTCTCCGGGGTTTTGCAGCAAGGAGCAGCGTTGCATTAGCAGAGCTCCTTGCTGCAAAATATTTTAACCCCTTCAGATGGATTTACATCGTTCCACGTTACAGATCTTCGGAAGGTATGGATATTGTTGGTTTATTTTTTTTTTTGTTACAGATCGAGGGTCTTCAGTGATTGGATTGAGCATAGAATAAATTATTACAACAACCTTTGTTTTTATTTCATTAAAATAATTTTTAATAATGTGTTTGTGTATTTTTTAACCCTTTACTACTATTGGAATAATAATGGATAGGTGTCATAATTGACGCCTCTCCATTATTAATTTGGCTTAATGTCACCTTACAATAGCAAGGTGGCATTAACCCTTCATTACCCCATATCCCACCGCTACACGGGAATGGGAAGAGAGTGGCCAAGTGCCAGAATAGGCACATCTTCCAGATGTGCCTTTTCTGGGGTGGCTGGGGGCAGATGTTTTTAGCCAGGGGGGGCCAATAACCGTGGACCCTCTCAAGGCTATTAATATCTGCCCTCAGTCACTGGCTTTACTACTCAGGTGGAGAAAATTGCGCGGGAGCCCACGCCAATTTTTTCCGCCATTTAACCCTTTAATTTAATAGATAGAACGGCCAAATTTTGCATATACTCACTACTAACATTAGTAGTGTGGAATATGCAAAAAATGGGGATATGAGATGGTTTACTGTATGTAAACCATGTCTCATATCATGTCGGGTTTTAGGAAGGAGATAGCAAAAGCCGGTAATTGAATTACCGGCTTTAAAGCTATCTAGCGCTGTATGAAATAATAATATATATACATATATGTGTCTCACTGACATATATATATATATATACCTATTCTATGTGTACACATTTATTCTACCTATTCTAATGTAAGCTGTCAGTGTGATTTTACTGAACACCGCACTGAATTGCTGGCTTTTCTCTCTAACACCACTGCGTATTTCTCGCAAGTCACACTGCTGGTCCGTGTGTAATCTGTATTTTTGGGGCTTCCATAGACTTTCATTGGCTTTTTTTGCGCAATACGGTGACAAACGTAGCATGCTGCGATTTTCTACGGCCGTAGAAAGCCGTATAATACTGATCAGTAAAATACGGCAGATAGGAGCAGGGGCATAAAGAATAATTGTGCCATTTGTTTGGCGACTTTTACGGACGTATTTTCTGCACTCTTACGTCCGTAAAACTCGCTAGTGTGACTCCAGCCTCACTCTGTGCATAGGGTTACTGCTGCTTTTCCAGCTTCTGCCATTGAAGCTAGTGCTGGGCAGCAGCGAGCAGACGCTTTTGGGACTAAGTCCTGCTTTTTCCCTTCTGAGCATGCCCAGGGTGAGATCTCCCATTGGAGATCGAGGGTCACATGCTCAGATGCTGCAGCGGTTCCCATTGGTCCTCCAGGAAGGTCTTGAAGGTGCTAAACTTCTGTGGCAGCTTCCCATTGGTCCTTTATTGGAAGGTCCTGAGCGTGTTGCAGCTATATAAGCTTCGCATGACCGCACGGCCATGCGCTAGTGTACATTTGTAAACGTGTGTGTGTTGTGAGTGAAAGTCGTTCTTTAAAAAACCCTCCCTATTGGATGACTGTTCGCGGAAGGTGGATGATTGCTGTCTAGCGCCCGAATTATCCAACAGCACGTTACACACGAATACAGTGTCTAGTTGCTGTGTCCGCCAGTGCGGCGCCGTGCACTTTCACAGCGCTTTCCTGACCCAAGCCTGGGTGGTTAGTGGCATCCGCCAGTGCGGCACCGCACGCACTCTCATGCATTCTTTTGTTATTATTTTGGTTACGCTGACACCCCAGTTGTGGTGTCGACCGCAAGTAGTCTACACAGACTCAGATCCCAAGTCTTAGGACTGAGCTCGGAGACTCCTTGCTTGTGCTCTTGTGTGCGGTATCGCGGCCCTGTGACTTAACAGAGTTTGCTTCCTTCCCACAGGGTGTAGTTAACCTGTGTGTGTATTCACATTATACCACCATATAGTCCGTCATTACTTGGCAGCAGGTTCCATCTCTGCACGGTGGACCCCGGGCTGCGAACGCACCTTATTCTACCTATCTTATTATTTGGTTCGTTCCGCTAGCCCTAACAATAGGTTAGAAATATCAGACGGTTCTGGGGTATTTCTATGTTTTTTTACCAAACACAGGAGTGGAAGTCAAATTAAAATGTTTTTGGCTGTTATTTTATTTATTTTTTTTAACAGCTTTTGATTTAAAAAAATAGATCTTCATGTGTAATTTTGAGTTAAGAAAATTAAGAATTTTTATTAATAATTTCCCTCTAGAGTTTTGTATTACACCAGAAGGAATAAAGACTGAATAGATTGTTACATAACCGGGTCCTTAACTAAATGCACTGTTTTATGTGTGGTTTATCAAAAATTCAAATTTTTTAATTATGTTTACATGGCACTATATAATTTTCTTATTTCCTTCACTCTGGTATGCTCACAGGGTAGTTTAGCGTAATAGATCTGGTCTTGTATTTGCAAAGTGCCAAATTTATTACCACTATTCACCACATTCTCAGAACATAAGGCTGCTAAACAAAGCTGAGTGCAATGTAATGAAGACTGGAGGATTACATAGTATGGGCCTTACAGGTTTACTTTAATTAACAGTTAAAACAGATGAATATTTATGTAATCTCCAATGAATTTTGTATATCAGCTTGAACATATTTTACATGAGAACATAGTAAAATATACTATGCAACAAATTAGAGCTTATAGTGTCCAGTAGACACTAGATTGGGGTTAGTATGCAATACTAATTACCAGATCGAGACCTGCAATTTACTGTAGTCAACAGAGCAGGATGCAGTTAGTTTGCCTTGTGTAATGAGAGAAGAGGCTTATAATTTGCACTGTTAGATAGAAACTTTATTATGAATCAGCCACCAGGGCTTCTTCTTTGTAATGTATGTGTAGTAGGAATATCCCTTCTGTATACTAATTGCTATACTGCGTTTTTTGATTACCAACCAATAGATTCCCTGCTACTCTATATTTCTACTATTAAAATGAGTTGACCTAAAAGTACTGTCCATACAGATGTAGCTGAGCTGAATATGACATTCAAAGGTGTTTCTCATTAGACACTCCTCTATGTGCCTCTTCTTCTGGAGTTGGGTAACATTGGACAACCGAAGCAAGCAATAGGCTTCAGCGGTCACATGTCCCCCTTACATATGAAGCGGAAGCAGAGAGACTAGAGAGGGAATGCTAACAGCGGTACCAGAGGAGTGACAGGGAGATCAGTAGGTTAGGATGTATTGTTTGTTATTTTTATTACTCAATGCTAGTCATTTTTTTAATAAAATAATTAAATTAGAAAAAGTGATCGGAAATTGTGTAACCATTGTAAGGAAATGGGAAAACATGTTCGGGTATGGGAACTGCTCGCAATGTCATCCATGCACATAGGGTGTAAATAGGGTGAGTATTTTGAAAATCTTTCATGAAAGAGGAACACATTGATATATAAGTTTTTGGTGAAAAATTCTGTCAGTATTCGAACCCAGCAGCTCTTTTCCACCAGGCAGCAGTTCTTCCCTCCTAGCTATTTAGCTCACTGGACAGTTTATTGCTAAATCAGATACTAGTACCTGTATTGTTTCTTATGACTCCAAACTGAGTTCCTGATGTCTCCACCCCAAGTTCATGATTGTCTCACCCCGTGATCTCCTGATTTAGCACCCTACTTAAACCTGGCACAGCACTACCTTCCTTCTGAGATTATTGAGCTCCCAGCCTTTAGTCTAGCTTCTTCCCACCTGCTGCTTATCCTCAAGATCTTATTGCTGCTCCATGTACTGATATCTGGCTATATCCTGACTATATTACCTTCTTATCCTCCCAACTATACTGCTGCTCCATGTACTGACCTCTGGCTATATCCTGACTACGATTACCACTTTTCCTCAAGATCCTACTAGTGCTCCATGTAATGACTTCTGGCTATTTCCTGATGATGCTACCTGCCGATGCTGCCCCTAGTGGTTGCAATATCACTGCTCCAACTCACGTCAGTCCTTAACAGATTCAGTATAACATGTAGTTTAATTATTGAAACTGCTACTCACTTTGGGGTTATCATTCAAAGTGGTAATCCTAGTTAGTGATTTACAACTTTCCATTTAAGAATTAGCTCACATAGATGTCCATCAAAAAAATAATATGGATTGTAATTAGAACACATACTTAACTGCTAAGCCCAGAATGAGAAATAACTATGTTGCAACATTTTACACATACCTATATTTATATCTGTTCTCTGACTCCACAACATGCTGCTGAAAGATCAGACTGTGCATTTAAAGTGACAGGCTTACTTTAATCCTCCGTCAGGCGCACCTCTGGCACTCCCGAGTTCAGGTGCAGTACACCTTACAGGCACAGGTTATAAAACCACCTATTATATTTAATTACTAGCTGAAGAGCCCGGCGTTGCCTGGGCATAGTAAATATCTGTGGTTAGTTATAGCACCTCACTTCTCTTATTTTCCCATCACGCCTCTCATTTTCCCAATCACATCTTTCATTTTCCCCCTCACATCTCTCATTTTCTCCCTCACACCTCTCATTTTCTCCCTCACCCCTCTCATTCCCCCCAACACTTCTCATTTCGACCTCACATCTGTCATTTTCCGATCACTCCACTATTTTCCCTCACTCCTCTCATTTTGCACTCACACCTTTTCATTTTCACCTCACACCTCTCATTTTCATCTCAGTATATACATGTTTGTCATCTCCCTTATATATAGTATACACCTGTATGTCATCTCTCGTATATAGTATATACCTGTATGTCATCTCACCTGTATATAGTATATACCTGCTGTGTGTCATCTCCCCTGTATATAGTATATACCTGTATGTCATCATCTCCTATATATAGTATATGTTAGGAGTCGAGTTTCCTCTGCTGCACAGGAGGAATCTCGATCCGTGTCTGCTGCGGTCTCCCATTCTGCATCGGCCGCAGTGGGGTCTGCTCAGCGGAGGCGTCGCTCCCAGCGTCTTGCTATGACTGATTCTGTGCAGAGGGTTACTACTGCCTTTTCTGGCTCTCCTGTTGTACCCTGCACTGATCTGCGGCGAGCGGGCTTCTCTGGGACTAAGTCCTTATTTTCACACACTGAGCATGCCCAGGGCGGGATCTCCCGTTGGAGATCGAGGGTCACATGCTCAGGTAATGCAGCACATTCCATTCGTCCTCCAGGAAGGTCCTGAAAGGGCAAAACTTCGGTAGCAGCTTCCTGTGCTGCAACTATATAAACTGCGCATGACCGCACGGCCATGCGCTTGTATTGTCTTGTAAATATGTGTGTGTGTTGTGAGTGAAAGTTGCTCTTTAAATAACCCTTCCTACTGGATGTCTGTTCGCGGAAGGTGTATGTTTGCTATCTAGCGCCCGACTTATCCAACAGCACGTAACACACATTACAGCTACCAGTTGCTGTGTCCGCCAGTACGGCGCCGTGCGCTTGCTCTGCGCTTTCCTGACCCAAGCCTGGGTCGTTAGTGGCGTCCGTCAGTGCGGCACCACATGCACTCTTGTGCCTTTATATTATTATTTATGTTCCTCTGACACCCCAGTTGCGGTGTCGAGCGCATGGGGTCTTCTGAACTCAAACCCTCAGTCTCGGGTTTGAGATTAGTGACTCCTTGCTTGCGCTCTATGTGCGGTACCGCGGTCCTGTGACGCAACAGGGTCGCTTCCTTCACACAGGGTGAAGTTAACCCATGTGTGTATTCTTATAGTACCGCCATATAGTCCATCTTTACTAGCAGCAGGGTTTTTACCTGCACGGTGGACCTCGGACTGCGAACGCACCTAGTTCCATTTCATCTTGTACTTGGTGCGTTCCGCCAGTCCTTAACATAATACTAGCGCCAAGGTCTGGCTAGTAAATGGCGGACGGTCAGCGTCTACAGCGGTACATCCAGCAGTTGGAGGGTAGGTTGGCAGCTCTAGAGCGTGCAACCTCAGCTGTGGACGTTACTGCTGTCGCTGTTCAGGCTGCAAGTGCAGCTGCAGCCAGTTTGTCCGCTGCCACCCCTGCTCCGACCTTATCCCGTCTCCCGCTTCCAGACAAGTTTGCTGGTGACAGTAAGCTATGTTGGGGATTCGTGAGCTAGTGCTCCATACATCTCGAGCTGCTGGCTGCACGTTTTTCTACGGAAAGGGTGAAAGTGGGATTCATTTTATCTCTCTTGTCGGGCAGGGCGTTGGAGTGGGCAACGCCGCTTTGGGAACGTGGTGATCATGTGGTACAGAGTGCTCCTATCTTCCTGGACGCTCTGAGGCAGGTCTTTTTGGGACCCCGTGTCACCCACGATACCGCGCTCCAATTGTTGGTAATTACTCAGGCTTCGTCCATGGTCAGCCAGTTCGCCATCCTATTCCGGACTCTAGCTTCTGAGCTGGAATAGCCGGATAAAGTCTTTATTCCGGTGTTCTGGAAAGGACTGGCAGATCATGTAAAGGACGCCTTGGCCACCAGGGAGATTCACACCACACTAGAGGAGCTTATTACTATAGCTACCCGCATCGATCTCCGTTTTAACGAGCAGAGGTTGGAGCGGACCCAGTGTTATGGCGTCCGACTCCCATGAGGCAATGGAGGTTTCTCGAGCGGAACCTAAGTCTCTGACCGCTCGAGTACCTGTGGTATGTAAAAATTGCCAGCAACCGGGACATTACGCTAATAAATGTCCACGGCGGTCGGGAAAACGATCGCGTCTTGTGACCATTGGAGGAGGTTCACTGGACACAGCGGCATTTTCCTCCAAATTGTCCTTTAAAGGGACAATCCTGTTAGGCACATCCACTCTTACAGTAGAGCTTTGTGTGGATTCAGGAGCAGAAGGAAATTTTATGTCTTCTGCTTTTGCTCTGCGCCACGCAATACCTCTGGTTATGCTTGCCAAACCAGTAACCGTTAGAGTGGTGAATGGGTCGACACTTCCATTACAGATCACACATCAGACTGTCCCTTTCACGTTAGCCATGTCCCCATCCCACCAGGAGATTATTTCCCTTCTTGTCCTTCCCGAGGGAATGGATGAGATTCTGCTGGGAATACCCTGGCTCCGTTTCCACTCCCCACATATTGAGTGGACCTCTGGGAGGATATTGGGTTGGAGTGAATCCTGTAAGGGCAGATGTGTGAAAGAGTGCGTTCAGGTTTCCACCACTGAGATACCCGCAGATCTCTCTACTCTCCCCAAATACTATTGGTCTTATGCAGACATCTTCTCCAAAAAGGCCGCGGAGACCCTTCCGCCTCACCGTCCCTATGACTGTCCTATAGATCTCTTGCCTGGAGCAGAACCTCCTCGGGGACGTGTCTATTCCCTCTCTCTCCCGGAAACGGAGGCTATGTCCCAATAAATCCAGGAGAATTTGGCAAGAGGATTTATTAGGAAGTCAGTGTCACCAGCAGGGGCAGGGTTCTTCTTCGTACAGAAGAAGAATGGAGAGTTGCCTCCTTGCATAGACTACAGGGGTCTTAACGCCATCACCGTTAAGAATAAGTACCCGCTGCCCCTGATTTCTGAGCTTTTTGATAGGCTACGGGGAGCTAGGGTATTTACCAAATTAGACCTGCGGGGAGCTTACAACCTGATTCGCATCCGTGAGGGGGACGAATGGAAGACGGCGTTTAACACCAGAGATGGGCACTATGAGTATCTGGTGATGCCCTTCGGGCTCTGTAATGCCCCAGCCGTTTTCCAAGACTTTGTCAACGACATCTTCCGGGATATGCTTTCCACCTCGGTCGTAGTCTATCTGGATGATATTCTCATCTTCTCTCCAGATATTGACTCCCACCGGAGAGATGTTGGCAGAGTCTTCGACCTCTTACGGGCAAACTCTCTTTACGCAAAGTTGGAGAAGTGTGTGTTTGAGCAGGAGTCTTTACCTTTCCTGGGCTATATCATCTCTTCCCAGGGATTGGCTACGGATCCTGCCAAACTACAGGCTGTGATGGACTGGCAAGAGCCCCATTCACTTAAAGCGGTGCAGCGCTTTATGGGGTTCATTAATTATTACCGCCAGTTCATTCCCCATTTCTCAACTTTGGTAGCTCCCTTGGTAGCCCTCACCAAGAAGGGAGCAAATCCCAAAGTGTGGTCTGAAGAGGTCTCCAGGGCCTTTTCTTCTACTAAGTCTCATTTTGCTAGCGCTCCCATCCTACATCGTCCCGATGTCAATAAGCCGTTTATAATGGAGGTGGATGCCTCTTCCGTTGGTGCTGGAGCAGTCCTCTTCCAAAAGGATGCTCAAGGTCGGAAGCATCCGTGCTTCTTCTTCTCCAAGACCTTCACACCAGCGGAGAGGAATTATTCCATCGGGGACAGGGAGTTGCTAGCGATGAAATTGGCTTTCTCTGAGTGGAGACATCTCTTGGAGGGGGCTCGTTTTCCCTTTCAAGTTTTTACAGACCACAAAAATTTGCTATATCTACAAACGGCCCAGCGGCTGAATTCTCGCCAGGCTAGATGGTCCCTGTTCTTCTCCCAGTTCCATTTTACTCTCCATTTTCTCTCCGGGGAGAAGAACGTTCGTGCCGACGCTCTCTCCCGCTCCGTAGTGTCATCTGAGGAGGAGGAGGAGGAGCCTCGGCTTATTGTCCCTTCTGAGAGCCTGAGAACTGTAGCTCCGGTTTCGCTAGAGTCTGTAACCCGGGCAAGACTTTCGTGCCAGCTAACTTGCGACCGGAGGTTCTCTCTTGGGCTCACTCTTCCAGAGTGGGTGGGCATTTTGGGACCAAGAGGACATCTGAGCTTTTGGCGAGAACATACTGGTGGCCGCATATGGCCCGAGATGTCAGGGACTATATTCAGGCGTGTGTTTCTTGCGCCCAGAATCGGTCTCCTCGGCAACGGCCTGCTGGGTTGCTTTACCCTCTACCGGTGGCAGACAGGCCCTGGGAGATGGTCGGGATGGACTTTGTGGTGGGCTTACCCAAGTCGCGTGGCTGCTCCATTATTTGGGTTGTCACCGACCATTTCTCTAAGATGGTGCATTTGGTGATGCTTCCTCGGTTACCTTCAGCACGGGCCTTGGCGGTGTCGTTCATTAAGCACGTTTTACGATTGCATGGTATGCCTGATAAGATTGTCAGCGATCGGGGTCCCCAGTTCGCGTCTCGGTTTTGGAGAGAGCTCTGCCGTTTACTCAGCATAGAGTTAAACCTCTCCTCTGCATACCATCCCGAGACAAATGGGTTGGTGGAGAGAACCAACCAGACTCTGGTGACATATTTGCGTCATTTCGTCTCTGCTAGGCAGGACGACTGGGCATCTTTGCTACCTTGGGCGGAATTTGCCTTGAACAACGCCGTAGCCGATTCCACTGGTCAGACTCCTTTTCTCCTTAATTACGGCCAGCATCCGCGTGTCCCTGTGCCCATGCCCATGTCATCCACCGATTCTAGGGTGGCAGACTGGGCTGTG
The DNA here is from genome assembly GCF_032444005.1 of Ranitomeya imitator. Lineage (NCBI taxonomy): Eukaryota > Metazoa > Chordata > Amphibia > Anura > Dendrobatidae > Ranitomeya > Ranitomeya imitator. The sequence continues at coordinate 1,078,954,967 of NC_091282.1, read as the reverse complement.
GAGGCACGTGACATCTGGGACCGCACACAGGATGCCATCCGGGCCTCCAAGGAGAGAATGAGGGTTTCGGCTGATACACACCGGTGCCCCGCTCCGGTCTTTGCTCCTGGCGACTTGGTGTGGCCCTCTGCCCGTAACATCAGGCTTCGAGTTGAGTCCACTAAGTTTGCTCCTCGCTACATTGGCCCGTTTAAGGTTCTGGAACAGGTCAACCCTGTGGTCTACCGTTTGGCTATTCCTCCACGCCTTGGTATCACCGATACTTTTCACGTTTCCCTCTTAAATCCCGTTCGTTTGTCCCGGTTTTCTGAGTCATCTGTTGGGACATCGGGTTCATCCACGGATGAGTTTGAGGTGAATGCTATTGTGGGGTGCAAGGTGGTACGTGGCAAGAAATTTTATCTGGTGGACTGGAAGGGTCATGGCCCAGAGGATAGAACCTGGGAGCCTGTGGAGCACATTCGGGCTCCGCTGCTTATTGCAGCTTTTGAGCGTAGTGAGGCTCAAGGAGGGGGGGGGCCTAGGAGGGGGGGTAATGTTAGGAGTCGAGTTTCCTCTGCTGCACAGGAGGAATCTCGATCCGTGTCTGCTGCGGTCTCCCATTCTGCATCGGCCGCAGTGGGGTCTGCTCAGCGGAGGCGTCGCTCCCAGCGTCTTGCTGGGACTGATTCTGTGCAGAGGGTTACTACTGCCTTTTCTGGCTCTCCTGTTGTACCCTGCACTGATCTGCGGCGAGCGAGCTTCTCTGGGACTAAGTCCTTATTTTCACACACTGAGCATGCCCAGGGCGGGATCTCCCGTTGGAGATCGAGGGTCACATGCTCAGGTACTGCAGCACATTCCATTGGTCCTCCAGGAAGGTCCTGAAAGGGCAAAAGTTCGGTAGCAGCTTCCTGTGCTGCAACTATATAAACTGCGCATGACCGCACGGCCATGCGCTAGTATTGTCTTGTAAATATGTGTGTGTGTTGTGAGTGAAAGTCGCTCTTTAAATAACCCTCCCTACTGGATGTCTGTTCGCGGAAGGTGTATGTTTGCTATCTAGCGCCCGACTTATCCAACAGCACGTAACACACATTACAGCTACCAGTTGCTGTGTCCGCCAGTACGGCTCCGTGCGCTTGCTCTGCGCTTTCCTGACCCAAGCCTGGGTGGTTAGTGGCGTCCATCAGTGCGGCACCGCACGCACTCTTGTGCCTTTATATTATTATTTATGTTCCTCTGACACCCCAGTTGCGGTGTCGAGCGCATGGGGTGTTCTGAACTCAAACCCTCAGTCTCGGGTTTGAGATTAGTGACTCCTTGCTTGCGCTCTATGTGCGGTACCGCGGTCCTGTGACGCAACAGGGTCACTTCCTTCACACAGGGTGAAGTTAACCCATGTGTGTATTCTTATAGTACCGCCATATAGTCCGTCTTTACTAGCAGCAGGGTTTTTACCTGCATGGTGGACCTCGGACTGCGAACGCACCTAGTTCCATTTCATCTTGTACTTGGTGCGTTCCGCCAGTCCTTAACAGTATATACCTGTATGTCATCTCCTTCTATATATAGTATATACTTGTATGTCATCTCCTCCTGTATATAGTATATACCTGTGTGTCATCTCCCCTGTATATAGTATATATCTGTGTGTAATCTCCTCCTGTATATAGTATATACCTGTATGTCATCTTTTATATATAACATATACCTGTATGTCATCTCCTCCTGTATATAGTATATACCTGTGTGTCATCTCTCCTGTATATAGTATATATCTGTGTGTCATCTCCCCTGTATATAGTATATACCTGTGTGTCATCTCTCCTGTACATATTATATATCTGTGTGTCATCTCCCCTGTATATAGTATATACCTGTGTGTCATCTCCTCCTGTATTAGCCTCGTTCACACGTTATTTGCTCAGTATTTTTACCTCAGTATTTGTAAGCTAAATTGGCAGCCTGATAAATCCCCAGCCAACAGGAAGCCCTCCCCCTGGCTGTATATATTAGCTCACATATACACATAATAGACAGGTCATGTGACTGTCAGCTGCCATATTTCCTATATGGTACATTTGTTGCTCTTGTAGTTTGTCTGCTTATTAATCAGATTTTTATTTTTGAAGGATAATACCAGACTTGTGTGTGTTTTAGGGCGAGTTTCGTTTGTCAAGTTGTGTGTGTTGAGTTGCGTGTGGTGACATGCATGTAGCGACTTTTGTGAGCTGAGTTTTGTGTGGGGACATGCGTGTAGCAACTTTTTGTGTGTCAAGTTGCATGTGACAGGTTAGTGTAGCAAGTTGTGTGCAGCAAGTTTTGCGCATGGCAAGTTTTATGTGTGGTGCCTTTTGAGTATGTGCAAGTTTTGTGTGAGGCAACTTTTGCATGTGTTGCAACTTTTGTGCATGTGGCAATTTTTCCGCGTGTGCAAGTTTTGCGTGTGGCGAGTTTTCCATGAGGTGAGTTTTGCACTTGTGGCAAGTTTTGCGGGAGCCTAGTTTTTGCATGTGGCGAGTTTTGAGCGGCGACTTTTGTGTTTCGACTTTTATGTGGCGAGGTTGGTGTATGTGTGGTGAAATGTGTGCTGAGGGTAATATGTGTTCAAGCACGTGGTAGTGTGTGGTGCATTTTGTGTGTGTGTTCATATCCCCGTGTGTGGTGAGTATCCCATGTCGGGGCCCCACCTTAGCAACTGTACGGTATATACTCTTTGGCACCATCGCTCTCATTCTTTAAGTCCCCCTTGTTCACATCTGGCAGCTGTCAATTTGCCGCCAACACTTTTCCTTTCACTTTTCCCCATTATGTAGATAGGGGCAAAATTTTTTGGTGAATTGGAAAGCGCGGGGTTAAAATTTCACCTCACAACATAGCCTATGACACTCTCGGGGTCCAGACGTGTGACTGTGCAAAATTTTGTGGCTGTAGCTGCGACGCCGCCAACACTTTTCCTTTCACTTTTTCCCCATTATGTAGATAGGGGCAAAATTGTTTGGTGAATTGGAAAGCACGGGGTTAAAATTTCACCTCACAACATAGCCTATGATGCTCTCAGGGTCCAGACGTGTGACTGTGCAAAATTTTGTGGCTGTAGCTGCGACGGTGCAGATGCCAATCCCGGACATACACACATACACACACACACATTCACACACACATTCAGCTTTATATATTAGATCTTAATTTCAGGATTCTAAAAGTAATCATTGACCTTCATACAGATGTGTTGAAAGAGTACACAAAATCAGATGCAAAATATTGAAACAAAACGTGCCACATTTCTCAACTACTGACAAATACTCTCCAGCTTTTATTACATAACTATTACTAAACATTAAAATTAGGGAACAAAAAGTATTGACAATGCACTTAGATGCTACTTGATTACTTTTCACTGAGATTCAGATGTCTTCAGACTTTTTCAGTGCAGCTTTCCACTCACCAATCCATTAGCCAATGTTTTCAAGTAAATTCATCTGTTGATTGCCAAGGTAAATTACTTGTGAATTGATACCCCCCACATTCAACATCACGAAGAAGATGAACATTTGCCAGCGCTTGGTGTTTCGGCTAAGGCTGTAAGTGGTGCACATTTGATCTGCAGTATCAGCAACACTTTTGGTCAAATTATAAAAAGTGATCACCAATAGTTTCTTTTCCTCTCCAGACTCAGGATCAATGGTGTCGTCATCATGAAGAGAAGAGACCAGATTTATGTTTTCTTCTCGCGTGGCATGAAGGACACCAAAACCTTCCTTTTATTGAAGCCAAACATACTGTTGCATTGTATTTTTCCCTTTTACATTTAGAAAATCTGGGGGCAACTGTGTTTTATTTTTTCTGACAGTTCCAACAAATGACACCTTCTTTGTTTTTTTAATTATCAATTAGATAAAAATCAGAAAACCATTTGTCAGCTGTAATAATCTTACCAAATCCAAATAAGGGCTCCGCTCAGCTATTTTCCTCACTGGGCTTAAGTTGATGGTGTCAAAATATATATATGTGTATCTAACAATAGTTTCCAGAATGCCATCAGTAAATAAGTATTTCCAAAATTCAAGTACAGTTTTGTAATTCTTAGCTCTTCCAGTAACTCCATGAAAGTGAGTGAGGATGTTATGTGATTCCCTACAATGTTTGTTCTTGGGCAGCTTCTTGTTGCACTTTTTTTTTATCTTTGCCCAAATAATAGGTGTAATTTGGATCTTGCTCATCTGTTTCAGTCTCCTCACCATAATGTTCTTTTTCTGAATCACTTTATATTCTTCCTCTTTATCTTGAGATGAAATGCCACTCTCTACCCCTAATGTTATGATAAGGTGAATTTGGAGCAGCATGAAAACTTTCACTGGAGTAGGTGGTAACTATACTGACCGCAAACCCTGATCTTATCACCGCAACTAGAAGTAGCCGTGGGGTGTGCCTAACAAAACCTAGACACCTCGACACAGCCGGAGGACTAAATACCCCTATAGATGGAAATAGGAATTTCTACCTTGCCTCAGAGCAGAACCCCAAAGGATAGGCAGCCCCCCACAAATATTGACTGTGAGTAGTAGAGGAAAAGGCACACGCAGGCAGGAAACAGGATTTAGCAAATGAGGCACACACTAGCTAAACAGGAAAGGATAGGACAAGATACTAAGCAGTCAGTATTAAAAATCCTTCCAAAAATATCCACAGCAGAAAATGCTAAAACTCCACCATCTAACTAAAGATGTGGAGCGTATATCTGCATCTCCAGAGAATCCAACAAGACTGAGAAAACACTGACAAAGTCTAAGCTGGACAAGAGAAAAACAAATGAATAGCACAGAATATAAGCACACTGCATGTGTGCTACAGAAACAAAAAACAGACACTTTTCTTTGCTGAATTGACAGCTGTGCAGGAGAATCCAGAAAGTGATCCAACACTTCAGAAGAAACATTGACAACTGGCAAGGACTAATGAATCCTGCACACCTAAATATCCCAGTCAGAGCTGCAATCAGCAGATACACCTGGCCAGGACTGTGACTCAGAGACAACTGCATTCCCACCTACAACCACTGGAGGGAACCCAAGAGCAGAATTCACAACACCCTAAGTCTTCACTCATTGTGAGAGAAGTTCATGGGCAGTGAGCCTGAAAGCCACAAAGGTCATTTCTGCTCTCCAGAAGGCCTGCTGTAAAGGTACCGTTACACTAAACGACATACCAACAATCACGACCAGCGATACGACCTGGCCGTGATCGTTGGTAAGTCATTGTGTGGTCGCTAGGGAGCTGTCACACAGACAGCTCTCTCCAGCGACCAACAATCAGGGGAAAGACTTCAGCATCATTGAAACTGTCTTCAACGATGCCGAAGTCCCCGGGAAACCAGGGTAAATATCAGGTTACTAAGCGCAGGGCCACGCTTAGTAACCCAATATTTACCCTGGTTACCATTGTAAAAGTTAAAAAAAAAAGTACATACTTACATTCTGATGTCTGTCACGTCCCTCGGCGTCAGCTTCCCGCACTGACTGTGTCAGCACCGGCCGGCCGTAAAGCAGAGCACGTTTTTCCACGTTCTCCTGTAAGTTACCTGTATATGTTCTGAATAAAGGATGATAATTCAGAAGGACCTGTGAGTGCACTTTCATTCATTTTTTCCTGTTGGATTTATGCAATATATACTCACCTTCTGCTGCCTTTCCGGCTCCTCACGATGTTCCGGTAACCGCTCCGTGCAAGCGGCAGGTTCTGGTGGCAAGGATGGTATGCGACAAGGACCTATCATGACATCACGGTCATGTGACCGTGACCTCATCACAGGTCCTGCGTGCCTGCGCAAGAAGGACCTGCCATGATATCATGGTCATGTGACCACGACATCATCACAGGTCCTGCGCTACCAACCCTGGGACCGGAAGCTGCCGAGTGCACCACACACAGGCGACATGACTGCAAGGGCTCCCTCGGAAGGTGAGTATATATTTATTTTTTCACCTGTGACATACATGGCTGGGCAATATAGTACATAGCTGGGCAATATACTACGTGACTGGCAAATATACTTTGTGGCTGGGCAATATACTACGTGGCTCTGTGCTGTATACTATGTCACTGGGCAATATACTACATGGCTCTGTGCTGTATACTATGTCGCTGTGCAATATACTATGTGACTGGGCAATATACTATGTGGTTCTGTGCTGTATACTTCGTCACTGGGCAATATACTACATAACTGGACACGCCCCCGGAAGAAGGATTGGCAAAACGCAGCGTCGGGGTGAGACACAGCCAGGCTGACACACTGTCCAGGTATTTATGCAAGTAGGCACTTTTGGGCATTTATAGCAAGTATGTTGCACTTTATGAAGAGAGTCTAATTAGGTGCACTTCCTACTATTGTGGAATGAGGGATATAGGACTAGCAATCATATATATATATATATATATATATTTGTTTAGCTGTCCGGTTTTGTTTATCCCATAGGAAGACTGCTGAGTACTTTAGGTGTGTTCATATAGTGTGTTATCCGAGGCTGGTCTTCTAGTCGGCTTGAGGCATCCAGAATACACTTGTTTTGTATGGTTTTTGATTTTATATGTTTAAATAAACTTTGATGATTTTATACTTACGCTCCTTGTTCCTTGATTGTATTTGTGTTTCAATAACTGGGCAATATACTACGCTACGTGGCTGGGCAATATACTACGTCACTGGGCAATATACTACGTGCCTATGCAGGGTCAATAGTAAAAGGATCTAATGTTAAAAATAATTTAAAAAATAAAAAATCATTATAAACTCACCTTCTGCCGTCTTTCCCGCTCCTCGCAACGCTCCAGTAACCGCTCCATGCAAGCGGCAGGTTCGGGTAGCAAGGATGGTATGCGACAAGGACCTGCCATGATGTCACGGTCATGTGACCGTGACCTCATCACAGGTCCTGCGTGTCTGCGTGAGAAAGACCTGCCATGATATCACGGTCATGTGACCACGACGTCATCATGGGTCCTGCACTACCAACCCTGGGACTGGAAGCTGCCGAGTGCACCGCACACACAGGCGACATGACTACAAGGTCTCCCTCGGAAGGTGAGTATATGTTTATTTTTTATTTTTTAACCTGTGACATACGTGGCTGGGCAATGTACTACGTGGCTCTGTGCTGTATACTACGTCACTGGGCAATATTCTACGTAACTGGGCAATATACTACGTGGCTGTGCTGTATACTACGTCACTGGGCAACATACTATGTAACTGGGCAATATACTACGTGGCTGGGCAATATACTATATCACTGGGCAATATACTACGTGGCTGGGCAATATACTACGTCACTGGGCAATATACTACGTGACTGGGCAACACACTACGTGGTTGGGCAATATACTACGTGGCTGGGCAATATACTACGTAATTGGACAATATACTACGTGGTTGGGCAATATACTATGTGGGATGTGCAATATACTACGTGGACATGCATATTCTAGAATACCCGATGCATTAGAATCGGGCCACCATCTAGTATATATATATATATATATATATATATATATATATAACTGTATATCTCTATATTTTTTATATGTAGAATAATGAATCACAAAGAAATTTGGATCTAAAATGAATAGGTTGTTGTTTGTGAAAGGTTTCAGTCATGAACTGGTAAACCACAGGGAGAATCAGGATATTATAACATGCCTTTAACAATTAATGGATGTTTAACAAATTGTTCTATAAAATACTGATATGGCAATTGTGCATTTTTTTCAATATCAGAATGATAATTATATTGTTTCCTAAACCTTCTACAAAGTATTTTTATATTTCTAACATGAGGCTTATATTTTATTACCTTACCTCAGAATATAACTAGTTCATGGCTGATAAAGTGATCCACAACTACAGTGACACAGAAGATGTCATTTGTAAATATAAAACTAAATTATATTCATCCATTATTTCCCTAGACTAAGTCAGACATGCACTTATGTCTAATGGGTCTATTTTGTCAATGATCCATTCCATGCAATATGGCAGCTGATGCCCTCAAATGCCTTGTGTTTTTGTTGTCAAACAAATGCTCCAAGATGATGCCAATGAGGCATGGACGATGACTATCATTCTTATTTTCTTTGCACTCTGCATTCCCCGGCCAGTTGAATTCTAGAGGAAGGGCTGGCAATCAATATACTACTAGATTGAAATTTTTCTGACTAAGGGGATTAACTTATATTGCCAATTTAACCTTGACAATGTCAAGGCAATTTATTATCATTTTTTTCTGAAAAGTTGACTTTTGTTATATATAAGGGATAATATTAAATATTATATTAATATTGTTATGTATAATAAACCTAAAACGTGTGATAATGTAAATAAATGTTTGTTTGTGAAAGAAAGTAAATGCCTTTATGTTACCTAACTATCTACTGTATCTAAATATCTTTCAAAACTTTTTTCCAGATATCTGGTGAAAAGCTTTGATGAATTACAGTGAGGCAAAAAAGTATTTAGTCAGTCAGCAATAGTGCAAGTTCCACCACTTAAAAAGATGAGAGGCATCTGTAATTTAAATCATAGGTAGACCTCAACTATGGGAGACAAACTGAGAAAAAAAAATCCAGAAAATCACATTGTCTGTTTTTTTTATCATTTTATTTGCATATTATGGTGGAAAATAAGTATTTGGTCAGAAACAAAATTTCATCTCAATACTTTGTAATATATCCTTTGTTGGCAATGACAGACGTCAAACGTTTTCTGTAAGTCTTCACAAGGTTGCCACACACTGTTGTTGGTATGTTGGCCCATTCTTCCATGCAGATCTCCTCTAGAGCAGTGATGTTTTTGGCATTTCGCTTGGCAACACGGACTTTCAACTCCCTCCAAAGGTTTTCTATAGGGTTGAGATCTGGAGACTGGCTAGGCCACTCCAGGACCTTGAAATGCTTCTTACGAAGCCACTCCTTCGTTGCCCTGGCGGTGTGCTTTGGATCATTGTCATGTTCAAAGACCCAGTCACGTTTCATCTTCAATGCCCTTGCTGATGGAAGGAGGTTTGCACTCAAAATCTCACGATACATGGCCCCATTCATTCTTTCATGTACCCGGATCAGTTGTCCTGGCCCCTTTGCAGAGAAACAGCCCCAAAGCATGATGTTTCCACCACCATGCTTTACAGTAGGTATGGTGTTTGATGGATGCAACTCAGTATTCTTTTTCCTCCAAACACGACAAGTTGTGTTTCTACCAAACAGTTCCAGTTTGGTTTCATCAGACCATAGGACATTCTCCCAAAACTCCTCTGGATCATCCAAATGCTCGCTAGCAAGCTTCAGATGGGCCCAGACATGTACTGGCTTAAGCAGTGGGACACGTCTGGCACTGCAGTATCTGAGTCCATGGTGGCGTAGTGTGTTACTTATGGTAGGCCTTGTTACATTGGTCCCAGCTCTCTGCAGTTCATTCACTAGGTCCCCCTGCGTGGTTCTGGGATTTTTGCTTACCGTTCTTGTGATCATTCTGACCCCACGGGGTGGGATTTTGCGTGGAGCCCCAGATCGAGGGAGATTATCAGTGGTCTTGTATGTCTTCCATTTTCTAATTATTGCTCCCACTATTGATTTCTTCACTCCAAGCTGGTTGGCTATTGCAGATTCAGTCTTCCCAGCCTGGTGCAGGGCTACAATTTTGTTTCTGGTGTCCTTTGACAGCTCTTTGGTCTTCACCATAGTGGAGTTTGGAGTCAGACTGTTTAGGGTATGCACAGGTGTTTTTTTATACTGATAACAAGTTTAAACAGGTGCCATTACTATAGGTAATGAGTGGAGGAAAGAGGAGACTCTTAAAGAAGAAGTTACAGGTCTGTGAGAGCCAGAAATCTTGATTGTTTGTTTCTGACCAAATACTTATTTTCCACCATAATATGCAAATAAAATTATAAAAAAACAGTCAATGTGATTTTCTGGATTTTTTTTTCTCAGTTTGTCTCCCATAGTTGAGTTCTACCTATGATGTAACATAGTAACATAGTAACATAGTTAGTAAGGCCGAAAAAAGACATTTGTCCATCCAGTTCAGCCTATATTCCATCATAATAAATACCATCATAATGTAAATTACAGACGCCTCTCATCTTTTTAAGTGGTGGAACTTGCACGATTGCTGACTGACTAAATACTTTTTTGCCCCACTGTATCTCCGATATGTTTAGAATTGATAATTTTTGCCAATGAATGAAAACACGAGGCTCAAGTGAGCAAAATCACTGAACAAGACATCCAGTTGGTGAGTATCAATCCTCCTTCACTTTGACCTGAATCCAGTTCCAGGATTTCCAATTATTTAAATGATAGAAATGCATTTAGAAACTAAGTGTTCATTAAGGTCAAGGTGTCCTTTTATGAACTTCTCACTTTTGACTATAATTGAGAAAGTTGACCAACCCTGAGGACATTTGCTGCATGCGCAGCAGCATGGCTGAATCTTAATGGTTTGTACTGTATACACCACTAGGATTTGACTTCACTTGCCAATTGCAGAGGTCATCATGAAACTGCTAGCATGCAATATATAGTTTCAGTTATGTGCTGAATAAAGTCTGAGGATCTTCTCAATATGGTGGTGTTTAATGTTGTAAACCCTTTGGAATTTGCCACATTGCTGCATACATTTCACCTAAAACTATATCAAATCTAACTATATCCATTCAATAAAGGAAAAAAATACAAAAACATAAACAATATTAGACTGTCACTTTTTAATGAAGAGAATTATATAAGATAACTGTGAGTGGTAGAAAAAAGCGAAATTTTAGAATCAGATTATTTGCTGAAGAAAACCATAGTGTTTTCAATCAATGAGATGACAATCACACACAAGTAGGTGGCTTGTTTTTATTGTGTGTCCTGTTCTATTAGGAACAGGGATCTATCAAAGTCTAATGTTCACATCGCATGTCTGTGGAAGTATGCCATGGCGCAAGCAATAATTGATTTCTGAGGACCCCAGAAGATGAGTTGTTGATGCACCTCAGGCTGGAGAAGATTGCAAAATCATTTTTAAACAGTTTGCATCACATTAATCCACAGTTAGGCAAACTGTGTACATATGGAGCAAGCTCAAGGCAATTTTTACCCTTCTCAGGAGTGGTCGACCAACAAGGATCTCTCCAAGAGAAAGGCACATAGTACTCTGTAAGATCACAAAGGAATCCAAAGTAACCTCAGAGCAAATGAAAACTGCTCTCACCTTAACTAGTGTTAATGTTCACGAGTCCTCCATCAGAAAATTCGGAACAAGATTGTGCATGGCAGGACTACAAGGAGAATGCAACTGATCTCCAAAAATAACCTTGGTGCCCATCTGCAGTTTATTAAAGATCACCTAGGCTAGCCAGAAAGATAATAGAAAAATGTATTTCAAATGGATGAGACAAAAATAGAGTTTTTTTTCAGATTAAATGAAACTTGTGTATATAGGAAGAAAAACACTGCAATACAGCATAAAAACCTCATACCATGTGAAACATGGTGTTAGGTGGCAGGATTCTCCCATTGCATGGGGTAGATCCCAAGCCTTGTCTGTCTCTGTGGTCTCTAATTCTGCTTCAGCCACAGTGGGAGTTGCTCAGCAAAGATGTCGGTCTCAGCGTCTTGCCCAGACTCATGCTGTTCACTTGGTTACTCCTGGCTCTCCAGCCAAAGCTATAGTAACTAGCAATAGGCAGCGGCGAACAGGAGTGCCAGAGGCTAAGTCCAGAAATCACCCTACTGAGAATGCTCGTGAGGTGGCAATCTCTCATTGGTGGTCGGACGTGGCACTTCCGAATTGGTCCACGAGCAAGGTCCTGTCTGACTGGACTTGAAAAGGAAAGTATAGAAGGTTTCCTGGAGCACACATCGGCGCTAAGATCATTTATATCTTAAGAGTGTGTGGAACATAACGGTAGTGTGGAATTGTCTGCGTGTGCTCACGGCAGGCGTATATCCTTTAGAATTCCGGCACCTCCGGAGAGGAATTCGTGAGCATGCACACGCTGTGATTGTGTCCACTACCTGTTCCCTTGCCCATGTGAGGGTTGCATTCTAGTGTGAGGCTAACAGGGATGTTGTTTAGCACCATACCTGCTCTGTTACTGTGTGCGAGTGGCACAGCTCTACTGCAGAGCATCTATTCTGTTGCTGTGTGCGAGTGACACAGCCTCATGTGCTATACACTGAGTGATGTTTAACTCGGAGCAAGCTAGCTGTCCCTCGCTGTGTGTTCTGCCATTGTTCATAATAGCTGCAGCTTTCCATCTCGGCACGGTGGACCCGGGGTTGCGATCGCACTTTATCATAATTTATATTTAGTGCGATACACCAACCCTAACACATGGTAGTAGTGATATCATGATTTGGACCTATTTTACTGCATCTGCGTTAGGATGGTTTGCTGTTATTGATTTAACAATGAATTATAAATTATGCCTTAATGTCTTGAAGTCTTAATGGAAACTGGAGATACATTTGTTTGTGAGCTGAAACACAAGTGAATGTGGGTCTGCATCAAGACAACGATCTACAGCACACAAGTTGTTCTACAAAAGACTGATTAAAGAAGAATAAAATTAAAGTTAGTGTATGGCCAAGTCAATGCCTCAACTTTAATCCTATAGAAATTATGTGAAAGTACCTGAATTGAGCTCTTTATGGGAGAATACCCTCTAACATAACAGAATTGAAGCTATTTTGTAGGGAGGAATGGACTAAAATTCCTTTCAGTAGAATGTTTTCAGAACTAGAAAAGCTTTATAAAATAAAATTATATTTGAATCATGTTCTATTTGGTTATTATTAAAAATTCACACCATCATTCTGTGGTCAATGATGTTTCCCTAAGCTTCGTTTAACATATAAAAATCTTAATTTATGCAATAATTGCCACATGGAATGATAATTCAAAGTGATTTTAATTGGCCAAAGTCATTGCATTGTAGTTCTCTATTGATTTCTCACATTAAAATAAGAATAATTTAAAGTTACGGTATTTAAATGTAACTAAAAGGCAGGTAAACTGGCACTTAATTTAATATACTTAATAATGTATATCATATTGTACTCATCAGTCGTGAAGCCAAAGACCAGCTATTATGCCTTTAACACCTTCTGTGTTTCAAATACTCTTTTGATTAGAAGCATTGGAAGAAGTTTAGAATTCAGTCACCTAGCAGACAATAAATAGACTTGTAAATTAAAATATACACAGTGCCACTGTAAAGCAGGCTATGATTTAATCATTGTACTGTTCATTCTCTCATGCAACGCAAGAACAGCTGCAAAGAACTCTTTAGATATTCATCAAATCTTATAAATATGTCACTAAGTGACGGCTTTTCATACATATTGGAATGCACATTATTTAAATAAATTTGACCCAGTGATTTTGAGGCTTGAGCATAATCATATGCATGAGTATATGCGTATCTGTGGAATAGAAATGAAATTCCTGCATGAGAATTTGTCCATGCAAATAGGGCACATTTTATTGTTGGCCTGCACGATGTGTCACACAAAAAGATTAACCTGAAAACAGTTGTGTCACCTCTCAGATGCGCATAGAATATATTATAACATGATTAAAGGTGCAACTTGCTGTGTGTTATATCTATGGGCCTTTGAAATGGAGCGTGATATTGTCTTTGTATAGCCTTTTAATTTCAATGAGACGCTAACACATGACACACTGTGAAAAAGGTTGTTAACGTTCTTTTTTTTTTTTACTTTAATTATTCATGAGCTGAACCACAACTTTGTAATGCTTTTTACCAATATTTACTTTAATCAGGCTCCGTGGTCAAGTGAGTTTCTTGGATTTGTCACCAGGGAAAACAAAATGTTGAATACTTCTCTCTGCTAACATGTCCTGTTGAGGAAGGGAATCCAAGGTCCTCCATGCATGTGAGAATGTCAGAAAATTCTGCCTACAGAAACGGGTTTGGCTGAGTTTAGTCTACTCTTATGGGGGCTTTTAGACTCATGTGTATGTAAGGGGTGTAGGGGACCATCAATACCCCACTTCCGTTCTTTGGGTTGATACTGTGAATATTATGTGTATAGTGTAATGTACATAATTGTTAGGTTGTGAACCTGTTATTAGGGAAAGGATAGAACCCATTTCTGGCCACTAGATGGGGCAAGATATAGAATGGAAGTTTGTATAGTGTAGAAAATAGTTAAACATAGGAGGGGTCAGCTGCAGCTAAAAGAGGGAGGATTTCCTGATAGGAGTGAGAAGGGCCAGGGTGCCCAAATCGCCTGCACAGGCTTAAGTGCCCAGAATGATAACGGCGACCACACTAAGGGAGAAGCCCAGCCATCCGCAGCACAGGCCTGTACAGTAGTAGGCCAGAACAGCAGCAGGAAAGGAAGCATAAGACAGAAGCAGTGACAATACAGGGATGTAGGTGGATCCATAATGTGGCAACTTATCACAAGGGCTGATTCCCTCAGATCCGGGGTGAAATGGCTGAGGGAATTGTGGCACCCCTAGGGGTATTTGCCACAAAAATAGTTACTGACAGTAAATACAAATACTAAAATAGCAAGACTGCACTACCACCTCCGGCCAGAAGGGGGAGCTCCAGAGACTCCCCTTGATCCATTCTGGTCTGAGAGAAGAAATGGCAGTTGGGCTAAGGAGCTGAAAGTGAGAGGTCATACAGCTGAATTTCTAACAGTCATGTGACTGTTTCCAGGCCCAAATCACCGGCCTGAGGAGAAGAGGGACAGAGAAAAAGGACATTGTGAGAACCGGGTAGCATTAATCACTACCCAGAACAGGCGCAAAGACGGATACCGGATCCGTGGCTGTATTCATTATATATAATACAGCAACCGGAAAAACGTGAGGTGATATCAGCTTCACTAGGGCCGGACGCAGCAACAGACACAGAGTTCAGCGGTACTACCGGAGGGGTTAAGCTGATAAAAGGACTCGGGTTGCCCGTCGAACCAGGACCCAGAGGGGACAGATTGGGCCGACAGCCAGTTCACATACAGCAGCAGGGCCACACAGAAATTGCGTACAATAAGAGGCGAAGACCCCGGCAGGGTCAAAGTAACTCAGAGTTCCCATACAGACTCCGGTGACAGGACTGGTTGTAAATCCCTTTATGTTAAAGTAAACTGGTTAAACGTTTCAGTGCCTCAGTCTTTCATTTGGACAATAGCCAATATCCAGGATCGGGATCATCACCGCTGGGAGAACCTGCTGCTGATCAAGTAAGTGCCTGTTCCCTCACGATACCCCTTACACTGTGCATTGCCTGAGGCCACAGCACCGGGTCAGTGCCACCCGTGACATCCCCCTTTAGAGACAGACCCCATTGGTCCGGTGCTGGGTATCCCGGTCTCCTGGGCGTCACAGAATCCTGCAGGGAGTTTGGACCAGGAGGACGCTATGTCACTGCAAGAGACAGTACTGGTGGGCAGGTCGCTCGTCATGTGGTAACTGACTTCAGAGACTGATACTCATGTCTGGAGAGTAACAGACTAGGGAAGATCTAACTATAGCAGAGCTGAACAGGGAGGACGTTGAGGAACCATGTGAGATGGTTCGACCTGGGTACTTGCTGTGTGACAAAGAGAGAAGTGCAGGGAAAGAGTAAGAAATGTGTAACGTGAAACCTGCTGTAAATGCTGTGAAGAATTTTGATGTGTTGCATAAAGAAAGCAGTAAAATTGTTCATTTGAAAATTGAAATAGACTGTGTCTCTATTTATGTGGGACCGTCTATAGGGAGCCTTCGGCAGAGGAGAGAGGACCCTGACGATGTAGAAAGTGAAGCCACAGGTATGCAGAGTAATGGAAACTATTTTCATGTGGAGGGAGGCCAGGGCACAAATCCCCCAGTGTCCTCGGCTAGGACTGGTCCCTGTCACATGTAGATAGAAAAAATATGCAGGGCAAGGCAAACTATGAACTTTACGTAGTTTAAGTAGACATGGGATTTTAAAAAGGGGAGATGTAGAGGAAAAAGTAAAAATTGTTCATTATATAAAAATACTGTATAGAAATACAGAAATACAGAAAAAATTGTGAGCATGAACTGTAAGAATTTAATAATTATCAATGCCTTAAGCACATGTTTCCTTTCAATATTGATCACCACTCATTGTTTACCTATATAATCAGGGCCATATTTATAAATTAGGCACAAAAGGCCACCAGCCTGGCAGAAAGTTGGGGGCAGCATATTGCATGCATACAAGCAAGAGGAAATAATTTCATGGAACAAATTAGCACATCAGAAAGATGAATGCCTGCAAATCATAAAAAATCTACCATGTTGTAAAATTTACATGAGTCAAATTATTACCAAATTTATGATTTTAAGATTTTAGTGTATATTACAATTATAATTCAATGTTAATATACATTGTCTAACCCTCTGAAAGCAAAATTGTAAGCTTATAATTCTAGTTTACAAAATATATAGGCAGCATGAAATAAGTTCTATAGCACAACTACATTTTTGCAAATAACTGTTGTTATGATAGAAAAAACTTCTACAAGAACATTATAATATTTATCTTACAATTATGTTATAAATATAATTAGATTGTAATTGTATGCTCATGCATGTTTTTAAAGAAAACTAATGTAACTGTCAATCATGCATGTATTTCTATTACATATAGGTATTATATTAAATGAATTGTATTACTTTGCTTGAATAATACATCCATCAAAGTCATGCCTGATAAAAAACAGTCTGCTGATTCTTTGCCTCCGGCCAGATTCTATATATGGATATGCTCAGACGAGAATGGAATAAAAATTGCTAAAGGGAATGCGGGTTGTTCAAGGTCTGAGATACCTACCGCATTACTGCAGCTACATTTACATGCACAAATGAAAATCATATAGTTAGCCCTAAATTTAGTAATGTTTTGATTTTCAGTCCTATTTTTGATGTTTTGAAATCGATATGGGGGAATCACTTTGATTTAAATCAAATTTGTGTGAAATTTTCATAAATTAATTTGATAAATCTGCAATTTGGTTCCCACAATGCCTTGCAGCTATCTTGTCACATATTTTAGCACGAGTCAAAAGGATCTACTAAAGACAGTATAAAAGCAGAGGCAAGGAATTCTACAGCCATTTTTTGTTGAATTCAGATAGTAAGATAAGTCACAGTTTACAGCTAAACAATAGAGGTAGGGAGTGAAATCCATAAAAACTTAAAAAAACACCATAGGTAATTGGGGATAGAAGAGCAGTGAAAAACAGTTGCCATTGAGTTACCCTTAGCCGTATATGTGGAGGTCATTTTAATATTAGTAAGGATGTGATTGCCTAAGGAATTGAAATTAGCTAGATACAAAGTGTCATACATGTCTTTTCATGGCAATTGAAGTATTTGCATTTTGTTGTAAATTGATTTGCCTCAAATCAAATTTTTTCAATGCAGTCAAATTTGAATTTAAAAAGATTTTCTCATTTTTAGTTAGTTATCTACAGGCTTTGGATATTTTTATTTAGATTTAACCCCTTCCCGACCTGTGACACAGCGTATGCGTCATGAAAGTCGGTGCCAATCCGACCTGTGACGCATATGCTGTGTCACAGAAAGATCGCGTCCCTGCAGATCGGGTGAAAGGGTTAACTCCCATTTCACCCGATCTGCAGGGACAGGGGGAGTGGTACTTTAGCCCAGGGGGGGTGGCTTCACCCCCCCGTGGCTACGATCGCTCTGATTGGCTGTTGAAAGTGAAACTGCCAATCAGAGCGATTTGTAATATTTCACCTAAAAAACTGGTGAAATATTACAATCCAGCCATGGCCGATGCTGCAATATCATCGGCCATGGCTGGAAATACTAATGTGCACCCACTCCACTCCTCCGATCGCCCCCCCCAGCCCCCCGATCTGTGCAGCGCTCCCCTCCGTCCTGTGCTCCGCTCCCCCGTCCTCCTGCCCGCTCCCCCCGTGCTCCAATCACACCCCCCGTGCTCCAATGAAACCCCCCCGTGCTCCGATCCCCCCCGTACAGCGATCCCCCCCCGTGCTCCGATCCACCCCCTGCACAGCGATCCCCCACCCCGTGCTCCAATCCACCCGCACGCACACCGTTCCTCATCCGTGCTCCGACGCCCCCCACCCCGTGCTCCGACGCCTCCCCCCCGTGCTCTGACGCCCCCCCCGTGCCCTGATCTCCCCCCCCCTTATACTTACCGAGCCTGCCGGTGTCCATATTCTTTCCCGGGCGCCGCCATCTTCCAAAATGGCGGGCGCATGTGCAGTGCGCCCGCCGAATCTGCCGGCCGGCAGATTCGTTCCAGAGTGAATTTTGATCACTGAGATATAACCTATCTCAGTGATCAAAATAAAAAAAATAGTAAATGACCCCCCCCCCCTTTGTCACCCCCATAGGTAGGGACAATAAAAAAAAAAAAAAAAAAATTTTTCCACTAAGGTTGGGGTAAGAACTAGGGTTAGGGGTAGGGTTAGGGGTAGGGTTAGGGTTAGGGTTAGGGTTAGGGGTAGGGTTAGGGGTAGGGTTAGGGGTAGGGTTAGGGTTCGGGATGTGCACACGTATTCTGGTCCTCTGCGGATTTTTCCGCAGAGGATTTGATAAATCCGCAGTGCTAAACCGCTGTGGATTTACCGCGGTTTTTCTGCGCATTTCACTGCGGTTTTACAACTGCGATTTTCTATTGGAGCAGTTGTAAAACCACTGCGGAATCCGCAGAAAGAAGTGACATGCTGCGGAATGTAAACCGCTGCGTTTCCGTGCAGTTTTTCTGCAGCATGTGTACAGCAATTTTTGTTTCCCGTAGGTTTACATTGAACTGTAAACTCATGGGAAACTGCTGCGGATCCGCAGCGTTTTCCGCAGCGTGTGCACATACCTTTAGAATTAGGCTATGTGCACACGGTGCGGATTTGGCTGCGGATTCGCAGCAGTGTTCCATCAGGTTTACAGTACCATGTAAACATATGGAAAACCTAATCCGCTGTGCCCATGGTGCGGAAAATACCGCGCGGAAACGCTGTGTTGTATTTTCCGCAGCATGTCAATTCTTTGTGCGGATTCCGCAGCGTTTTACACCTGTTCCTCAATAGGAATCCACAGGTGAAATCCGCACAAAAAACACTGGAAATCCGCGGTAAATCCGCAGGTAATACGCAGTGCCTTTTACCCGCGGATTTTTCAAAAATGGAGCTGAAAAATCTCATACGAATCCGCAACGTTGGCACATAGCCTTAGGGCTAGGGTTGGGTTGGAATTAGGGTTGTGGTTAGGGGTGTGTTGGGGTTAGGGTTGTGATTAGGGTTATGGCTACAGTTGGGATTAGGTTTAGGGGTGTGTTGGGGTTAGTGTTGGAGTTAGAATTGAGGGGTTTCCACTGTTTAGGCACATCAGGGGGTCTCCAAACGCAACATGGCGCCACCATTGATTCCAGCCAATCTTGTATTCAAAAAGTCAAATGGTGCTCCCTCACTTCCGAGCCCCGACGTGTGCCAAAACAGTGGTTTACCCCCACATATGGGGTACCAGCATACTCAGGACAAACTGCGCAACAATTACTGGGGTCAAATTTCTCCTGTTACCCTTGAGAAAATAAAAAATTGCTTGCTAAAACATCATTTTTGAGGAAAGAAAAATGATTTTTTATTTTCACGGCTCTGCGTTGTAAACGTCTGTGAAGCACTTGGGGGTTCAAAGTGCTCACCACATATCTAGATAAGTTCCTTGGGGGGTCTAGTTTCCAAAATGGGGTCACTTGTGGGGGGTTTCTACTGTTTAGGCACACCAGGGGCTCTGCAAACGCAATGTGACGTCCGCAGACCATTCCATCAAAGTCTGCATTTCAAAAGTCACTACTTCCCTTCTGAGCCCCGACGTGTGCCCAAACAGTGGTTTACCCCCACACATGGGGTATCGGCGTACTCAGGAGAAACTGGACAACAACTTTTGGGGTCCAATTTCTCCTGTAACCCTTGGGAAAATAAAAAATTCTGGGCTAAAAAATTATTTTTGGAGGAAAGAAAACGTATTTATTATTTTCACGGCTCTGCGTTATAAGCTTCTGTAAAGCACTTGGGGGTTCAAAGTGCTCACCACATATCTAGATAAGTTCCTTTGGGGGTCTAGTTTCCAAAATGGGGTCACTTGTGGGGGGTTTCTACTGTTTAGGCACACCAGGGGCTCTGCAAACGCAACGTAACGCCCGCAGACCATTCCATCAAAGTCTGCATTTCAAAAGTCACTTCTTCCCTTCTGAGCCCCGACGTGTGCCCAAACAGTGGTTTACCCCCACACAAGGGGTATTAGCTTACTCAGGAGAAACTGGACAACAACTTTTGGGGTCCAATTTCCCCTGTAACCCTTGGGAAAATAAAAAATTCTGGGCTAAAAATTATTTTTGAGGAAAGAAAACGTATTTATTATTTTCACGGCTCTGCGTTATAAACTTCTGTGAAGCACTTGGGGGTTGAAAGTGCTCACCACATATCTAGATAATTTCATTTCTGGGTCTAGTTTCCGAAATGGGGTGACTTGTGGGGGGTTTCTACTGTTTAGTCACATCAGGGGCTCTGCAAACGCAACGTGACGCCCGTAGAGCATTCCATCAAAGTCTGTATTTCAAAACGTCACTACTTCACTTCCGAGCCCCGGCAAGTGCCCAAACAGTAGTTTACCCCCACATATGGGGTATCACCGTACTCAGGAGAAACTGGACAACAAATATTGGGGTCAAATTTCTCCTGTTACCCTTGGGAAAATAAAAAATTGCGGGCTAAAAAATCATTTTTGAGAAAAGAAATTTTTTATTTTATTTTCATGGCTCTGCGTTATAAACTTCTGTGAAGCACTTGAGGGTTCAAAGTGCTCACCACACATCTAGATTAGTTCCTTTGGGGGTCTAGTTTCCAAAATGGGGTCATTTGTGGGGGATCTCCAATGTTTAGGCACACAGGGGCTCTCCAAACGCAACATGGTGTCCGCTAATGATTGGAGCTAATTTTCCATTTAAAAAGCCAAATGGCGTGCCTTCCCTTCTGAGCCCTGCCATGCGCCCAAACAGTGGTTTACCCCCACATATGGGGTATCTGCGTACTCAGGACAAACTGGACAACAACATTTGTGGTCCAATTTCTCCTATTACCATTGGCAAAATAGGAAATTCCAGGCTAAAAAATCATTTTTGAGAAAAGAAAAATTATTTTTTATTTTCATGGCTCTGCATTATAAACTTCTGTGAAGCACCTGGGGGTTTAAAGTGCTCAGTATGCATCTAGATAAGTTCCTTGGGGGGTCTAGTTTCCAAAATGGGGTCACTTGTGGGGGAGCTCCATTGCATAGGCTCACAGGGGCTCTCCAAACACGACATGGTGTCCGCTAACAATTGGAGCTAATTTTCCATTCAAAAAGTCAAAAGGCGCGCCTTCCCTTCCGAGCCTTACCATGTGCACAAACAGTGGTTTACCCCCACATATGAGGTATCGGCGTACTCGGGAGAAATTGCTCAACAAATTTTAGAATCCATTTTATCCTGTTGTCCATGTGAAAATGAAAAAATTGAGGCGAAAAGAAATTTTTTGTGAAAAAAAAGTACTTTTTCATTTTTACGGATCAATTTGTGAAGCACCTGGGGGTTTAAAGTGCTCACTATGCATCTAGATAAGTTCCTTGGGGCGTCTAGTTTCCAAAATGGGGTCACTTGTGGGGGAGCTCCAATTTTTAGGCACACGGGGGCTCTTCAAACGTGACATGGTGTCCGCTAAAGAGTGGAGCCAATTTTTCATTCAAAAAGTCAAATGGCGCTCCTTCCCTTCCAAGCCCTGCCGTGCGCCCAAACAGTGGTTTACCCCCAAATATGAGGTATCGGTGTACTCAGGATAAATTGGACAACAACTTTCGTGGTTCAGTTTCTCTTTTTACCATTCGGAAAATAAAAAAATTGTTGCTGAAAGATCATTTTTGTGACTAAAAAGTTAAATGTTCATTTTTTCCTTTCATGTTGCTTCTGCTGCTGTGAAGCACCTAAAGGGTTAATTAACTTCTTGAATGTGGTTTTGAGTACCTTGAGGGGTGCAGTTTTTAGAATGGTGTCACTTTTGGGTATTTTCAGCCATATAGACCCCTCAAACTGACTTCAAATGTGAGGTGGTCCCTAAAAAAATGGTTTTGTAAATTTCGTTGTAAAAATGAGAAATCGCTGGTCAAATTTTAACCCTTATAACTTCCTAGCAAAAAAAAATTTTGTTTCCAAAATTGTGCTGATGTAAAGTAGACGTGTGGGAAATGTTATTTATTAACTATTTTGTGTCACATAACTCTCTGGTTTAACAGAATAAAAATTCAAAATGTGAAAATTGCGAAATTTTCAAAATTTTCGCCAAATTTCCGTTTTTATCACTAATAAACACAGAATTTATTGACCTAAATTTACCACTAACATGAAGCCCAATATGTCACGAAAAAACAATCTCAGAACCGCTAGGATCCGTTGAAGCGTTCCCGAGTTATTACCTCATAAAGGGACACTGGTCAGAATTGCAAAAAACGGCAAGGTCTTTAAGGTCAAAATAGGCTGGGTCATGAAGGGGTTAAATACCATTTAGGGATAGTAAAGTAATTTCAGCTTACTTTATAGTTATTATAATATCAATTTTGATGCACTTTAGATCAGCAATGTAATTACATCAACCCCTTCATAACTACAGCCCATTTGGGATGTTACTTAAACATATTCACTTTACCAGGCTACTTGGAATGTTATCATGAGCTCCAATTTAAATGATGAACACGTGGGATGCTATCATTAACATCATTAGTAAGCAAGACCATAAGAAATGCTAACGTGATCCTCTTCACTGCACTAGATCACAAAGAATATTATTAGAAATAAGCAAATCTTTTAAATTAAAATTGGCCCCTTTGCTTAGCGCTTTTACAGCCGTGTACCTATAGGTATGTCCAAGGTCGCCTCCCCCTATTTGCTGTTGCTTCAGCGATTTTTTTCTGGCACATGTCAGCTGATTTCTTAGGCTGAAATGTGCCCCTAACAGCAGCAGGTGCAATTGTGATCCACCCACGGCTGTTAACAAATTAAATACCACTGTCAATCTCAGACAGCAGCATTTAAAGGGACACTGTCACCTGAATTTGGAGGGAACAATCTTCAGCCATGGAGGCGGGGTTTGGGGGTTTTTGATTCACCCTTTCCTTACCCGCTGGCTGCATGCTGGCTGCAATATTGGATTGAAGTTCATTCTCTGTCCTCCATAGTACACGCCTGCGCAAGGCAAGATTACCTTGTGCAGGCATGTACTATGGAGGACAGAGAATGAACTTCAATCCAATATTGCAGCCAGCATGCAGCCAGCGGGTAAGGAAAGGGTGAATCAAAAATCCCCAAACCCCGCCTCCATGGCTGAAGATTGTTCCCTCCAAATTCAGGTGACAGTGTCCCTTTAACATGATCACGATGGAAGCAAGTCACAGACCCTTTCATGACCAAGGGTCGCTGATGGACTGGCATGACAATCTGGGGTCTGCAGGAGACCCTTGTGGTTGTCACTGCCGGATAACTATGAGTGCCTCCCAGTGGCTGGCGCTCATAGAAAGTGAGTATTTCTGCTACACAGAGCAGGGTTAAAGCTCTGCTGTGTGTAGCACAAGTGATCCGAAGTTTGCAGCTTCTAGTTTCCCATGGAGAAATGGTTAAAAGTAAAAAAATGATTTTAAAAAGATAAAAAATAAAAAAATATAAAAGTTTAAATCACACCTCATTCACTCCATTCAAACGAAAACAATTAAAAACAAAATATATAATTGATGTAGCCGAGTTCAGAATCACCCTATCTGTCAATATATGAAAATAATTAATCCGATCTGCAAATGGCATAAAGAGAACTAAAATCAAAACTTCACGATTAGGTTTTTGATTTTTTTCGCCACAATATTGCATTAAAATGCAATAATGGGAGATCAAAATATCATATCTACACCAAAATGATATCAATAAAAATATCAGCTCTGTGCACAAAAAATAAGCTTTCACCCAGCCCCAAATGGAGATGCTACGGGTGTCGGAAAATGACTTTTTTTTTTTTTTTTTAACAAACTTTGTTTTTTTTTTTACCAATACATGTTTGGTATCTACGAACTCATAATGACCTGGATAATCATAATGGCATTTTAGCATTTAGTGAACATGGTACAAAAATAAAAAAAAAAACAATTGTGGAATTGCACTTTTTTTGCAATTTCACTCTACTTTGAATTTGTTTACTGCTTCTCAGTACACTATATGATAAAACCAGCGGTGTTGTTCAAAAGTACAACTCGTCTGCAAAAACAAGCCCTCACATGGCCATATTGATGGAAAAATAAAAGTAAGTATGGCTCTCGGAAGAAGGGGAGCAAAAAGCGGAAACTCAAAAATGGAAAAACCCAAGCTGGTGAAGGCGCTAATTTTCTCCAAAATGTAAACACTTTGAGCTTCTCTGTAACTGAATTGAACCCCATTTGAGCTCTTTAAGGACAAACACAGCCTGAGTATTTTTTAAGCAAGCCCAAAAGGAGAAAACAGACTAGCAGAAGAGGACAAAAAAAATGGTAATTGGCAAAAAATTTAAAGCACATTTAAAGAGAACCTGTCCTGTAAAATTAGATTACCAACCAGCAGATAAAGGCTTAATTTGCAGGTTATTACCATTCTGACACTCTGTAGTGCCTGCAATGAGAGTCCCGCTGTATGGAAGAAATTTACTTTATTCCCCGTGTAACCTCACTTATTCAGTCACTGGGCTGATGTCGGAGTGGCTGCAGTGCTCTGTGCAACTGACTGACAGCACACATAAACCCCAGCAAGACAGGACAACTGCCACTAGACCAAAAAGAGAACTGGAGCTGTCCTGGTAACCCTGGGAAGATGTGATCAGTGATTAAATTAATTCATCTGCACTACATATATATTTACACATTCTTAACCAATAAAAAATTTAATGGGAGTACTTCTTTAAATACTCCAGATTATGAGAGAAATTATTATTAATTATCTATACATAGATTCAAGAAGATAGCTTATACATATTGGGGGTTGGCATTATTTATGTGGATGCTTTTGGATACTTTCTAATATTATTTAGCTACAATTTGCTTGGAGCTAAGTATCTGATTACTGTTTAGCTAATTATTTAGACAAGTCATATTTACCTAATTCTATTTTCTACTGTATAATTACAAATGCTTAGAAGGGATGCTTTTTTATCATGCTCATCTGTCAAAAAACTTCACAGTGGGTGGCTTTTATTTATGTAAGATCCAGTTAGCATGCCAAGTAAAGTTAGTGCTGTTTTCATTTTCATCTCCAATAGCCATACTTTCTTGACATATTGTAAGTTATCTTGATTACTGCGCTTACACTAATTCATAGGTCTGTTAACTGATCAGTAACTTTTTTTTTTTTCACTCTTCTACAATTCTGAAAAATAGCTGTGTGAAATTATAATTAAGAAAAAATATATTGAAAGGAAATCTGTCAACAGTGTTCACCCTCCAATCTATTTAAATGTTGTTAAATGTAGCTATTTCAAAGACAAGTCTAGCAATACCTTTATATGGCCAATCCATTCCTTCATTACTGAAAAATCAGAGTTTGAATTGAGGCACAAAAAGGTGAAAGATCTATTGTAGCTCTGTAGACTCTATCACACCAGCTCTATTTTCTAAGGCAATTTGCCTCCTCCTGCTAGACTGTCAGCATCTTTGCTTTGTGACTTCAGCTAATGGAACTGTCAATCAAGCTGTTATGCACATGGTAGGAAAGAATAAGTTCAACATGAATTGATAAGGAGAAGGCAACCCAACACTAGGGAAGGGGGTAGTAAAGACCCCTTGGCAGATCTAACATCACCCTTTCATCCCTTCATCCCCTATATAGGTTCCACACCTATCGCCAAGAAGGATACCTAACCCCTGCTTGACCCTGGCGATATGCCCTACGTAGGGAAGGACAGGATGTGCACGACTTAAATCCCATGACCACTAAAAACAGCTGGGATACACAAACAAGGGGAACACTTTTCTTGAGTAGACTTAGAGAGAAGCACATATGTCCTCCAAAAACCAAAGAGGAAGATAGCCGACTGCTATAGCTCCAAGCCTAAACAGGAAAATGGAAATATCACCGACCACTCCCAGCAACAAGCTGGGAGTTAGAAACATCCCTGTCCAGGTGTGTCAACTAGAGCCGGGGGAGGTTGCCATTGGGTCCTAAATTCAGAAAGACTAGGAAGGAGTCTGCAAAGGCAACCGCTGAGAAATTCTGCAGTTAGATGCAGTGCAATTGTCTGCATCCTCTGACGCACCTGTGACAGTACACATCCTTCTACAAGTGGCCTCTAGACACTCAGGACCAGGCTTCTTGGGACAAGAGGTATGAAATAAACTAACCAGCTTGGGGGCATTCACCTCTGATGTTGAAACTCACATCCTTTCCTCTGGGCCATATCCCTTTCAGTGCACCAAGTATTGTATTGAGCGACATTGGAGGTGGGAATCTACAAGCCTCGAAATCTGAAACTCCATATTTCCATCAACCATTATTAGGGGCAGCAATAGGGGTCAGTGCTCAAGAGGTTCCACATATTTTTGAGGAAAGATCTGTGGAAGACATTGCGGATTTTAAGAGCCTGAGGTAGCTCAAGATGAAATGCTGCTGGATTAATGATGTCCCATATTTTCTAGGGACCAATGAATCTTGGTCCCAACTTCAAGGAAGGGACTGTTGTGAGTTCTGTTTTTGGGCTCCCTCTGGTGGTTACTGATGGTACTGGGTGATTTGTGTTCTGCTGTCTCTGGTGTCCACCTGTTCTATTAGGATTTGGGAGTTTCCTATTTAACCGGGCTTTCTTGTCATTTCCCCGCCGGCTATCAAGGTTATCAGAGTGTTTTGTTACCTCAGCTTCTGGCTTCAGTAATCTTCAGGACAAGCTAAGTTTTTGATTTTCTTGTTCCACGTTTTGATTTATCTTTGTCTTGTCCAGCTTGCATATAATTGTTTCTTTGCTGCTGGTTGCTCTAGCGGGCTGTAATTGCTCCTCATGTTCCATGAGTTGGAACATGAGTTCAAGTAATTACAGGATGGTTTTTTGAAGGTTTTTTTGCTGACCGCGCAGTTTACTTTTGTATCCTCTGCTATCTAGTTTTAGCGAGCCTCATTTTGCTGAATCTGATATCATACTGTGTATGTGCCTTCCTCTCATTTCACCGTCATTATATGTGGGGGGCTGCTATTTCTGTGGGGTATTTCTCTGGAGGCAAGAGAGGTCTGTGTTTCTTCTAATAGGGGAAGTTAGATCTTCGGCTGGTGCGAGACGTCTAGGATCAACATAGGCACGTTCCCCGGCTATTGTTATTTGTGTGTTCAGGTTTAGGGTCGCGGTCAGCTCAGGTTCCATCACCCTAGAGCTCGTTGGTGCTTGTCCTTTTGTGATTCCCTGCCATTGGAATCATGACAGTATAGCCGGCCCAAAATGTTTGGGCTGAAGTAGGAGGAAAAGTAGTCTGAGGAAGTTTTTTTTTTTTTTCTCCTCTGAGGTTGCTGCCTAGCCCTAATTGCAGCCTGGCTGATTTTTTTTTTTTTCCTCCTCTTAATCCTTGAATGGCTCTGACCTTAGCTGTTTATCATGGACGTCCAGAGTTTAGCTTCCAGCTTGAATAATCTTGCTGCTAAGGTTCAAAATATACAAGATTTTGTTGTACATGCTCCTATGTCTGAACCTAGAATTCCTATTCCAGAGTTCTTTGCTGGAGATAGATCTAGTTTTCTGAATTTTAGGAACAATTGCAAGCTGTTCCTTTCTTTGAAATCTCGCTCTTCTGGAGACCCTGCTCAGCAGGTTAAGATTATTATATCTTTCCTGCGGGGTGACCCTCAAAATTGGGCATTTGCATTGGCACCAGGGGATCCTGCGTTGCTTAATGTGGATGCGTTTTTTCTGGCATTGGGTTTGCTCTATGAGGAACCTAACCAAGAGATTCAGGCTGAAAAAGCTTTATTGGCTCTCTCTCAGGGGCAAGATGAAGCAGAAATATATTGTCAAAAATTTCGGAAATGGTCAGTGCTTACTCAGTGGAATGAGTGCGCCCTGGCTGCAAAGTTCAGAGATGGCCTTTCTGAGGCCATTAAAGATGTTATGGTGGGGTTCCCTGCGCCTACGGGTCTGAATGAGTCTATGACTATGGCTATTCAGATTGATCGGCGTTTACGGGAGCGCAAACCTGTGCACCATTTGGCGGTGTCTTCTGAACAGGCACTTGAGACAATGCAATGTGATAGAGTTCAGTCTAGAAGTGAACGGCAAAACTATAGGCGGAAAAATGGGTTGTGCTTTTATTGTGGTGATTCAGCTCATGTTATATCAGCATTCTCTAAACGCACAAAAAAGGTTGATAAGTCTGTTGCCATTAGTACGTTACAGTCTAAGTTCATTCTGTCTGTGACTCTGATTTGCTCATTATCATCCTTTTCCGTCGATGCCTATGTAGATTCAGGCGCTGCCCTGAGTCTTATGGATTGGTCATTTGCCAAGCGATGTGGGTTTAGTCTTGAGCCTCTGGAAGTCCCTATTCCTTTGAAGGGAATTGACTCTACACCTTTAGCTATGAATAAACCTCAGTACTGGACACAAGTGACCATGCGTATGACTCCCGTTCATCAGGAGGTGATTCGCTTCCTGGTGTTGTATAATTTACATGATGTTCTAGTACTTGGTCTGCCATGGTTACAAACTCATAATCCAGTCCTTGACTGGAAAACAATGTCTGTGTTAAGCTGGGGATGTCAGGGGGTTCATGATGATGCACCTCCGATTTCTATCGCTTCATCTACTCCTTCTGAGGTTCCTGTATTTTTGTCGGATTATCGGGATGTTTTTGAGGAGCCTAAGCTCAGTTCGCTTCCTCCTCACAGGGATTGCGATTGTGCTATAGATTTAATTCCTGGTAGTAAATTTCCTAAAGGTCGTTTGTTCAATCTGTCAGTGCCAGAGCATACTGCTATGCGGGATTATGTTAAGGAGTCCTTGGAAAAGGGACATATCCGTCCATCTTCGTCCCCTTTGGGAGCAGGTTTTTTTTTCGTGGCCAAGAAAGATGGGTCCTTGAGACCTTGTATAGATTATCGTCTTTTGAATAAGATTACCGTAAAATATCAGTATCCTTTGCCTTTGTTGACTGATTTGTTTGCTCGCATTAAGGGGGCTAAATGGTTCACTAAGATTGATCTCCGGGGTGCGTATAATCTTATACGAATAAAGCAAGGTGATGAGTGGAAAATCGCATTTAATACGCCTGAGGGCCATTTTGAGTATTTGGTAATGCCTTTCAGACTTTCTAATGCTCCTTCAGTCTTCCAGTCCTTTATGCACGATATTTTCCGTGAATATCTGGATAAATTTATGATTGTGTATTTGGATGATATTTTGGTTTTTTCTGATGACTGGGAGTCTCATGTTCAGCAGGTCAGGAAGGTGTTTCAGGTCCTGCGGGCTAATTCCTTGTTTGTAAAGGGCTCAAAGTGTCTCTTTGGAGTCCAGAAGATTTCTTTCTTGGGGTATATTTTTCCCCTTCTACTATTGAGATGGATCCCGTCAAGGTTCGGGCTATTTGTGACTGGACGCAACCTGCATCTCTTAAGAGTTTGCAGAAGTTCTTGGGCTTTGCTAATTTCTATCGTTGTTTTATAACTAATTTTTCTAGTGTTGTTAAGCCTTTGACGGATTTGACTAAGAAGGGTGCTTATGTTGCTGATTGGTCTCCTGCGGCTGTGGAGGCCTTTCAGGAACTTAAACGCCGGTTTTCTTCTGCTCCTGTGTTGCATCAGCCTGATGTTTCGTTTCCTTTCCAAGTTGAGGTTGATGCTTCCGAGCTTGGAGCGGGGGCGGTTTTGTCACAGAGAAGCTCCGATTGCTCGGTGATGAAGCCATGTGCGTTCTTTTCTAGAAAATTTTCGCCCGCTGAGCGGAATTATGATGTGGGTAATTGGGAACTTTTGGCCATGAAGTGGGCATTTGAGGAGTGGCGTCATTGGCTGGAGGGTGCTAGACATCGTGTGGTGGTCTTGACTGATCACAAAAATCTGATTTACCTTGAGTCTGCCAGGCGTCTGAATCCTAGACAGGCTCGTTGGTCACTGTTTTTCTCTCGTTTCAATTTTGTGGTTTCATACCTGCCAGGTTCAAAGAATGTGAAGGCGGATGCTCTTTCTAGGAGTTTTGTGCCTGACTCCCCTGGAAATTCTGAGCCCACTGGTATCCTTAGGGATGGGGTTTATTTCGGATCTCCCTGTCTCTCAAAAAATGTCCGTCATCTGGGTTGTGTGTGACCGCTTTTCTAAAATGGTTCATCTTGTACCCTTGCCTAAGTTGCATTCCTCCTCTGAGTTGGTCCCTCTGTTTTTCCAGAACGTGGTTCGTTTGCATGGGATTCCGGAGAAAATCGTTTCTGACAGGGGATCCCAGTTTGTGTCTAGATTTTGGCGGACGTTCTATGCTAAGATGGGCATTGATTTGTCCTTTTCGTCTGCATTCCACCCTCAGACGAATGGCCAGACGGAGCGAACTAATCAGACCTTGGAAACTTATTTAAGGTGTTTTGTTTCTGCTGATCAGGATGACTGGGTTACCTTTTTGCCGCTGGCCGAGTTTGCCCTTAATAATCGGGCTAGTTCTGCTACCTTGGTTTCTCCTTTCTTTTGTAATTCGGGGTTTCATCCTCGTTTTTCCTCTGGTCAGGTAGAGCCTTCTGATTGTCCTGGAGTGGACATGGTGGTGGATAGGTTGCATCAGATTTGGAGTCATGTGGTGGACAATTTGAAGTTGTCCCAGGAGAAGACTCAGCAGTTTGCTAATCGCCGTCGCCGCGTGGGTCCTCGACTTCGTGTTGGGGACTTGGTGTGGTTGTCTTCTCGTTTTTTTCCTATGAAGGTCTCTTCTCCTAAGTTCAAGCCTCGGTTCATCGGTCCTTATAGTATCTTGGAAATTCTTAACCCTGTGTTGTTTCGTTTGGATCTCCCGGCATCGTTTGCTATTCATAATGTGTTCCATCGGTCGTTGTTGCGGAGGTATGAGGTACCTGTTGTTCTTTTGCCTGAGCCTCCTGCTCCGGTGCTGGTGGAGGGAGAATTGGAGTATGTTGTGGAGAAGATCTTGGATTCTCGTGTTTCCAGACGGAAACTCCAATATTTGGTCAAGTGGAAGGGTTATGGTCAGGAGGATAATTCTTGGGTGGTTGCCTCTGATGTTCATGCTGATGATTTGGTCCGCGCTTTTCATAGGGCTCATCCTGGTCGCCCTGGTGGTTCTCGTGAGGGTTCGGTGACCCCTCCTCAAGGGGGGGTACTGTTGTGAGTTCTGTTTTTGGGCTCCCTCTGGTGGTTACTGATGGTACTGGGTGATTTGTGTTCTGCTGTCTCTGGTGTCCACCTGTTCTATTAGGATTTGGGAGTTTCCTATTTAACTGGGCTTTCTTGTCATTTCCCCGCCGGCTATCAAGGTTATCAGAGTGTTTTGTTACCTCAGCTTCTGGCTTCAGTAATCTTCAGGACAAGCTAAGTTTTTGATTTTCTTGTTCCACGTTTTGATTTATCTTTGTCTTGTCCAGCTTGCATATAATTGTTTCTTTGCTGCTGGTTGCTCTAGCGGGCTGTAATTGCTCCTCATGTTCCATGAGTTGGAACATGAGTTCAAGTAATTACAGGATGGTTTTTTGAAGGGTTTTTTGCTGACCGCGCAGTTTACTTTTGTATCCTCTGCTATCTAGTTTTAGCGGGCCTCATTTTGCTGAATCTGATTTCATACTGTGTATGTGCCTTCCTCTCATTTCACCGTCATTATATGTGGGGGGCTGCTATTTCTGTGGGGTATTTCTCTGGAGGCAAGAGAGGTCTGTGTTTCTTCTAATAGGGGAAGTTAGATCTTCGGCTGGTGCGAGACGTCTAGGATCAACATAGGCACGTTCCCCGGCTATTGTTATTTGTGTGTTCAGGTTTAGGGTCGCGGTCAGCTCAGGTTCCATTACCCTAGAGCTCGTTGGTGCTTGTCCTTTTGTGATTCCCTGCCATTGGAATCATGACAAGGGACCTTCAACCTGATATTTATCATACGCAACCACACAAAGTCATTCACATTCAGGTCCGGAACTGACACACGTCTTTTGTCAGCCATACGTTTGTACCTGTCTCCCATAATCTTCAAATTACCCAGAATCCCCTGCCACACTGAGAAGAGTGATGATGACGAAGCAAAACGTTCCTGTTCAGGAACCAAACTGAGGATGGTAACCATACATACCAAAGAACGGTGACCTGCAGTTAGATTACTGACGGCGATTATTGATAGCAAATTTTGCCAGTGGTAAGTAAGATGCCTAATCCTCCTGATTTTTGGCTACAATACACCTAAGGTTGGTCTCCAAATTCTAGTTAACGTGCTTGGTGTGTCCACTTGACTGGGAATAGAAGGCAGAGGAAAAAGACAGCTGCATTCCCAGTTGAGAACAGAAATCCCTCCAGAATTTGGAAACAAAATGGGTCCCCAATCTGACACCACATCAGAGGGAACCCCCGTGAAGCTTCTCATTTATAAATTCCTGAGCAAGAATCTTGGCATTCGGAAGTACCAGTAATGCAACAAAATGGACAATTTTTCTGAACCTTTCTACAACCACCAAAACCACAATCTTGCCTGCAGACACCGGGAAAGGTCAGTAATAAAATCCATGGGCAAGTGTGTCCATGGTCTGCCAGAATAGGTAGTGGAAGAAGAGTACCAGATGGACAGGTATGCAATACTTTGGAATGTGCGCAAACACTATAAGCAGATACTTATTCAACCACATCCCTATGCAACCCTTACCACCAAAAATGATGAGAAAGAAGGTCCAGGGTTGCCTTATCACCTGGATGACCAGCAAGCACAGAGTTGAGATGTTCCCTTATTACTTTGCGGCACAGATTTGGTGGTGCAAATAACCTTCCTGGAAGGCAGGAGGCAGGGACATTACCATGGGTCTCCAAAACCTCACCCTCCAGCTCAGGGTATAATGCCAAAATGACTACCCTCTTCTGCAAAAGGACGCTTGGATGCAATTTATCAGGGGTTGGACCCTGAGACAACATAGCTCAAACTTCCGCCTCTGATGCATCAACCTCTACAACAAAGGGTTGGGAAACCTCAGGTTGACTCAGTATAGGAGCGAAACAGCTGTGTAGGGAGGAAAATTCCTACAGTGCAGCATTCAACCTTTTGGAAAAGTCAGACCCCTTCTTTGTCATGTCGGTAAGGGGTTTTTTAATTAGTGAAGAATTCCAAATGAAATTCTGGTAAAAATTAGTAAAACCCAGAAAATGTTGTAGATCTTTCAGGTTCTCCGGATGGTCTTAATCAAAGACAGCACACTTCGTTTACAGATCGATCCGAGAACCTGAAGACAACAACAGGTATCCCAAAAACTGCACCTCCTGGAAAGCGAAAACACATTTTTCCAGTTTAGCATACAATTTGATATCTCTTAACATTTGCAGCACATGTCTAACATGTCTCTGATGTGTCTCCAAATCAGGCGAGTAAACCAAAATATTATCTAGATAGACCATCACAAACCTACCCACCAAGTGATGGAAAATATCATTAATGAAATCCTGGAATACCACAGGTGCATTGGTCAGACCAAAAGGCATGACCAGACTCTCGAAATGACCCTCAGGATATGAATCTTGTGGTAATTTGATTTAAGTCCTGGCAATCTAAACAGGGGCATAGACCACCATCTTTCCTCTTCATAACGAAGAATCCTGTCGCCACAGATGAAGATGAGGGTCTGATGTGTCCCTTCTCCAGAATTTCTGCAATGAAACCATTCATGGCTTGTCTCTCCAGACTGGGAAAACTATACAGTCTGGAATAAGGCCTTTTTTATCTCCAGGGACAAGATTAACAGGACAGTCATATTCATGATAAGAAAGCAAATCCTGACACCGCCTCTCAGAAAAAAGTTCTCAAATCTAAACAAAATGCAGGTAAGGTTTTTGTAGAGACTGAAGAAAGGGAAATATTTATACAGTTCTCCTGGCAGTAATCCCCCCACTTAATGACCTCCCTGGCTTGCCAATCCACAAATGGATTATGTTTCACCAACCAGGGAAAGTCCAATACAATTGAAGTTTGGAGACCATCCAGGACATAGCAAAGAATTATTTCACAATGAACTAATAGGCTTAGTTAAATCACAGCAAACCAGCCCGTAAGTTCTGTCAAACTCAGCATCAACCATTCTGACTCTAGCTCCATAGTCAACAAGCACAGAAATCTCCTTGGTTTTGCTCTCCAGCACACCTCTGCTGGCAGGACAAACTGGGAACTGCAGGTTGATTAAAAATGCATCCCTTTAACTGGAGACTACCAAGGGTTAAATGAGTTTCCCTTTTTTTAGTTATCAAAGGACAGGTCACAATAAAGAGTCAATTTTTTCCACAAAAAGCACACACCTTTTTTTGCGAACCTCCTGTAAAATGTCCAATGCAGAGGCACACCCTAACAGCATAGGTTCCTCCAACATTCTCAGTACTGGTTCACAGCTAGACTGATCACCTGGCAAAGGGGCAATATCCTACTAAAGAAGCTGCATTGCAGGCGGTCTTACCCACCTATGCCGAAGGCATCTATTGACACAAATAGCAAAAGCCATAGTGGCTTCCAAGGAATCTGGGGTTTGGTACACTGGCAAAGCATCCTTCAACCTTTCAGTGAAATTCAGAAGACATTGGCTTCTGAGAACTCGTTTATTCCACTTAGTATCAGTTGCCCACCTGTGGCATTCGGAGCTATACATCTCCACTGACTGATCCCTCTGCCAAAGTCGACGTAACCTGAACTCTGCCAGGGCAATTAGGATAGAGTCATCACAGATAATGGCAAGATCACCAAAAAAATTCCTCCACAGTCTGGAGACAAGCCGAATCTTGAAGCAAGGGAACGCCCAGGACTGTGGATATCCCTGTAGCAAAGAGATCCAATACCCACTTGATTCTCTTCATTTCCGGTGGAGTAAGGATGAAGCTTAAAATAAAGTTTGCAAGCTTCTTTAAACACAAAAAACTTGTCTGTTCCTCTGGAAAATCTGTCTGGGTGGGCAGCTTTGGAGTGTGCAAAGCAGTCATCAAAGCAAAAGGTGGCTACTTTAAAGAAACTAGAACATAAGACATAATTTCAGTTGTTTCACACTTTTTTGTTAAGTATATAATTCCACATGTGTTAATTCATAGTTGTGATGCCTTCAGTGTGAATGTACAATTTTCATAGTCATGAAAATACAAAAAAATCTTTAAATGAGAAGGTGTGTCCAAACTTTTGGTCTATTCTGTATATGAATTCAATACTTGATGTTACCAGTTTTGTTATTGAAGCATCAATTCTTCTAGCATATTTTTCCACAATTTTTAAAAGAGCCCAGCAGTGAGGTTATTCCAAACATCTGGGAGAACTAACCACTGAACTTCTGTGTATGTAGGCTTGTGTAAATCCTTCTGTCTCTTTCTGTAATCCCACATAGACTCAAAGATAAAGAGCAATAGATTCATTAGGTACTTATTTACAAAATCCACCTACACACATGGTCAAAATTGTTGGTACCCCTAATTTAATGACAGAAAAAATCCACAATGGTCACAGAAATTGCTTGAGTCGGACAAAAGTAATAATAAATAAAAAATCTATGAAAATGAACAAATGCAAGCCAGACATTGCTTTTCAATCATGGTTCGACAGAATTAAAAACATAAAACTCATGAAATAGGCTGGAAAGAAATGATGGTACCCCTGAAAATAATGTGACAAGAGGGACATGTCCACTAACTAGCATCACAGGTGTCTACAATCTTGGAATCAGTGAGTGGGCCTATATATAGGGCTACAGATACTTACTGTGCTGGTTGGTGACATAGTGTATCACATTCAACATGGACCAGAGGAAGAGAAGGAAAAAGTTGTCTCAGGAGATTAGAAAGGAAATTATAGACAAACAAGTTAAAGGTAAAAGTTATAAGACCATCTCTAAGCAGCTTGATGTTCCTGTGACAACAGTTGCACATATTATTCAGAAATGTAAGATCCATGGGACTGTAGCCAACCTCCCTGGACATGGTCGCAGAAGGAAAAATGATGACAAATCAATGAGATGGATATACAAATGGTAACAAAAGAGCCAAGAAAAAACTTCTAAACAGATTAAAGATGAACTTCAAGCTCAAGGAATATCAGTGTCAGATCGCACCATCTGTTGTTGTATGAACCAAAGTGGACTTCATGGGAGATGACCAAGGAGGACACCATTGTTGAAAGAAATATCACTAAAAAGCCAGACTGGAAATTGCTAAACTACATGTTGACAAGCCAAAAAGCTTCTAGGTGAATGTCCTATGGACAGATGAGACAAAAATGGAACTTTTTGGCAAGGCACATCAGCTCTGTTCACAGACTGAAAAATGAAGCATATCAAGAAAAGAACCCTGTCCCTACTGTGAAACATGGAGGAGGTTCTGTTTTGGGGCTGCTTTGCTGCATCTGGCACAGGGTGTCTAGAATCTGTGCAGGGTACAATGAAATCTCAAGACTATCAAAGGATTCTAGAGAGAAATGTTCTGCCAGTGTCAGAAAGCTTGGTCTCAGTCACATGTCATGGGTCTTGCAACAGGAAAATGACCCAAAACACAGAGCTAAAAACACCCAAGAATGGTTAAGAGGAAAATATTGGACTATTTTGAAGTGAAATTCTATGGGCTCTTTGAGCATCTTTGGAAAGAGCTGAAACATGCCATCTGGAAAAGGCAACCTTCCAACACGAGACAACTGGAGCAGTTGATTGCAGCGATTGTCTCAAAAGGTTGTGAAACAAAATATTAAGTTAATGGTACCATCATTTCTGTCCAGGCCTATTTCATGAGTTTTATTTTTTTTTTAATTCCGTGGAAGCATGCTTGAAAAGCAATGTCTGACTTTCATTTGTTCATTTTTATAGATTTTTTATTTATTATTACTTTTGTCAGATTCAAGCTATTTCTGTGAGTGGGTTTTTCTGTCATTAAAAGAGGGGTACCAACAATTTTGACCCTGTGTATAAATCATATCTTATCCCACAAATGGGATAGGGATGCCACCCCAAGAGAATATATAAAGCAATTAGACAAATAGGTATTTTTAGCAAAAATTATAATCAAGCTCTATTTAATAGTAGATGCAAAAACACAAGAATAAAATGGATGGCTACCAGAAACCGATTCCTAAGTGACAAAATGATGAAGTATAGTGTAAAAAACAGTATGGGCTCTACTAAGGGAAGGCATAGATGGACATGATTCAAAGTTAACAATACATAATAAGTAGTGATGGGCAAACCCGAACCCTAAACTTCAGGGTCTGTGCCGAACACCTAGTATTCCAGCCAGAGCATAGTGTGCAGAGCATGAGAAGCTCCGTCTGTGACTGGCGGTAGCTTCAATGATGTCATCTCTGGTCACAGGCAGGCAGCACTTCTCAAGCACTGCTCAGTGTGT
Organism: Ranitomeya imitator; assembly: GCF_032444005.1. Classification (NCBI taxonomy): domain Eukaryota; kingdom Metazoa; phylum Chordata; class Amphibia; order Anura; family Dendrobatidae; genus Ranitomeya; species Ranitomeya imitator. Next base: position 1,078,917,369 of record NC_091282.1, on the reverse strand, counting down.
TCTGACTGGCATGGAGAGTGGTTGCATCACTGATGTGACAGCTGTACAAACCATCCGGAATGTTGTGGGAGAGATATGGATTATCTTCTAGTCGGAAAGGTGAGAAATATGGTGTTTTATTATTTGTATTTTTTTTAAATTAATGGGTAAAAGAGGGTGAGGAGTTTTATTTAAAATTAAGGACTTAATTCGTGCTGTGTCTTTGTTACAATCTTACTATGAGGTTAGTAATGAGAGCATATTATAAATGCCGCTCCATTACTTTCCTCTGAGCTTGATGTCAGGTGACAGAAACCCCCACACACATATTACCCCAGTTGCAACAACACAAAGGCAATTGGGAGAGCCTGGCAAAGTGCTGTATTTGGTGCATATAATAGATGTGCCTTTTCTAGGGCAGCTGTGGGCTGCTATTTTTAGGCTGGCTGGGAGCCAAGATCCATGGCTCCTTACCAGTCTGAGAATACCAGCCCCTAGCTGTCTGATTTAGCTAGGCTGGTTATCCAAAGTGGGGAATACCCCACATCAGGTTTTTAAATTATTTATTTAAATAATTAAAAAAAGGCATGGGACCCCTCTATTTTTAATAATCATCCAGGATCAAGATGACAGCTGGGGGCTGTAGCCCACAGCTGTTGGTTCTGCCCTCACTGGTTGTCAAAAGTAGAGGGGACCATAAGTCATTTTTTGTTAAATTTATTTACTTATTGCACAGAACTGGCAAAAAAAAGTGTTACCCACATAAACCCAGCTACAGATTAGAGAGGTCTCGCTATAAGAGTCCTTTATGAAATAATAGTGGATAAAAAATATACATTTGACATGGAATCAAGGTCTAGTGACTCACATTTGCACAAAAACAAAAGATCCTGGGTGCAGAGAAATTGCAGCAGATGGTTTGGACTGATCTGTCAAAAGAGGAAGTACTGTATTTAGTTTGAAAGAAGGCAGTTTTTTTTACAAAAGCATTGAGAGCGTTACAATAATGAGTGCCTGCAGGCAACTGTGAAGCATAACGGAGGTTCCTCGCAAGTTTTAGACTGCATTTCAGAGAATGGAGTAAGCGACTTGGTCAGGAGTAATTGTGTCCTCAATGCTAATAAATAAAGGCAGTTACTTGTCCATCAGCAAGGCAGCTGATTAGCTCCAAATTTATTTTACAATATGACAAAAACCTCAAACATACTCTTAGGTGTCGGGATTCTCCCGCTGTGCGGGATAGATCCCAAGCAATGCTGGATACTGTGGTCTCTCATTCAGCTCCAGCCCAGGCAGGTGCTGCTCAGCACAGACATCAGTCCCAGCATCTTGCCCAGGCTCATGGTATACACTGGGTTACTGCTGGATCTCCAGCCAAGTCTATGGGAACCAGTGATATTCTGGTGCAGTCCTGCGCTCCAGAGTCTAAGTCCAGAGATCACCTTACTGAGCATGCCCGCGATGTGGCATCTTCTCATTTGTGGTCAGACATTAGCTGCTCTGGTGATGTGTGGGCTCCGGATTGGCTCACGGGCGATGCCTTGGCTGGTTGGGCATGAGTGTTTTCGGTGGAGCATAGGTTTAAAAGGCTCTCAGTGACGCATGTGGGCGTGCTAGTATCCCTTATGTGTGGAGTTTGTGAGTGGTTACTTATCCACTTTGTATGCACGTGACGCTCTAAACACTGAGAATTCTTACGTTGGCAGCTAGGGTTAGGACTGGGTAGCTACCCTTTGGCTTAGTATCTGGTTCCTTCATGTGTGCGGTTAGCACAGCTGAGTTGCAAAGCAAGTCCAACCATTAGGCTATACCTCTCAGGGAAGGCGTCAGTGCTTTGCACATAGCGTCACATTATTTCTTTAATTTGGCTTTGCATCTACTTCATTCTTCTGTGTGATTGGCACAGTTTAGTTGCAGAGCGAGCACAACCCACGTGCTATCATCCCTGTGACGTTTAACAGGGTATAGTACTCAGCATATTGAGTGCAGTATCTCTCAGTGAAGTAACTGAGCTTGATACTTTGCATTCTGTTCTTACTGTGTGGAGCTAACACAGATAATAATAATATTTATTTATACATTTCAACTAATATAATTAAGAACTGTCTCCAAAGTAAAAAACAGCGAGTCATTGAAATTATGATACGGCCCCCAAACATTTGTTTTACCAAGTTTGTCATCAGGTTTCTATGGATTGCATAAAGAGATAGAGGAATTTTTGCAAGTCTACATCCACAGTCTCTGTTTTCAGTTTTCCGAGATTTTTGAAATAACCTCCCTGCTGAGTACCTCAAAAACTGAATGCAATAGTACATAGAATGGTACATAGAAAAATGTATGTTTTAATAGTAAAGAGTGATAACACCAAATATTGATTAGATTAAAATTGAATTTCTCATTTGCATTTTGTTAATTTATATAAACTATTAACACTTTTATTTTTTTAAGCTTTCTTACTTCGCAGTATTTTTTTCATTACAGCCCAAACATTTTGCACAGTAGTGTAGATGAAAGGCTGCTGAAAATAACTCATTGATTCATTATATGGTACAGTTTTCTAAGCATGCTGTGCTATGAAAATGGTGTGAAACCTGCAATATTTTAGGAATATTTTTTATACATAGGGTCATGCTAATAAAAACTAAAACGAACGATTACTGTATTTTTCAGATTATAAGATTCACTTTTTTTTCTCCAAATTTGGGAGTAAAATTGGGGTGCATCTTATAAAAAAAAGTGAGCTTACTGCGGGGAGTCAGTAGAGCATGGTAACAAGAGGCAGGGTCATTGTTTGAGGATGCCAGTGGTGGCAGGAGAGGGCAATGCTGCAATACCTGGGTTCTCAGAAGATGTCGGAACAAGTGAGTGGAGCCCTCTTTCCTATAGATTTCCCAGCAGTGGGCTTCAGGCAAATAGCCGCCTGATGTGGCATATGTGCAGATTGAGATCTCGGGAGACAATATCTCATCTCCTGAGATCTCATCCTGCTCAGGTGCCACCTCTGAAGGCCATTTTCATAAAAGGCCACTTCAGGGACATCTACTTGAAAGGAGGCTCTGCTCACCAGCACCAACATCTTCTGTAAGCCCAGGCACCACAGCATCGCTCTGTTCCTGCCACATACAGTGGGGCAAAAAAGTATTTAGTCAGTCAGCAATAGTGGAAGTTCCACCACTTAAAAAGATGAGAGGCGTCTGTAATTTACATCATAGGTAGACCTCAACTATGGGAGACAAACTGAGAAAAAAAAATCCAGAAAATCACATTGTCTGTTTTTTTAACATTTTATTTGCATATTATGGTGAAAAATAAGTATTTGGTCAGAAACAAAATTTCATCTCAATACTTTGTAATATATCCTTTGTTGGCAATGACAGAGGTCAAACGTTTTCTGTAAGTCTTCACAAGGTTGCCACACACTGTTGTTGGTATGTTGGCCCATTCCTCCATGCAGATCTCCTCTAGAGCAGTGATGTTTTTGGCTTTTCGCTTGGCAACACGGACTTTCAACTCCCTCCAAAGGTTTTCTATAGGGTTGAGATCTGGAGACTGGCTAGGCCACTCCAGGACCTTGAAATGCTTCTTACGAAGCCACTCCTTCGTTGCCCTGGCGGTGTGCTTTGGATCATTGTCATGTTGAAAGACCCAGCCACGTTTCATCTTCAATGCCCTTGCTGATGGAAGGAGGTTTGCACTCAAAATCTCACGATACATGGCCCCATTCATTCTTTCATGTACCCGGATCAGTCGTCCTGGCCCCTTTGCAGAGAAATAGCCCCAAAGCATGATGTTTCCACCACCATGCTTTACAGTAGGTATGGTGTTTGATGGATGCAACTCGGTATTCTTTTTCCTCCAAACACGACAAGTTGTGTTTCTACCAAACAGTTCCAGTTTGGTTTCATCAGACCATAGGACATTCTCCCAAAACTCCTCTGGATCATCCAAATGCTCTCTAGCAAACTTCAGACGGGCCCGGACATGTACTGGCTTAAGCAGTGGGACACGTCTGGCACTGCAGGATCTGAGTCCATGGTGGCGTAGTGTGTTACTTATGGTAGGCCTTGTTACATTGGTCCCAGCTCTCTGCAGTTCATTCACTAGGTCCCCCCGCGTGGTTCTGGGATTTTTGCTCACCGTTCTTGTGATCATTCTGACCCCACGGGGTGGGATTTTGCGTGGAGCCCCAGATCGAGGGAGATTATCAGTGGTCTTGTATGTCTTCCATTTTCTAATTATTGCTTCCACTGTTGATTTCTTCACTCCAAGCTGGTTGGCTATTGCAGATTCAGTCTTCCCAGCCTGGTGCAGGGCTACAATTTTGTTTCTGGTGTCCTTTGACAGCTCTTTGGTCTTCACCATAGTGGAGTTTGGAGTCAGACTGTTTGAGGGTGTGCACAGGTGTCTTTTTATACTGATAACAAGTTTAAACAGGTGCCATTATTACAGGTAATGAGTGGAGGAAAGAGGAGACTCTTAAAGAAGAAGTTACAGGTCTGTGAGAGCCAGAAATCTTGATTGTTTGTTTCTGACCAAATACTTATTTTCCACCATAATATGCAAATAAAATGTTAAAAAAACAGACAATGTGATTTTCTGGATTTTTTTTTCTCAGTTTGTCTCCCATAGTTGAGGTCTACCTATGATGTAAATTACAGACGCCTCTCATCTTTTTAAGTGGTGGAACTTGCACTATTGCTGACTGACTAAATACTTTTTTGCCCCACTGTACCTCCTGAAGCAGCGACCCTTCCTCTGTGACCCCACTCCAGTGCAGCAACCTCCACAGGTAAGCTATTATTAAAATAACTATCAGACCCACCAGCATTTCATTTAAAACTTTTTTTTTACTATTTTCCTCCCGTCTTATTGTGCAGTGCCTCTTATAATCTACAAAATGTGATCATTAGGAATAAAGTTTTAATTTATTTTTACAAGTAAATAATAAACAATGTGTCACTTTTCGGAATTCATCCTTTTCAATGATTAACACATGTATGATTATTATATGTAAAGGCATATATTTATTGGTATAAAATATCAAATGGATTCTAAAGAGTGCAAATTAACAAGACAAGAGCGGCTTGTAATATTCATATACGCTGCCTAAAAATATTAGCATTTCTTCCTTTAAAAATATCACTTTTACTCAACTTAAAGTAGGAAATACTTGAAACTTTATTTTCCCCATTAGAAAATTAATTCTCATTTTAGACATTTCAAGAAGATGAAACAAAATAACATCAAAAGCTTGCATTTAGCGAGCACGGTTTTATTTCTTTTTAAAGAAGGTAATATTTTTAACTTAATGAAACACAGTTCTTTGAATTTGCTGCTTAGAATCCAGTTTGTTGAAGAGTTTAAAATTACAACTGGAGTTTAAGACTAATATATCTTCTAGCTTAAAAATGACAGCAACTCTTCCCACATCTGACTAGGAATTTTATAAATATTCACATAGTCTGGAATGACCTAAATTACTATATTAGGGAATTACGTCTATTACTGTTGGTTATGTCAAAACTCTTCATTAGTGAGTATCAAGAGTTGTATATTACGGTATGTTATTTTCAACCTGATTAGGTTAAATTATGCCCCTTTCAATTTATCAAGATTATTCTAACACTCACTTGTTTGTTGGCTTCATAGTGGATCCTGAGGCTTGCTGATATGTGAGAAAAATTGAGTATATCTTGTTTGAATTCTATAGTGTTACATATCAAGATATTATAAAATACATAAGATCCTTAAAAGTTCTGAAAATTGGTTATGTACAACACACCTCAGCTTATGAACAGCACATGACAAATTACACTGTTATTCATTTAACAAAAACTAGGGCAAAAGCAGAAGCAGTGAGTGAAAAATTAAGTACACCCTATGAATAAAAAGCTTGTAGAACAACCTTAAGTAGCAATAACTTAAAGAAATCATTCTGTCTGACTTTCAATCTCTCTCAACATTCTGGATGTATTTTGGTAAATTTGTTTTACTACATTGCTTAATTTCATTAAGATTTGTAGCCATTCATTTATAAACAGCTCACTTAAGGTCCCACCAAAACATTTTAGTGAGGCTGTGCTCTGAACTTTGCATTACCATGATTTTTTCTGCCACTCTAATCTTGATTTTCTTGTATTCTGGGGATAACTTTCCAGATGCATGACCAAGTTTTATCCAAGTTTTAGCTTTTAGGTAAAAGAGTCTTACATTTGCCTCTCTGGATAAAGCATTTCTTTGCAAAATGCGGGTTGGGAACAGTGACTTTCCTACCCACAGGTACTATATTCCTTCTCTTCTATGAGTAGTTAATAGCACTGGCATTTGTCTTCTTACACTAGATGGTCTTGCTTTGGGTATACTACGTACCTTATTCCACTATAGTTTTATCCCTTATTTTTTGACAGGTTCACTTAGTATCATTTTTTCCTTTTTTCAATTCAAGTCATCCAGTTTCATGTTAACTATAATTTATGCCTGATTTTTGCTTCTAGAGCATTTGTGATGTACAGAGACTGTGTGGGAGACATTTAGGTTTTGCCCAGGTGCCCCCCATCTTTTGCCCCACTGTTTGTTGTCCCATTATTTCTGTTTCTAAATAAATAATTATTTATATTAATAGAGTTATGTATATTTTCTACTTGACCTACAGAGTTTTTTTCTATTGGTGAGATCTATATTAATTTAGGATAGATGTATTCAAGAAAATAAAAAAATGTACCAGAATCTCAAATAAAATTTCATTTTTTTTGTTCTACTAGTTAACCCCTTAACGACCAGAGGTATTTTTGCTTTGGCATTTTCATTTTTTGCTCCCCTTCTTTCCAGAACCATAACGTTTTAACTTTTTTGTCAAAATGGCCATGTGAGGGCTTGTTTTTTGCAGAACAAGTACTTTTGAACAACACCATTGGCTTTAACATATTGCCTACTGGAAAATGGGAAAAAAATCCAAGTGCAGTGAAATTGTAAAAAAAATGCAATCCACAGTTGTTATTTTGACCATGTTCACTAAATGCTAAAGCTGACCTGCCATTATGATTATCCAGGTCACTACGAGTTCATAGACACCAAACATGTCTAGGTTCTTGGTGGTGAAAAAAAATTCCAAAGTTTGTTTTAAAAAAAAATTGCGTTTTTTTCCGATACCCGTAGCATCTCCATTTTTCGTGATCTGAGGTTGGGTAGGGGCTTATTTTTACATGCTGTGCTGACCTTTTTATTGATGCTAATTTGGTGCAGATAGGATCTTTTTTTTATCGCCCGTTACTGCATTTTAATGCAATGTTGCGGCGACCAAAAAAATGTTATCTTGGCGTTTTGACTTTTTTCATTCTCTACGCCTTTTAAAGATCAGGTGAATTTTTTTATATTGATAGACCGAGCAATTATGAACACGGTAGTGCCAAATATGTGTATGTTTGATTTTTTTTATTGTTTTATTTTGAATGGGGTGAAAGGGAGGGTGATTTAAACTGTTATTTTATTTTCATTTTTTTATATTAATAGCTTTTTTACTTTTTGCATGCATCATTAGTCTCCATGGGAGACTAAAAACTGCAGTAATTTAATCGGATCTGCTACATACAGGCTATGATCAGATTGCCTGTATGTAGCAGAAATGCTTACTTACTATGCACGCCGACCACCGGTCAGCACTCATAGCAAGCTGGCTATAACAACCATAGATGTCTGCTGGAGACCTCTGTTGTCATGACAACCCATTTGTAACCTGTGATCACATGATGGGGTCAATGATGGGTGGGATTTCCAGCACGCTTCCGGAAAGTGCTAGTTAAATGTCACTATCAGAGATTGACAGCAGCATTTAAATAGTTAACAGACCTGGGTGGATGGCAATTCCACCTGCAGCTGTTGTGGACACGTTAGGGCTAGCGGAATGCACCAAGTAAATATAGATGATGTTATTGGTGCGTTTGCAGCCCGGGGTCCACCGTGCAGGAGGAATTTGCGGCTAGCAAATGGCATTATATGGCAGTATACGCAAACTCTGTTACCTCACAGAGTCGCTGATATAGAAAAGGACTTTGTCCTGTTAAGCTCACAGGAGCACACGGATAACTGCTGAGCAGATAGCAGTCAGTGGTCACGCAGTCAGGAAAGCACACAACCAATTCCTCACCGGAAGAGCCGGTATTCTAGTGGCTTATTTCAGCCGGGCCCTGAATACATGCAACTAAACTCCTGACCGGAGGTGCCGGTATTCTAATGGCTTTTACAGCCGACCCTGACCACAGGCACCACACTGGCACAAAGCACATAACAAGGATTAATACTAGTGCATGGCCATGCGGTCATGCAAACCTTTTTTAGCTGCAGCAACTACAGGACCTTCCCATAAGGACCAATGGGAGGCTGCCACAGAATTTGAGCAACTTCAGGACCTTCCTTGAGGACCAATGGGAATTGCTGCAGTATCTGAGCATGTGACCTATGATCTCCAATGAGAGATCTTACCCTGGGCATGCTCAGAAGGGGAAAAGTAGGACTTAGTCCCAAAGACGTCTGCTCACCGCTGACCAGTACTGGCTACAATGGCAGAAGCTGGAAAGGCAGCAGTAACCCTATGCACAGTGTCAGACTGAGCGAGTCGCTGTGAATGACGCCTCCGCTGAGCAGGCTCCACTGTGGCAGGAGAAGAATTGGAGACCGCAGCAGAGATGGCTCGAGATTCCCCCTGTGCAGAGGTGGGAACTTGACCCCTAACACATGTCAGCTGTATAAATCAGCTGTCATGTGCTTGGAAATGTACAGGTTCCGGCAGGGGGAGTTCGACATCAGCGTACTCTTATGCCCGATGTTGGAAAGGAGTTAAATATAGTAAAGTGGTCCTTATGCAGCATTTTAAGCAAGTGTGCACACAAGCTCTCAATGAATAAAGGAATTCTGATGAAGGAAGATCAAGTTTGGAGATTTATTTTTTATATGAATATGATGTTGAAAACTTAATTATTAAGTCAATGACTGCAAAGTGATCATGTTCTTAATCTGCAAAAAAGACCCAAATCATCACCTCTTCACTTCTTTTTTTCACAGTTGAAATGCAGTGCTTGCACTTATATTCTTTGTTTGGTATTTGCCACACACACATTAGCTATGTTAGTAATAGCCCCAGCACTGACCTTTAACATTTATTCAATCATTAGAAGTGACAGAACAATGATCCCGGTTCTTTAATCTGTGGAAGTGCAGCACCAATCAGAACATATACAGTGGTGATAGAGTGACATACGTCCCCCTACATTACCTCTGATATACAGTACAGACCAAAAGTTTGGACACACCTTCTCATTTAAAGCTTTTTCTGTTTTTTCATGACTATGAAAATTATATATTCGCACTGAAGGCATCAAAACTATGAAATAACAAATGTGGAATTATATACTTAACAAAAAAGTGTGAAACAGCTGAAATTATGTCTTATATTCTAGGTTCTTCAAAGTAGCCAACTTTTGCTTTGATTACTGCTTTGCACACTCTTGGCATTCTCTTGATGAGCTTCAAGAGGTAGTCACCAGGAATGGTCTTCCAACATTCTTGATGGAGTTCCCAGAGATGATTAGCACTTGTTGGCCCTTTTGCCTTCACTCTGCGGTCCAGCTCACCCCAAACAATCTCGATTGGGTTCAGGTCTGGTGACTGTGGAGGCCAGGTCACCTGGCGCAGCACCCATCATTCTCCTTCATGGTCAAATAGCCCTTACACAGCCTGGAGGTGTGTTTGGGGTCATTGTCCTGTTGAAAAATAAATGATGGTCAAACTAAACGCAAACCGGATGTAATAGCATGCCACTGCAAGATGCTGTGGCAGCCATGCTGGTTCAGAATGCCTTCAATTTTGATTAAATCCCCAACATTGTCAACAGCAAAGCACCCCCACACCATCACACCTCCTCCTCCATGCTTTACGGTGGGAACCATGCATGTAGAGTTCATCCGTTCACCTTTTCTGCATCGCACAAAGACACGGTGGTTGGAACCAAAGATCTCAAATTTGGACTCATCAGACCAAAGCACAGATTTTCACCGGTCTAATGTCCATTCCTTGTGTTCTTTAGCCCAAACAAGTCTCTTCTGCTTGTTGCCTGTCCTTAGCAGTAGTTTCCTAGCAGCTATTTTACCATGAAGGCCTGCTGCACAAAGTCTCCTCAGTTTTTGTAGAGTTGTGTCTGCTGCTAGAACTTTGTGTGGCTTTGACCTGGTCTTTAATTTGAGCTGCTGTTAACCTGCGATTTCTTAGGCCAGTGACTCAGATAAACTTATCCTCAGAAGCAGAGGTGACTCTTGGTCTTTCTTTCCTGGGGTGGTCCTCCAGCCAGCCAGTTTCTTCGTAGCGCTTGATAGTTTTTGCCACTGCAGTTGGGGACACTTTCAAAGTGTTTCCAATTTTTCGGACTGTCTGACCTTCATTTCTTAAAGTAATGATGGCCACTTGTTTTTCTTTACTTAGAATTTGTATTATGGCAAGAAAAAAGCAGCTAACAGTCTATTCAGTAGGACTATCAGCTGTGTATCCACCAGACTTCTGCACAACACAACTGATGGTCCCAACACCTTTTATAAGGCAAGAAATCCCACTTATTAAACCTGACAGGGCACACCTGTGAAGTGAAAGCCATTCCCGGTAACTACCTCTTGAAGCTCACCAAGAAAATGCCAAGAGTGTGCAAAGCAGTCATCAAAGCAAAAGGTGGCTACTTTGAAAAACCTAAGTCTGTACTGTATATATATATATATATATATATAAGGGACTTAGGTCCCTTACCCCCCCACTGCATACTAGTGACGATGGATGTGACTAGCCTATATACGAATATTGGACATCAAGAAGGCCTTGAAGCGGTCATGAGATATGTTGTTAGACACATGAGCTTCACTGACAATCAGCTACAATTTTGTCAGGATGTGCTTAGACTTGTTCTCACTCAGAATTACTTTTTGAGGACCAGTATTACATACAGAAGAGGGGTACAGCAATGGGGTCAAACGTTGCGTCCCCTTATGCAAATATATTCATGGACTCCTTTGAAACCACCTTTGTTTAATGACATCCTCAATTTTCAGCCAATGTACTTTTTTGGCAACGTTATATCGAGGACGTATTCTTTATTTGGACTGGTGATGTTGAGTCACTATTATGTTTTCATAGGGTTTTAAATTCCAGTACACCGAACATTTCGTTCTCTATACAATATGACTACAATTCAATCCATTTTTTGGACACACTGGTTATCGTACAGACAGGAGGTCTGGTGGAGACTGACCTGTATGTAAAACCTACTGATAATAACAGTTTGCTTTTGTATACAAGCAGCCATCCTCAACATATTAAAAGGGCATTGCCTAAGTCCCAACATGATAGGATAAAGAGAATTGTCTCAAATCCAATCGTTCGTTATTGTAGGCATAATGAAATGGACCGGAAATTCCAGGATAGGGGCTACCCATCCACCATTCTGGATATGACTGAGAGTGGAACCACACCTATATGTGGCCTACGTAAGACCCCTAGAATAGCCTTTGTGAACATGTTCCACTTTTTCAAGCGATACTTCCATCAATGTATATTTAAACACTGGAACATCCTACAGAACTCCTATCCCCATGTTCCTGAATTTAATACGAGACCGATGATCTGTAATAAGAGATCGGATAACAAGGAATTATCTTGTGAGAGCGGATGTTGGGTCAGCTAAATCCGTTATACAACAGAGTCTTTAGTACCCCACGGAATGGGACTTTCCCATGCTTGGGCTGTCTGCAATGCTCTAACATCACCCAGGGGGACTCCTTTACACACCCACACACTGGGCGTAGATTCCCTATTAAAGGACACTTCACGTGTGATTCCACGTATGTGGTGTACATCATTAAGTGCCCTTGCGGTCTCGGATATGTTGATGAAACCACTCAGCATATCCGGGACCGCATGTCTCAGCACAAATCCACCATTAGGTGCTGACGCAATTGGTTACCAGTTCCTGCCCATTTCTCCCAACATAAACACTCCATTGCACAGCTTAGATACCTAGTCATAGACGGGATCCCTGCATCCAGAAGAAGAGGAGATAGGGTTAATAATCTTAAGGTACGTGAGGCGTACTGGATCCATAAATTGCAGACACTTTCCCCATTGGGACTAAATAGGGAATATGAGGTTGTATAGTAGTAGCTGATTGATATGTTTTTGTAAGGACCTCTCCCTTATATGGATTCCTTTATATGGATTCTTGTATATAGATTCTGATATTATGGACAATAAGGTAATTAGGTATGACATTATTTGGTCAGGATACTATTAAAATTGAGATTTCCCCTTTCCTTATTCTTTCTATTTGACCCCTCTTTTTTTTCCTTTCCCCTTTGAATATGTTTCTGAGGCCTATTTCCACCTTACACTTCATATATACACTTATATATCGGCGTATTATTATCTAATTCCTTTCTCTTTGTTTTCTTTGCAGCAGGCAGGCTCGGATCCTCATTAGTTACGCATGCGTTGTTGTGCTTTAGGTGACTCGGCTCTTTCCGGCATCACTCGACGAACATTTGCATCTGCGCAATGGGCACATGAACTCCTCAATCACCCGGAAGTCTTTTTTTTCACCACGGTCCCACGGCATGTATAAAAGCACAATCATGTGGTCTTTCCTTACTGCATTACGGACATCAATCACCCGGATACCCTCTTACCGTAAGGTATTACACGTGCTACCTGAGTTTCTTTTTGTCTGTTCACTGACTCGGTACTGCTGCTTGGGCTTATCGATTCTTGTGGTTCTGCCTCTGCTTTCATAATCATTCTGTTATTTAGTATACAAGTGGCATGTGTGTATATATGTATTTTATGGTGTTTTTTACTTTATAGTGTCTCACTTAATAGTATCTCCCAGGACCTATATGATTCCATATTGAAACCATTATAGTACACGCCATATACTGTCTGGCAGATAATGTACAAATGTGTTTTGACAGATATGTTTGGCGTTCGGTTTTTTGTATGGGTATCTCTCCACTATGTATGATTTTCACATATATACAGTGGGGCAAAAAAGTATTTAGTCAGTCAGCAATAGTGCAAGTTCCACCACTTAAAAAGATGAGAGGCGTCTGTAATTTACATCATAGGTAGACCTCAACTATGGGAGACAAACTGAGAAAAAAAAATCCAGAAAATCACATTTTCTGTTTTTTTAACATTTTTTTTTGCATATTATGGTGGAAAATAAGTATTTGGTCAGAAACAAACAATCAAGATTTCTGGCTCTCACAGACCTGTAACTTCTTCTTTAAGAGTCTCCTCTTTCCTCCACTCATTACCTGTAGTAATGGCACCTGTTTAAACTTGTTATCAGTATAAAAAGACACCTGTGCACACCCTCAAACAGTCTGACTCCAAACTCCACTATGGTGAAGACCAAAGAGCTGTCAAAGGACACCAGAAACAAAATTGTAGCCCTGCACCAGGCTGGGAAGACTGAATCTGCAATAGCCAACCAGCTTGGAGTGAAGAAATCAACAGTGGGAGCTTTAATTAGAAAATGGAAGACATACAAGACCACTGATAATCTCCCTCGATCTGGGGCTCCACGCAAAATCCCACCCCGTGGGGTCAGAATGATCACAAGAATGGTGAGCAAAAATCCTAGAACCACGCGGGGGGACCTAGTGAATGAACTGCAGAGAGCTGGGACCAATGTACCAAGGCCTACCATAAGTAACACACTACGCCACCATGGACTCAGATCCTGCAGTGCCAGACGTGTCCCACTGCTTAAGCCAGTACATGTCCGGGCCCGTCTGAAGTTTGCTAGAAAGCATTTGGATGATCCAGAGGAGTTTTGGGAGAATGTCCTATGGTCTGATGAAACCAAACTGGAACTGTTTGGTAGAAACACAACTTGTCGTGTTTGGAGGAAAAAGAATACTGAGTTGCATCAATCAAACACCATACCTACTGTAAAGCATGGTGGTGGAAACATCATGCTTTGGGGCTGTTTCTCTGCAAAGGGGCCAGGACGACTGATCCGGGTACATGAAAGAATGAATGGGGCCATGTATCGTGAGATTTTGAGTGCAAACCTCCTTCCATCAGCAAGGGCATTGAAGGTGAAACGTGGCTGGGTCTTTCAACATGACAATGATCCAAAGCACACCGCCAGGGCAACGAAGGAGTGGCTTCGTAAGAAGCATTTCAAGGTCCTGGAGTGGCCTAGCCAGTCTCCAGATCTCAACCCTATATAAAACCTTTGGAGGGAGTTGAAAGTCCGTGTTGCCAAGCAAAAAGCCAAAAACATCACTGCTCTAGAGGAGATCTGCATGGAGGAATGGGCCAACATACCAACAACAGTGTGTGGCAACCTTGTGAAGACTTACAGAAAACGTTTGACCTCTGTCATTGCCAACAAAGGATATATTACAAAGTATTGAAATGAAATTTTGTTTCAGACCAAATACTTATTTTCCACCATAATATGCAAATAAAATGTTAAAAAAACAGACAATGTGATTTTCTGGATTTTTTTTTCTCAGTTTGTCTCCCATAGTTGAGGTCTACCTATGATGTAAATTACAGACGCCTCTCATCTTTTTAAGTGGTGGAACTTGCACTATTGCTGACTGACTAAATACTTTTTTGCCCCACTGTATATAGTTTGATATACACTGCGACATATAAGTGTGTATACATACGGATGTATTATACCCTGAGGGTCATCAGGGTCAATTATGGTTTCTATATTTTTTCGATTATTATTTATTATTATAATTTTTTTGCCTATATAATATGTGCATTTAGATATTAATTAAAAATTATTATCATTACATCATTGCAGATACAGGTAGATCTTGATAAAGGCTCACAACGAGCTGAAACGTTGAAATTTATACCTGATACACTCATCTTATTTTTATTACTATATGCGGAATTGGTTTTTGAAAAAGAGAAAACTCAGAAGATCAAAAATAAACTTTATTATTCATTTGGAACTGTTTTTGTGTGCCGGAGTTCTTTTCTGATATACTGTATATGTATTGTTCCAGAAGATGACTTATTTCTACCAGAAAATGATTGCAATTACACTTGTTTTGTCATACAAATGTTTATTTCATTTGTGTGCATTCGAACAACATATAAAAAAGGCAAATTGGCATAATTTCACACAAAACCAACAAAAAGTGTCTGAAAAAAATTGTTGCTACCTTTCCAGAATTGTGGGTAAACAACTTTGTATCAAGCATATGATGCACGTTCAATCTCACCTGTGTAAAGTAACAGGTATGAGCAATATGAAAATCATGCCTAAAACTGGATAAAAAGGGGATACGTTGACTCAATCTTTGAATTGTTTGTGTGTGCCATACTAAGCATGGAGATCAGAAACAGGAGAATACTGTCTGAGGAACAAAATTATTGAACAATATCAACAATCTCAAGTTTACAAGTCCATCTCCACAGATCTTTATGTTCCTTTGTTCATGGCGATTAACATAATCATGAATATTGCAATCCATGGCACTGCAGCTAATCTCCCTGTATGTGGACGGCAGAAAACAATAG
This sequence comes from Ranitomeya imitator, assembly GCF_032444005.1. Classification (NCBI taxonomy): domain Eukaryota; kingdom Metazoa; phylum Chordata; class Amphibia; order Anura; family Dendrobatidae; genus Ranitomeya; species Ranitomeya imitator. Next base: position 1,078,901,811 of record NC_091282.1, on the reverse strand, counting down.
ATAAAAGGTTGTAATGAAGGATACTCCAGGTGATAAATAATAAGCCCCAATCAAGTTGCAAATAAATTTAAGCTGTCCTGCAAACTCTAGGTGCATCAGGGTCAACACGAATCATCTTCAATATTTGAATTAAATGAAATGCTATAGCAGGAGACCCAAAAAGACCCCATTGCTTGCACAGAGACATAAAAGAGCTAGACTTCAGTGTGCCAAAATGTATGTGAGTAAGCCGAAATTCTCATGGCAAAGTATCTTGTGGACAGATAAAACCAAAACAAAGATTTTTGTTAAAGCGCATCACTCTACTGTTAGCCAAAAATGGAATGAGGCCCAGAAAGAAAAGCACACAGTCCCCACAGTCAAATATAATGGAGATTATAAGATGTTTAGGGGTTGTTTTTTCTAACTGTCACTGGGTGCCTTGACTTTGTGAAAGGCCTCATGAAATCTGAAGATTACCAAAGGATTTTGGAGTGCAATATACAGTTAGGGCCAGAAATATTTGGACAGTGACACAATTTTCGCGAGTTGGGCTCTGCATGCCACCACATTGGATTTGAAATGAAACCTCTACAACAGAATTCAAGTGCAGATTGTAACGTTTAATTTGAAGGGTTGAACAAAAATATCTGATAGAAAATGTAGGAATTGTACACATTTCTTTACAAACACTCCACATTTTAGGAGGTCAAAAGTAATTGGACAAATAAACATAACCCAAACAAAATATTTTTATTTTCAATATTTTGTTGCAAATCCTATGGAGGCAATCACTGCCTTAAGTCTGGAACCCATGGACATCACCAAACGCTGGGTTTCCTCCTTCTTAATGCTTTGCCAGGCCTTTACAGCCGCAGCCTTCAGGTCTTGCTTGTTTGTGGGTCTTTCCGTCTTAAGTCTGGATTTGAGCAAGTGAAATGCATGCTCAATTGGGTTTAGATCTGGAGATTGACTTGGCCATTGCAGAATGTTCCACTTTTTGGCACTCATGAACTCCTGGGTAGCTTTGGATGTATGCTTGGGGTCATTGTCCATCTGTACTATGAAGCGCCGTCCAATCAACTTTGCAGCATTTGGCTGAATCTGGGCTGAAAGTATATCCCGGTACACTTCAGAATTCATCCGGCTACTCTTGTCTGCTCTTATGTCATCAATAAACACAAGTGACCCAGTGCCATTGAAAGCCATGCATGCCCATGCCATCACGTTGCCTCCACCATGTTTTACAGAGGATGTGGTGTGCCTTGGATCATGTGCCGTTCCCTTTCTTCTCCAAACTTTTTTCTTCCCATCATTCTGGTACAGGTTGATCTTTGTCTCATCTGTCCATAGAATACTTTTCCAGAACTGAGCTGGCTTCTTGAGGTGTTTTTCTGCAAATTTAACTCTGGCCTGTCTATTTTTGGTATTGATGAATGGTTTGCATCTAGATGTGAACCCTTTGTATTTACTGTCATGGAGTCTTCTCTTTACTGTTGACTTAGAGACAGATACACCTACTTCACTGAGAGTGTTCTGGACTTCAGTTGATGTTGTGAACGGGTTCTTCTTCACCAAATTAAGTATGGGGTGATCATCCACCACTGTTGTCATCCGTGGACGCCCAGGCCTTTTTGAGTTCCCAAGCTCACCAGTCAATTCCTTTTTTCTCAGAATGTACCCAACTGTTGATTTTGCTACTCCAAGCATGTCTGCTATCTCTCTGAATGGATTTTTTTTTTTCAGCCTCAGGATGTTCTGCTTCACCTCAATTGAGAGTTCCTTTGACCGCATGTTGTCTGCTCACAGCAACAGCTTCCAAATGCAAAACCACACACCTGGAATCCACCCCTGACCTTTTAACTACTTCATTGATTACAGGTTAACGAGGGAGACGCCTTCAGAGTTAATTGCAGCCCTTAGAGTCCATTGTCCAATTAATTTTGGTCCCTTGAAAAAGAGGACGCTATGCATTAGAGAGCTATGATTCCTAAACCCTTTCTCCGATTTGGATGTGGAAACTATCATATTGCAGCTGGGAGTGTGCACTTTCAGCCCATATTATATATATATAATTGTATTTCTGAACATGTTTTTGTAAACAGCTAAAATAACAAAACTTGTGTCACTGTCCAAATATTTCTGGCCCTAACTGTAGCATCCAGTGTCAGAAAGCTTGGTTTGCGTTCTAAATCATGGATCTTCCAGCAGGACAATGACCCCAAACATACTTCGAGAAACACCAAGAAACGGATGGAAACAAAGTGCTGTAGAGTTCTGAAGAGGCCAGGATTGAGTCTGGATCTAAATTCCTTTGGACACCTGCAGAGAGATGTTAAAATTTCTCTTGGGAATATCCTTCAAATATGAGAGACTTGGGGCAGTTTGCAAAAGAAAAGTGGTTCAAAATTTCACTTGAGAGGTGGGAGAAGCTTGTTGATGTTTATTGGAAGTGATTTATTGAACCTATTTATTCCAAAGGGTGTGCAACCAAATGTTAAGTTGTGGGTGCCAACAATTTTGTCCGGGCTATTTTGGGGGGGTGAAATGATGTCCAATTTGCCTTTTATTCTCTGTTTTTTGCTTTTTTTCAATATGTAAAAAGGATTTACACGTGTATAACAAAGCGTGTAACTGAAATAATTTTCCAGGAGAAATTCTTAATTTTCTGGAAAAATTTCAAGGCTGCCAACACTTTAGGCCATGATTTTATATACCTACAGTACAAATCTATTAACCGGAGAACCCGAAGGAAATGTTCACCAACATGTTCTTGTCCTTGGTGTAATTTGAACCCAGGACCCCAGCACTGCAGAGCTGCAGTGTTAACCACTGACCCACTGTGCTACCCTGAAACTATCACAATTCTGTGATTTTGTGTGAATTTAACTCAGTTTGAATTAATTCTCTCATTTCTTTTATTCACACAAAAAAGTAGCAAACAAAAGCTGTCAAGAATAATGAAAAACTATACAAAGCATGAATATGTATTGTATACTAGATGGTGGCCCAATTCTAACACATCGGGTATTCTAGAATATGTATGTATGTACATAGCAGTCACATAGTATATAGCACAGGCCACATAGTATATAGGAGTACTACGTGGCCTGTGGTATATACCATGTGGCTGCTATATACATACATACATATTGTAGAATACCCGATGTGGTAATATAGGCCACGCAGTAAATAACACAGCCTACGTAGTATATAACACAGCCCACACAGTATATAGCAGCCATGCAGTATATAACACAGCCCACATAGTATGTAACACTGGCCACGTAATATGTAGCACAGCCCACATAGTATCTAACAGTGGCCACATAATATATAGCACGCAGTATAGAACACAGCCACGTAGTATATAACACTGCCCACATAGTATATAGCAGCCATGTAGTATAAAACGCAGCCCACGCAGTATAGAACACAGCCCACATAGTATCTAACACTGGCCAGGTAGTATATAGCAGCCACGCATTATCTAACACAGCCCACATAGTATTTAGCAGTGTGGGCACCATATCCCTGCTAAAAAAATTATTAAAATAAAAAATAATTATATACTCACCCACCGGGAATCAGCATAGATCCAGCGGACCTCTCGTGATGTGCGCACGGCTGCCGCCATCTTTCATTTCCAGGATGCATTGCGAAATTACCCAGATCACTTCACGGTCTCACAAGACTGCTAAGTTTTCTGGGTAATTTTCACAATGCATCTCTGGGAACAGAAGTTGGCGGCAGGCGCGAGCGCATCGTCGGACTAAGGAAGGTGAGAATAGCAGGTTTTTTGTTTTTTTATTATTTTTAACAATAGATCTTTTTACTATTGATGCTGCATAGGCAGCATCAATAGTAAAAACTTGGTGACACAGGGTTAATAGCGGCAGAAACGGAGTGAGTTACCCGCGGCATAACACGGTCAATTACCGCTGGCATTAACCCTGTGTGAGCGGTGACTGGAGGGGAGTATGGAGCGGGCGCTGACTGTGGGGAGTATGGAGCGGGCGCCGGGCACTGACTGCAGGAGAGTAGGGAGGGACTAATCGGACTGTGGCCATCGCTGATTGGTTGCGGCAGACATGACAGGCAGCTGATGAGACCAATCAGCGACTTGCATTTCCATGACAGACAGAGGCTGCGACCAATGAATATTCATGACAGACAGACAGACAGACAGACAGACAGAAAGACAGACCGACAAAAGTGACCCTTAGATAATTATATAGTAGATAGAAATGATTATGAAAATAGACACATAGGCTTGTTGAAAGTCAAAGAGCTAGCACAAGTATAAAGAATGAATTCAAAGTTACAGTTATTGATGCAGGTTCTTTAGAGAAAACTTAGTGCATACAAAAAAATAGAGCAGCATCAATTCTCTGTTTCCATCTTTCAGGATGCATTCTCATTTTGGATATCCTCTATGAAGAACAATTTGCATATTTCCCAGAGGAGCATTGCGGCTTTAAATCTCCACACCTCAACATGCTTATCATGTCACTCGCCACAAGGAGAAACGATACTTCTTGGATCCCGGTCAGATGCCTCTCAATCAGCCAAACCAGATCTCCACTTTGCACTGATGAGGGGCAGTACCCCGAAACACAGTGTCTGCAAATTGAGATTCTGGTTTGGTTATTATCCTAAGTCATGTGACAAGGCTCGTTAAAGAGTCGACATTGACTGTTAGGATTGCTACTTCCAATAGGTGGCACTAGAGTTCTAGTCCTCTTCCTCTCTGAAGAGACAATTTGCATATTTCCCAGAGGAGCATTGCGGCTTTAAGTCTCCTCACCTCGACATGCTTATCATGTCACTCTCTGCAAGGAGAAACAATACTTTTTGAATTCTGGTCATACGCCTCTCAATCAGCCAAACCAGATCTCCACTTTGCACTGACGAGGGGCAGTACCCCGAAACAGTGTTTGCAAATTGACATCCTGGTTTGGCTATTATCCTAAGTCGGTTTGGATATAAAAATTGTATCAGATGCCGACACATACTTACCGTAAGTATGCACCACAATATTTGAAAGGTAATAAAAAAAATATTGAAAATACATGGTAAAAGCCAGGTGGCTAAAAAACTTGTTTGCTGCAAAAACATATACGTTTATTTAGTAATTTTTTTTTTTACAATATATGAAAAACAGAATATAAAGCAAAACATATTTATGCAACAATCAATTTCAAATACATGTGGACACAAGTGAATGCACATGATGGCTTAATACCTACCCTAGTCACATTGGAAACGTGTTTTGAGTCTACATGACTGCTAGAAATGAGCTGGTCTTTTGAAATTAAAGTTCGCTGACTTCTACAAGTATTCCCCAAAAATGTGATTTGCGGTGAATAAATTTTGGAAATACTGGAAAGCTTGCAATTATTTGGAACATACACACTAGAAAAGGAGAGAAAACCCAGCTGACCATAAAGCATTACACTTGACAGGCTAGAGATAAAGAGAGACAAAGACCCTGCTGACCATAAGAGCTAAAGGTACCGTCACACCAAGCGACGCTGCAGCGATACCGACAACGATCCGGATCGCTGCAGCGTCACTGTTTGGTCGCTGGAGAGCTGTCACACAGACAGCACTCCAGCGACCAACTATGCCGGTAACCAGGGTAAACATCGGGTTACTAAGCGCAGGGCTGCGCTTAGTAACCTGATGTTTACCCTGGTTACCAGCGTAAAAGTAAAAAAAAAAAAAACCACTACATACTTACCTCCCGCTGTCTGTCCCTCGGCGCTCTGCTTCTCTGCTCTGTGTAAGCACAGGCCCTGTGCTTAGTAACCCGATGTTTACCCTGGATACCAGCGAAGACATCGCTGAATCGGCATCACACACGCCGATTCAGCGATGTCAGCAGGAAGTCCAGAGACGAAATAAAGTGCTGGACTTTCTGCAGTGACCAACGACATCACAGCAGGATTCTGATCGCTGCTGTGTGTCAAACTGAACGATATTGCTAGCCAGAACGCTGCAACATCACGGATCGCTAGCGATATTGTTCAGTGTGACGGTACCTTTACGCTTTTTATGGAGATAAATAGGACCCCCCTGACCATAAAAGATCACACTTTACAAGAGTGAGAGAAGACCCCACTGACAGACAATAAGAGATTACATTTTGTAAGTGAGAAATAAATGTACATTCTACCAGAGAAAGCGAGGATCCCATTAACCGTAAAAGCTTACACTCTACAGAAGAGAGTGACTTAGCCATTGACTCTGTAGATGAAAAAATGACTCTGCAATACAAACTGTGCGCCACTGGGAACCGGTGACCTCAGAAGGCCCAGATACTGACCTCCCCTATACCAGGTATGGAAACCAGTAAGATTTCATAGCTGCAGGGCAATATGGGGAGGCCCAAGCAGCAGTGCAAAAATAACATACTCATGCTCCCTGATTCTCCAGCAGTGTGGGAAATGATGCCAGGCAAGCTATCAAAAACTGAGCAATTTAAATATTACCAAAACCAAAATGTTTATGCAGGTAAAAAAAAATGAAATGATGAAAATGCCCTGACAGCTCCTCAATATGATTGCTGAAACCAGTGTCAATGCCGTGAAGATTTCTTATCCCGCTATGATAGTGATTTTAGTTTAGTTTAATTTCTTTAACTGCGGGGTGAAAGTCATTTTTGCAAAGACCTTGAATTCATATTTACAGATAAAATGCAGAACAAATCCTTTGTTTTACTTGTACTAAGTACATATTCCAGTAGAAAAAATTACATTGAATTCTATATACTTCATTAGCAGATTTTCTTTTCAAAATAAAGGTGTTCAAAACATATTTTGTGCATGTAAAACTGGCAGCTGCAAAATTAGTGGCATCACACATTTTGCTTCTAAGGCTCTTATATTAAATATGAGTCTAGCTGCTCATCTTATATTATAATGCATACAAGATCTTGTAATATATTTACCTCAAACAGATGTCATAGCTTGCATAAGTTAGAAATATATACAGTGGGTACAGAAAGTATTCATACTCCCTTTAAATTTTTCACTTTCATTGCAGCCATTTGGTAAATTCAAAAAAGTTCATTTTTTTCTCATTAATGTGCACTCTGCATCCCATCTTGACTAAAAAAAACAATACAGAAATGCTGTAATTTTTAAAAATGTATTAAAAAAGAAAAGTTGAAATATCACATTGTCATAAGTATTCAGACCCTTTGCTCAGAATTGAGTAGAAGCACCCTTTTGAGAAAACACAGCCATGAGTCTTCTCTGTAGAGATACTCAATTGGGTTTAGGTCAGGACTCTGACTGGGATAGTCAAGAATCGTCACAAAGTTGTTCTGAAGCCACTACTTTGTTATTTTAGCTGTTTTTTGGGCAAGGGATGAGCAGTGCCTGGTTTTCTCCACACATACCACTTAGAATTATTACCAAAAAGGTTGATCTTCGTCTCATCAGACCAGAGAACCTTATTTCTCATAGTCTAAGAGTGTTCCATGTGTTTTTTAGCAAGCTCTATGCGAGCTTTCATATGTATTGCACTGAGGAGAGGCTTCTGTTGGGCCACTCTGCCATAAAGGCCCAACTGGTGGAGGGCTTCAGTGATAGTTAACTTTGTGGAACTTTCTCCCATCTTCCTACTGCATCTCTGGAGCTCAGCCACAGTGACCTTGGGGTTCTTCTTTACCTCTCTCCCCAAGGCTCTTCTCCCACGATTGCTCACTTTGGCTGGATGGCCAGGTCTAGGAAGACTTCTGGTGGTCCCAAATTTCTTCTATTTAAGGATAATGGAGGCCACTGTGCTCTTAGAAACTTTGAGTAGTGCAGAAATACTTTTGTAACCTTGGCCAGATCTGTGCCTTACCACAATTCTGTCTCTGAGCTGCTTGGCCTGTTCATTTGACCTCATGATTCTCATTTGGTCTGACAAGCACTGTTAAGCTGTGAGATCTCATATAGACCGTTGTGTGTCTTTCCAAATCAAGTTCTATCAGTTTAGTTAAACACAGCTGGACTCCAATGAAGGGGTAGAACCATCTCAAGGAGGATCACAAGGAAATTGACAGCATGTAACTTAACCCTTTCACGACATGCGCTGTACTATTATTGCGCATGCCGTGTCACCCCCTTTGATGTGGGCTCCGGCGGTGAGCCCACATCAAAGTCGTGACATGTCAGCTGTTTTGTACAGCTGACATGTGCGCGCAATAGCGGCGGGTGAAATCGCTATTCACCCGCCGCTATTAACCTGTTAAATGCCGCTGTCAAATGCAGACAGCGGCATTTAGTCGGCGCTTCCGGCCGGGCGGCCGGAAATGATGTCATCGCCAACCCCCGTCACATGATCAGGGGTCGCGATGCATCAGGAAGGTAACCATAGAGGTCCTTGAGACCTCTATGGTTACTGATGCCGGCCTGCTGTGAGCGCCCCCCTGTGGTCGGCGCTCACAGCACACCTGCATTTCAGCTACATAGCAGCGATCTGATGATCGCTGCTATGTAGCAGAGCCAATCAGGCTATGCCAGGTTCTAGCCTCCCATGGAGGCTATTGAAGCATGGCACAAGTAAAAATAAATGTTTTTAAAAATGTGAAAAAAATATAAAAAATATAAAAGTTTAAATCACCCCCCTTTTGCCCCATCCTAAATAAAACAATTAAAAAAAACCTACACGTATTTGGTATCGCCGCGTTCAGAATCGCCCGATCTATCAATAAAAAAAAAAGCATTAACCTGATCGCTAAACAGCGTAGCGAGAAAAAAATCAGAAACGCCAGAATTACCTTTTTTTGGTCGCCGTGACATTGCATTAAAATGCAATAATAATAATATAATAATAATCTTTATTTTTATATAGCGCTAACATATTCCGCAGCGCTTTACAGTTTGCACACATTATTATCGCTGTCCCAGATGGGGCTCACAATCTAAATTTCCTATCAGTATGTCTTTGGAATGTGGGAGGAAACCGGAGTGCCCGGAGGAAACCCACGCAAACACGGAGAGAACATACAAACTCTTTGCAGATGTTGTCCTTAGTGGGGCTTGAACCCAGGACTCCAGCGCTGCAAGGCTGCTGTGCTAACCACTGCGCCACCCATAACGGGCGATCAAAAGAACGTACCTGCACCAAAATGGTATCGTTAAAAACGTCAGCAGCTCAGCACGCAAAAAATAAGCCCTCAACTGACCCCAGATCACAAAAAATGGAGACGCTTCAGGTATCGGAATATGGCACTTTTTTTTTAAGCAAAGTTTTGATTTTGTTTTCACCACTTGGATAAAAAATAACCTAGACATGTTAGATGTCTATGAACTCGTAATGACCTAGAGAATCACAATGGCGGGTGAGTTTTAGCATTTAATGAACCTAGCAAAAAAGCCAAACAAAAAACAAGTGTGGGATTGCACTTTTTTTGCAATTTCACCGCACTTGGAATTTTTTTCCCGTTTTCTAGTAAAAGACATGGTAAAACCAATGGTGTCGTTCAAAAGTACAACTCGTCCCACAAAAAATAAGCCCTCACATGACCATATTGACGGAAAAATAAAAAAGTTATGGCTCTGGGAAGGAGGGAAGTGAAAAATGAAAAAGCAAAAACGAAAAAGGCCGCGACTTGAAGGGGTTAAATATGAGTGTCTGAGCAAAGGGTCTGAATATTTATGACCATGTATGAATAAAATAAACCCCCATGTTTGTCAGAAAACAGACAAAATGCGGCGCCCTAAATGCGTAAGCACAATATAGTCTTTGATGGGTGCACTACTTCATGCACTCACCTGGTAGATGAATGATATGGCTTTAGATATGGCTGTGTATCCTCACAAAATTCCTCTGAGATTCTTTTCAATGGACAGGGATTGCAGCTTGCATTGGGTGGATCCAAGTGAAAGATCCAAACAAAAGCTCACACAGGACAAGTAATTCAAACTGAACACATCCAGCCCATGAATGGCAGCGCTTCCCAGGACTCACATCCAAAGATGATATTTTGAATTTTTTTCTTTTTTATTAATAAATAGGAGAAGATACAACACCTTTCGGATACAGTTTATATCCTTCTTCAGGTATCATAAAAGCACAATACAATTCCTACTACTAAAAATTCAATCACATTTATATATAACAGCAAACCTTTAGACCCAGCCTCAGGAACTTCATTTGGGGTGTGGACCAGGTTCAGGAGCACACCTACTAATTAGTCCAGCCTTTCAAACCACATCCTGAACAACATGAATGCAAAAAAAAAACTTTTCAAAGTTTTTTAAAAAAAAAACATTAAAGAAAAGAAAGAAAAAAAATATAAATATAAAATAAAATCTTTTTGTAAAAAAACATTTAAATTCTCTCTATAATATCATTCAAACCATTTGGATATAACGTTCCCAAATGATATATCCAAAACTTTTCTTTTCAATTTAAAAAAAAAAACATTCCTGCTCCACTGAGGTTACTTTTATGTTAAAAATTTTATTATGTTTCATTAGCAAATGCCATCCTTCTAAACATTCCTCCTGCGTCTTTATTTTGCTGTCCCTTTATGCACCATTTATCAGATTTTTTGGGTATCTTTTTCTTTAAATTTTCTTTTTAGGATTTTGGACTCAGCCACATAATCAGATTATCTTGTACAATTCTTTCTTATACGAAAAAATTGACTGTGGGTTATATTGACCTTCCACTTTTTATAATGTGCACTGTTAAAATCTAAAAAGCGATTTGAATCAACTTTTTTTAAAATGAGTTTTTGTGACAATTTTTCTCCCACTATGGCTGATCTCCAGATCAAGAAGCACCAATTTTACTTTGTTGATTTGTGATGTGAAGGTGTTATTATTATTAATTGTGCCTCTTCCTCCTCTGTTCCATATGATAATCAGATCATCTATGAAGCGCTTGTAAAGCCTTATTTTGTCTTGGAAAATAGGCTTAGAGAGTGGTGATGAGGACTCGAATCGCCCCATGGATAAATTTGCGAAACTTGGTGCAACATGAGTCCCCATTGCAGTGCTGAGCAACTGTTATGTACACTACTCCTTCAAAAGTGAACACGTTATGTTCAAGAATGAATTTCCGACCTCTTAACAATAACTCCCTTTGTTCAGGAAGCATCCCTGTCCTTGCTAAATAAAATCACACCGCATTTACCCCTATTTCATGATCTATGTTTCAATATAATGAGTTTACATCCAGTCAGATGAAAGAATAATTGTCTTCCCATTCAATATCCCTAAATTTCTCAATTAATTGTGTAGAATCTCTCAAATAAGAAGGAAGAGACTTTATTAGATCTTGTAAAAACAAATCATTATAATGAGAAAGATGACAAGTCAAGGACCCTATTCCTGATATAATAGGTCTGTCAGGTGGTTTCATGGGGTTCTTATGCAATTTTGGTAGATAATTCTTGGGGCCAAAATTATGAAATTCAATAACACTGGTGATGTTTTTGAGATCCCACAAAGACTCACCTGTAGTAGTGATTATGCTGCACTGCGGTCCCGCATAAATGGACACAGAAATAGAGCAAAAATGGCTTTTTGAAGCATAGTCTTTGGAGGTATTTGCTAATTAAACACACAAAGGTAACCCCGATGGAGCAGATACCCTCTGGTGTTACAAACAGGAATGCTCTTTTAAATCAAAAAGAAAAGTTTGAGAACGTTATATCCAAATGGTTTGAATGATATTATAGAGCTAATTTATATTTTTTTCATTATTATTTTATTTTTATATATTTCTTCTTTTAAAAAAATATGTTTAAAACAATTTTTGGATTTTTTTTTCATGTTGATCCGGATGTGGTTTAAAATACTGGATTAATTAGTGGGTGTGCTCCTGAACCTGGTCCACACCCCAAATGAAGTTCCTGAGGCTGAATCAAAAGGTTTGCTTTTATATATAAGTGTGATTGAACTTTTACTAGTAGGAATGTATTGTGTTTCTATGATACCTGAAGAAGGATATATACTGTATCCGAAAAGCATTGTTTCTTCTCCTATTTATTAATGAAAAAGAAAAAATTCTAAATATCATTTTTGGATGTGAGTCCCGGGAAGCGCTGCCGTTCATGGGCTGGAAGTGTTCATTTTAATTTACTTATGACCGTGTTATCATTCAGTTTTTCATTTTTAATACATATGCTAAAATTTCTACATTACTGTTTTTTTCAGTCAAGATGGGGTGCAGAGTGTACATTAATGAGAAAAAAATGAACTTTTTTGAATTAACCAAATGGCTACAATGAAACAAAGAGTGAAAAATTTTAAGGGGTCTGAATACCTTCCATACCCACTGTATTTCCACCAACAGCCCATTTATTTGACATCACTTGTCTATTTACTCATTTCTGCACTTGTAATTGTATATCTTTCTGCCTACTGAATTAGCTGCCTTCTGCCTTCTAAATTAGATGAACCATGGTGTCATGCCCCTGGCACATCTCCTACACACAACAGCTTCATCCAGGTCTGCCTATTTTTGTGTAGCTGGGAGAAACTGGTGTGAAGACACCAAAAGTCACAAAATTTGTGTGCAACTCCAAGATAGGCCAAAATTTGTGACTTTTCAAAGTAATTTACAAAGATCTGCTTTGATGAACTGGGGACATTGTGTATATATGTTATTAAAGGGTACTTTAATACTTATTATGCACTCGGCAGTCTTCGTTTTTTCCAGCAGTGTTTGTGCAGTTATGTCACTGCACGAACACTGCTGGAAAAAGCCGAAGACTGCGGGGTGCACTGAATTCTGCCGGCAGGTAATGAGTGGCCCCGGAAGAAGATGCAGCCGGGAGACAGCAGGATGGGAGGATGCATCCCTGAGCAGGTAAGTATAATTCTAATGTTTATTACTAATTTTCTGCTATTTTTACAGCCCCTCCCCGCCCCATCCCATATATGTAAAGCCCGAGTTCAGGGTTCGGATGCAAGTTCGTGTCATGCCCAGTCCTGAACTCGAACTTTACAAAATTACAAAAAACTTGGGCGAACCCATCAATCCCGTGCCCATCACTATATATAAAGCAAAAATAACTCATGCTCAGTAAATTATTGAATTAAACACCAAGACTTATTGAAGAACAGGCAAGTAAAACTTAGAAATGAGCCATTTAAGATATTTTTATTTGCTAATATATTTTCTGTATTTTAAGAGTCTTTGAAATCCCAAGGAAGCTAAATATAAAAGACATTTTTTAAATATAAAAGTATGCAGCAAGTTTGTTGTAGATTTTTGGGTGATAACGTTATATTAAAGAAAGGCTTCAAAGAAGTATAAACACGTCTTAGCCTTAAAAATCTCTTTGAAGTAGCACAAAGACTTCCTAACTAAAAAATGTTCTGAATTGAAATAACCTTTAATCAACAGATCAATGGTTGCCAGCACTACCTTTGAGGTTAAACCTTCTTGAAAACAGAAAAACATGGCTTAGTTCAGAAAACACAGGTAATCATGGACAGACAAACAAAGCAAGATAGTAGCCTTATTCAAACAAGTTTAAGGAGTGAGATTTCAAGGAGTACAACCAATCAAGAACATGAATAGATAGATCAATAGAAAGAAAGAACAGCACATATTCTAATAAATACAGTAAATGTCAAATACAGATGGTGTCAAACTATTGGAATTAAAAACATTAAATTAGAATTGCTTATTTGTTCTTTTTCTTTTTTTGGAACAATATTTCATTTTTTTCAATTAAATAAAACTACCTTATCCATTTTATAAAATCTGAAAAGCTAAATTAACTGACCTTTACAAAGCTTAAAGGTGTTTTCAAGTACTTTTATATATACATATTTAGGATAGGTCTTAAGCAAATTGCCTCTTCAGAGAGAAAGAGGACTTGAACTCTATAGCCCCACCTGTTGGAAGTAGTGATCCTACAAGTCACAATGAACCCTTTAATGAGTCTTGAAATATGACTTGGGATAAAATCCAAATCAGAATCTCAATTTGCAGACATGGTGATTTAGGCTATTAGCACTCGCCAGTGCAAAGCATGGACTGGGGTCTAAGGGCTCATACTCACTTACGCGAAACTCGGCTGAGTCTTGCATGTTAATACCCGGAGCTGCTGCCGGCACTCAGATCAGAGCGCGCGGCTGCACAGCAATACATGCAGCCGCATGCTCTGCTCCTAAGTGCCGGGTACAGTGCCGGATATTGCCGTGCAAGACTCATCCGAGTTTCTCGCAAGCATGAGCCCAAAGGGGTAAAGTTTCTTCTTGTGGAGAGTGATATACCAGCTCTCGCTTGTCAAGGTAAGGAGGCTTATTCACTGTGAAAAGCTCCTCTGGGAAATTTAATATGCAAACTGCCTCTGCAGAGAGAAAGAGGACTTGACCTCTTTAGCGCCACCTGTTGGAAGTAGCAATCCTAGAAGTCACATAGGTCATTAATATCAGATAAATGGGAGTGGGTTGCATCACTCGACCAATCAAATGTTTCCAGCAACAGCGGTGACTGAATGTGAACAGTTGTAAACCTACAGTACCATGAATATTTAGGGGTAGATCTGCAACACTTTGCTAGGTACCCTTTAGAGTTGACAAGTCTGTGCTGTTCTTCTCTGCTACTGATGACATTTGGCCACTGCCGACAAGTTTGTTTTCATGAGTAAAATTTGTAATTGCCAGTGATGCCATATTTCTTAAATTGTTTGATTTCCTAAAAACAAACTTGGGATTATTTTAAATATGCTGTCCAATTATTTTGCCCCGTTTCAGGATAGGCCGATATTTTTACACCACTTTCTTTAAAGTACCCTCTTTTGTAGTATATTGAGTGACAATCAGAATACTGTTTATTTCATCCATCACAGAAGAAAGAGGTCTAGTAGTGTTTGGCTTATAGAGTACTTGAAATCTAGTTCATAGTTTAATGACCATTATCAGTCTACTGGCATTGAAGTAATTAAATTAACAATTATAATGTACTCCTGATCCAGGATTGGTAAGTCTTTTTCCTGTGGTGTATACATAAGGAAGGCACAATCCACATAGGCCCATGTCTTGATAAAGAAAATAGTCAACTCATAGGCTTTATTTTTGGTCAGTCTGGTTCACTGTACCTACAGTGGTGACTTTAGTCGATCAGTAATAACAATTGGACTGCATTCACAAGATTGCTGTTAATGACACAGGCCGCTGCACCACAAAATTGAGAAGTTTTTTTATCCCAAAAGTTTTTTTAATCCAGGATTTATTTTGAACAAAGGAGGATATTTCTACTCACCATATCCATGGGATTGTCATCCATGTATTGTTTCATTGTATGGATACATGTTAAATGTGTAAAACATGTGGTGAGTAGGGTTGAGCGAAACGGATCGGACAAATTCAAAAATCGCCGACTTTCGGCAAAGTTGAGTTTCATGAAACCCGACCCGATCCTAGTGTGGGATCGGCCATGAGGACGTCGATCTTCGCGCCAAAGTCGCGTTTCGTATGACACTTTCAGCACCATTTTTCAGCCAGTGAAGGAGGATGCAGAGTGTAGGCAGCATGATGACATAGGTCTCGGTCCCCACCATCTTAGAAAAGGGCATGACAGTGATTGGCTTGCTTTCTGCGGCGTCACAGGGGCTGTAAAGGGGCGTGCACGCCGACCGCCATCTTACTTCTGCCGATCATAGCATGGGAGAGGTTGCCTCAGCTTCATCAGAAGAAGGGATATAGTTAGGGAGGGAAGATTAAGCCCCGAAGCTGCTTGTGCTGTAGCGATTTCCACTGTCCAACACCACCATTTGTTTGCAGGGACAGTGGAGGCTATATTTTTGTGCATCAGCTCTGTAGCTTATTAGGCTGCCTTATAAGGCTCCCTGATAGCTGCATTGCTGTTTGCATGCCGCTGTGCAAACCAACTGCTTTTTTAAAAGCAAAAATCCTGTTGCTCCTTTCTGCACAGTTATCTTGTTTATTTGTCCACACTTTTGTGTGCAGCAGTCCTTTTTATTGCTGCAATACTTTTCCTGAGATCATTGTAGGGAGATTGAAATTGTACTACAGTCCTTGTATTTTTCCATATATCTTCCAGCCACTTTCTGCCACTTACATTTTGTTGCTTTATACACTGGGCCTGAGTTTTGCTTCAGTCTCCCCCCCAAAAAGTGAGATTCAAATTCTCACAAAGTGGATATACTTCTGTCCTGTTAGTTTGTCATATATCAGCCAGCCATGCTGCCACTTAGATAGCGTTGTTATATACACTGGGCCTAAGTTGTGGTTCAGTCTCCCAAAAAAGAGGGAGATTCAAATTCTCACAAAGTGAATATACTTCTGTCCTGTTAGTTTGTCGTATATCAGCCAGCCATGCTGCCACTTAGATAGCGTTGTTATATACACTGGGCCTAAGTTGTGGTTCAGTCTCCCAAAAAAGAGGGAGATTCAAATTCTCAAAAAGTGGATATACTTCAGTCCTGTTAGTTTGTCGTATATCAGCTAGCCACTTTCAGCCATTTACATTGTGTTTTTTTTGCACAGGGACTGATGTTTTGTTCTGTCTCCCAAAAAAAGGGAGATTTAAAATCTCAACACGTTTATATACACCTTCTACCTTGTATTACAGTACCATATAACGGTTGTCATTTTGGTTAGATTTTCCAAAAAATGAGGAAGTCAGGTGGAAGAGGCCGTGGGCGGTGGTTGCGAGCTGGTACTGATGGTGGTGGTGCATCTGGTGGTAGTGGCAAAAGCACAATAGCACCTAAGGCTGGAGGTGTTGAGCCAGCATCATCATCTGGCTACACAAGGCCTCAAAGGCTCCCTTATCTGGGAGTAGGAAAACAGCTTTTAAAGCCAGAGCTGCAGGAAAAAGTTTTGGCTTTCCTTGCTGACTCAGCCTCTAGCTCTTTTGCCTCCTCTTGAGAAAGTTCCAAATACAAAAGCAGCGAGTCGTCAGTGGATGCTCTCGGTCAGGAACAAGACGTTTCCTTGTGTCCTTCACCCAAACCAAAAGTGAAGGATGCGTCAGTCGACACTACAGGTTACTCCATGGAGCTCTTTTCACATACCATGCCTGGGTTAGAACAGGAAATTGTTAACTGCCCATTACAAGATGAATCGGACATGGAGTGCAATGATGCACAGACACAGCTAGATTATAATGCTGTTCCATTGACTCAGATCACAACATTGCCCTCGCAGTGTACTGAGCCAGAATCTGACCCTGATGAGACTATGGTGCCCCATCCCGAACGCTATAGCACCTTACAAGGTGACACAGAGGAAGATACACATGACATTGAAGAGGAGGTGATAAATGACCCAGTTGTTGACCCAGATTGGCAGCCATTGGGGAAAGAGGGTGACGCTGCCAGTAGCTCAGAAGCGGAGGAGGATGATCCGCAGCAGCCATCTACATCGCAACAGCTGTCATCTGGCAGGCCCGTATCAGGCCAAAAAGTTTGTCAAAAACAAAAACAGTTTTAGGACAGCGTGGCCATCCGGTGAAAGTAGCACAGTGTGCAATGCCTGAAAAGGTATTCCATAGTAGGAAGAGTGCAGTGTGGCAATTTGTTAACCAAGATCCGAATAATCAGTCAAAAGTTATCTGTAAGAAATGCTCAAAGACCTTTAGCAGAGGGAAGAATCTTCAAAATTTAAATACAACGTGCATGCTTAGACATTTAACCAGCATACACTTGCAAGCCTGGACTAACTACCAAACGTCTCATTCCGTTGGTGCACCTGCTCGGAATGAAGGTAGTCAGCAATGCTACATTTCTTCCCTCACTGTAAGCCCACCGGTTCGGACACCACCAGCAGCAAATGTGGAGGTATCGTCGCAAGGCCAAGCAGTCAGGGAATCACAAGGTTATTGGTAGGAAACACTGTATGTAGGCCAACATCGAAAATACCATCACCAACCCTCTCTCAATCCGCCATGTCCACCACCACCACCACTGCTAGTTCCACCATATGCAGCTCTCCAGTCCAGCTCACCCTACAAGAGACTCTTGTTAGGAAAAGAAAGCACTCATCCTCTCATCCACGTACACAGGGTTTGAAAGCCCACATTGATTGACTAATCTCATTAGAGATGATGCCCTACCGGTTGGTTGAAAGCGAAGCTTTCAAAGCCCTGATGGCCTACGCAGTACCACGCTATGACCTACCCAGTTGACACTTCTTTGCGAAAAAAGCCATCCCAGCCCTCCACCAGCATGTCAAAGACTGCATTGTCCATGCACTGAGGCAATCAGTCAGTAGAAAGGTGCACCTCACAACAGATGCATGGACCGTACTCATAGCCATGGTCTTTACGTGTCCATCACAGCGCAGTGGGTTAATGTGGTGGATGCAGGGTTCACAGGGGACAGCCATAGTGGGACAGTTCTGCCTAGCCCACGGTCTAGGAAAAAGTTTGCTGTATTCGTTCGCCACCCCTCCTCCTTTTCCTCCAGAAATGAAAGCTCATCCACAGAGCGCAGTCACACGACAACTCAATCTGCAGCTGCCAGTGCTGCACACGAGGTGTCCCATTATCAAACAGCTAGTGGTAAGCGTCCGGAGGCTGTGTTAGAAATTAAGTCTTTTGGCGACAACAGACACACCGCGGAAGTACTGGCTGAGTACTTGCAGCACCAAACTCAGTCATGGCTGGGCAGTGTACATCTTGAGGCAGGCAAAATAGTCAGTGATAACGGAAGGAATTTAATGGCTGCCATAGCCCTTTCAGAACTTAAACACATACCTTGCCTGGCTCACACCTTGAACCTTGTGGTGCAGTGCTTCCTCAAAAATTATCCGGAGTTACCAGCCCTGCTCCTGAAGGTGGAAAGACTTTGCTCGTACATCCGCCGGTCACCCGTACATTCCAGCCGTATGCTGAACCATCAGCGATCGCTGAATCTTCCCCAGCACCGCCTAATAATCCACGTTGCAACAAGGTGGAGCTCCACACTGCACATAAATCAGAGGCTGTGCGAACAGAGGCGTGCTGTAATTAATTTGTGGGAGGATACACATACACGGGCAGGCAGTTGGATGGCAGACAAGGAGTTGTCTGGTGTGCAGTGGTCGAAGCTCCAAGACCTCTGTCAAGTCCTTCAGTGTTTTGAGGAATGCACATGGCTGGTAAGTGCAGACAATGCCATCATAAGCATGAGCATCCCACTAATGCGTCTGCTGATGCAAAATTTGATGCACATTAAGGAGCTGGCGTCTGCAGCCGAGGAGGAGGGAAGCCTTGATGACAGTCAGCCATTGTCTGCTCAGGGAACTCTCCTGGACGAGGTGGCGGGTGAAGAGGAGGAGGATGATGAGGATGAATATTTATGGGAGGAGGATGCTTCACAGGGGGCAATAGAAACTGGTGGCGTTGCAAGGTCAGGTACGGGGTTTTTGCGGGACACAAGGGATGTTGATTTGCAAGAAAGTGCCCCTCAACCCAGCACAAGCAGTGAATTGACACCTGGAACATTGGCCCACATGGCTGAGTATGCCTTGCGTATCCTAAAATGGGACCCCTGCATTATCAAAATGATTACCGATGACGATTACTGGTTGGCCTGCCTCCTGGATCCACGATATAAAGAAAAATTACAAAATATCATGGCACATGATAACCTTGAGCAAATATTAGCTACCAAACAAGAAACTCTTGTAGACCGTTTGGTTCAGGCATTCCCAGCACACAGCGTCGGTGATGGTTCTCACACGAGCCGTAGGGGGCAACATGGCAGAGGTTTTAGAGGTGCAGAAATCTGTGATTTCGCAATGACCGCTGACACGACAGGTATTGTGGCATCGATTCAAAGTGACAGGAGACAGCATTTGTCCAGTATGATTACGAACTACTTTTCCCCCCTTATCGATGTTCTCCCTCACAGGTCATTCCCCTTTGATTACTGGGCATCTAAAATAGACACCTGTATGAAACCAAACCAAAAAGAACACTCTACATATGCTGCCCACGAGTTGAATTCTCATAGTCCTCATATCATAGGCATATTAACATCAAATGGACACTCCTACTAGCACTATACAACCAAATAAATCAATGGAGTACTCAGTCCAAACAAATCTTCCTTTTTTCAAAACATGTAAAGTACTTTATTAAATAATTAATGAATACATTAGCACAAAGTATAATACAAAAACAGGGTAAGGGTAGTCACAGGTACCCGGCTCATACTGATAAAGTGCATAGTGCTCATAATCTACATGAGAAGCTCATCTCCCATTCATATCACATATAGCATCACAAGTATCCACACTGTGGTGGCATATCAATATGCAGTTAAATGCTAATATTTATTAGGGGGCTTACCCATAACAGCGTGGAGTGCCGGGCCCGTGTCACGCCGCCACCGACGCGCGTTTCGCAGATCTTTATCAAGGTGCGGTCACCCTTACCCTGTTTTTGTATTATACTTTGTGCTAATGTATTCATTAATTATTTAATAAAGTACTTTACATGTTTTGAAAAAAGGAAGATTTGTTTGGACTGAGTACTCCATTGATTTATTTGGTTGTAAAATAGACACCTGGCCTGAATTGGCAGAATATGCATTACAGGAGCTCGCTTGCCCTTCTTCTAGTGTGCTATCAGAAAGAGTCTTCAATGCTGCTGGTTCAATACTGACCAAAAAAAGGACACGTCTGGCTACCCAGAATGTTGATGATCTAAACTTCATTAAAGTGAACCAATCATGGATTTCAAATTATTTTGCCCCATCTTCTCCTGCTGACACGTAGCGTGCCTGAAAAATGTCTTGCTTTTGGCTTCCTCTTACTGACTTCTCCAAATGGGCTGACTTCCCCCACAGGGCCGTGGTCACCACTTGGCGCATGCACCTGTGTGAGTGCCGTTTGCTTGGACAGGTGGGTGCGCCCACTCTTGGGCGACAGCACTGGTATATGGTCCCTCATAGTACAATGAAGTGTCTCTGATGGTGGTGGTGCACAACCAACATCAGACACGCCGTCGTAATATGAGGGGCCCTGTCTTAGGAGTCGAGTTTCCTCTGCCGCACAGGGGGAATCTCGATCCGTGTCTGCTGCGGTCTCCCATTCAGCATCGGCCGCAGTGGGGTCTGCTCAGCGGAAACGTCGCTCCCAGCGTCTCGCTGAGGCTGATTCGGTGCATAGGGTCACTACTGCCTTTTCTGGCTTTCCTATGGTACCCTGCACTGATCTGCGGCGAGCAGGCTTCTCTGGGACTAAGTCCTTATTTACACACAGAGCATGCCCAGGGCAAGGTCTCCCATTGGAGGTCGAGGGTCACATGTTCGGTCACATGTTCAGGTACTGCAGCGCATCCCATTGGTCCTCCAGGAAGGTCCTGAAAGGGCAAAACTTTGGTAGCAGCTTCCTGTGCTGTAACTATATAAACTGCGCATGACCGCACGGCCATGCGCTAGTATCATCTTTTGTCATATGCTTTGCGCCAATGTGGTTATGCGTTTGTATGTGTTCAAGGACCCGGCTGAAATAAGCCCCTAGAATGCTGGCACCTCCGGCGAGGAGATTGTGTATAAGTGTGTTCAGGGACCCGGCTGAAATAAGCCCCTAGAATGCTGGCTCCTCCGGCGAGGAGATTGTGTATGCATGCATGACCACTCACTGCTCACATCTGGGTAGTTGGCCTGTGCCTCTGTGAAAGTCTAACAGGGCACAGAGCCTGCCTCTCGCGGTTACTCTGTGAAGCTAACAGAGTTGGTATATACCGCCATATAGAGCCGCCATTATTTAGCAGCAGGTACTTTCCTGCACGGTGGATCCCGGGTTGCGAATGCACCAATTCCATTTAATAATCAATATATTTGGTGCGTTCCGCCAACCCTAACACCCTGTGCCAGTACCAGCACCCACGAGAGAGTGATGATGATGATTTTTAGTTGGCCTTCCTCCTGGATCCATGATATAAAGGAAAATTACAAAATATCATGCCACATGAGAACCTTGAGCAAATATTGGCAACCAAACAAGCAACTCTTGTAGACCGTTTGGTTCAGGCATTCCCAACACACTGCGGCGGTGATGGTTCTCACACGAGCCGTAGGGGGCAACATGGCAGAGGTGTTAGAGGTACACAAATCCTAAGTGGCGTTGGACAGAGGGGTTTTATGACCAGGTTGTGGAGTGATTTTGCAATGACCGCTGACACGACATGTACTGCTGCATCGATTGAAAGTGACAGGAGACAGCATTTGTCCAGTATGGTTACGAACTGCTTTTCCTCCCTTATTGATGTTTTCCCTCACTCACAGGTCATTCCCCTTTGATTACTGGGCATCTGGGAATGAGGGGCCCTGTGCCATTACCGCCGCCCATGAGTGAGTGTTCCCCCCCAGCTCGAACAGTGCTCTACCACTTGCAATACTTACCTCTCCCTGCTCCACCACTGTGTAGTCTGTGCTGTTAAATCCTTCAATGGCACTGCCAATACAAATTTGCTGAAATGACAGATGATAGTTAAAATATACAGGGGCCATGGCCTCCTTTTAGACCAGTTAATACTTTGCGTCTACCACCACTGTCTGCTACTCAGCAGAGGAGCCCACCCCAGTACCTAGCTATGCCGCCTGTTTAGTCCTGTTACCAATTTTGAACTGCATTTAGCCTACTTTTTTATTGTGGGCCTACAAAATGTGTCTGCGCCACTCTTTACAGTTGTCCTCTATTGAACAAAGAAATGCCGCCTGTTTAGTCCTGTTACCAATTTTCAACTGCATTTAGCCTACTTTTTTATTTTGGGCCTACTAACTGTGTCTGCGCCACTCATTACAGTTGTCCTCCACTGAACAAAGCTATGCCGCCTGTTTAGTCCCGTTACCAATTTTGAACTGCATTTAGCCTACTTTTTTATTTTGGGCCTACTAACTGTGTCTGCGCCACTCATTACAGTTGTCCTTCACTGAACAAAGCTATGCCGCCTGTTTAGTCCTGTTACCAATTTTGAACTGCATTTAGCCTACTTTTTTATTTTGGGCCTACTAACTGTGTCTGAGCCACTCATTACAGTTGGCCTCTACTGAACAAAGCTATGCCGCCTGTTTAGTCCTGTTACCAATTTTGAACTGCATTTAGCCTACTTTTTTATTGTGGGCTTACAAACTGTGTCTGCACCACTCATTACAGTTGTCCTCCACTGAACAAAGCAATGCCGCCTGTTTAGTCCTGTTACCAATTTTGAACGGCATTTAGCCTACTATTTTACTTTGGGCCTACTAACTGTGTCTGCGCCACTCATTACAGTTGTCCTCCACTGATCAAAGCTATGCCGCCTGTTTAGTCCTGTTACCAATTTTGAACTGCATTTAGCCTACATTTTTATTGTGGGCCTACAAACTGTGTCTGCGCCACTCATTACAGTTGTCCTCCACTGAACAAAGCAATGCCATCTGTTTAGTCCTGTTACCAATTTTGAACTGCATTTAGCCTACTTTTTTATTGTGGGCCTACAAACTGTGTCTGCCCCACTCATTACAGTTGTCCTCTACTGAAAAAAGCAATGCCGTCTGTTTAGTCCTGTTACCAATTTTGAACTGCATTTAGCCTACTTTTTTATTGTGGAGCTACAAACTATGTCTGCGCAACTCATTACAGTTGTCCTCCACTGAACAAAGCAATGCCGCCTGTTTAGTCCTGTTACCAATTTTGAACTGCATTTAGCCAACTTTTTTATTTTGGGCCTACTAACTGTGTCTGCGTCACTCATTACAGTTGTCCTCTACTGAACAAAGCAATGCCGCCTGTTTAGTCCTGTTACCAATTTTGAACTGCTTTTAGCCTACTTTTTTATTTTGGGCCTACTAACTGTGTCTGCGCCACTCATTACAGTTGTCCTCCACTGAACAAAGCTATGCCGCCTGTTTAGTCCTGTTACCAATTTTGAACTGCATTTAGCCTATTTTATTATTTGAGCCTATATCTGTCTTTCCTCCTCATCCTGCCCATTGCCCAGACACTGCTAGATGAGTCTGCTGGTACATTGACCCAGACCACTACATTCCCCTTGCCCTCTACACAGCCTGAATCTGACCCTGCTGAAAGTCAGGTTCCCCTTCCCAAATACTATACCACCTTACACGGGGACAAAGAGGAAGGTGCAGATGAAAGTGCAGGTTTCTTCATCAGGTGAAGGGCATACTCTTTGGTGACGTCACTGGCACAGGGCCACTCATAGTATGCAAAAGTGTCTCTGGCAGTGGGAGGCACCACCCGCCGTCAAACACACCGCCATACTATGAGGGGTCCTGTGCCAGTGCCAAGTGCCAATGAGTGGGCCTCCCCTGCTTGCTCAGGATCACAGCACTTGCAAAGTTGAAATACTTACCTCTCCCTGCTCCACCGCCGTGACGTATTCCGCGTTTCCTGGGCCCACAAAAATCTTGAGCCAGCCCTACCTGTTGTGAATTCTGTGGCTGAGTTCACTTCTGTGGTCACAAGTGGTATTGCAGTCTCTGGGCTTCCTCCCTCAGGTGTTTTGGTGAGCTCGTTGGCTGCCTTGCTATTTAGCTCCACCTGAGTCTGTCTTCCTTGCTCCTTGTCAATGTTCCAGTGTTGGATCTGAGCTACTGCATCTTTCCTTGGGCCTGCTGCTCTGCTAGATAAGTGCTTCTAGTTTGTTTTCTGTTTTTTCTGTCCAGCTTGTTATTATCTTTTGCTGGAAGCTCTGAGAAGCAAAGGGGTGCACCGCCGTGCTGTTAGTTCGGCACGGTGGGTCTTTTTGCCCCTTTGCGTGGTTTTCGTTTTAGGGTTTTTTGTAGACTGCATAGTTCTCTTTGCTATCCTCGCTCTGTCTAGAATATCGGGCCTCACTTTGCTGAATCTATTTCATTCCTACGTTTGTCTTTTCATCTTGCTAACAGTCATTATATGTGGGGGCTGCCTATTCCTTTGGGGTATTTCTCTGAGGTAAGTCAGGCTTGTATTTCTATCTTCAGGCTAGTCAGCTCCTCAGGCAGTGCCGAGTTGCATAGGTAGTGATAGGCGCAATCCACTGCTGCTTCCAGTTGTGTGAGGATAGATCAGGTACTGCAGTCTACAGAGATTCCACGTCTCAGAGCTCGTCCTATTGTTTTGGGTTATTGCCAGATCTCTGTATGTGCGCTGATTACTGCACGCTGTGTTGCCTGATTGCCAGCCATAACAGTACAAGGAGCCATTCAATGATTTCCAATAGAGGGAAAAAAGAAATCCTGACATCATTTTTTTTTCTTAGCTCTGTCTTCAGTCTTTTTTTTCCCCTAGACATTAGAGTGCTTCAGGACACAGCTGTGGACATGGATATTCAGGCTCTGTGCTCCTCAATGGATAATCTCGTTGTAAATGTACAAAAGATTCAAGATACTATTGATCAGAAATCGATGCTAGAACCAAGAATTCCGATTCCTGATTTGTTTTTTGGTGACAGAACTAAGTTCCTGAGCTTCAGAAATAATTGTAAGCTATTTTTGGCCTTGAAACCTCATTCTTCTGGTAATCCTATTCAACAGGTTTTTATTATTATTTCTTTTTTGCGCGGCGACCCACAGGACTGGGCGTTTTCTCTTGCACCAGGAGATTCTGCATTGAGTAATGTTGATGCATTTTTCCAGGCGCTGGGATTGCTTTACGATGAGCCTAATTCAGTGGATCAAGCTGAGAAAGATCTGCTGGCTTTATGCCAGGGTCAGGATGATGTAGAAGTATATTGTCAGAAATTTAGAAAATGGTCAGTACTCACTCTGTGGAATGAATCTGCACTAGCGGCTTTGTTCAGAAAGGGTCTCTCTGAAGCTCTTAAGGATGTAATGGTGGGATTTCCTATGCCTGCTGGTTTGAATGAGTCTATGTCCTTGGCCATTCAGATCGGTCGTCGCTTGCGCGAGCGTAAATCTGTGCACCATCTGGCGGTATTGTCTGAGAGTAAACCTGAGCCTATGCAGTGCGACAGGACTATGACTAAAGTAGAACGGCACGAACACAGACGTCTGAACAGACTGTGTTTCTATTGTGGTGATTCTACTCATGCTATTTCTAATTGTCCTAAACGCACTAGGCGGTTCGATAGCTCTGCCGTTATTGGTACTGTACAGTCCAAATTCCTTTTGTCCATTACCTTAATGTGCTCTTTGTCATCATATTCTGTCATGGCGTTTGTGGATTCAGGCGCTGCCCTGAATCTGATGGATTTGGATTATGCTAAACGTTGTGGATTTTTCTTGGAGCCTTTGCGGTGTCCTATTCCGTTGAGAGGAATTGATGCTACACCTCTGGCCAAGAATAAGCCTCAGTACTGGGCCCAGCTGACCATGTGCATGGCTCCTGCACATCAGGAAGTTATTCGCTTTTTGGTACTGCATAATTTGCATGATGTGGTCGTGTTGGGGTTGCCATGGCTACAAACCCATAATCCAGTATTGGATTGGAACTCTATGTCGGTAACCAGCTGGGGTTGTCAGGGAGTACATGGTGATGTTCCATTTTTGTCTATTTCGTCATCCATTCCTTCTGACATCCCAGAGTTCTTGTCGGACTTTCAGGATGTATTTGAAGAGTCCAAGTCTGATGCCCTACCTCCGCATAGGAATTGTGATTGTGCTATCGATTTGATTCCTGGTAGTAAATTCCCTAAGGGTCGTTTATTTAATTTGTCCGTACCTGAACACACCGCTATGCGCAGTTATGTGAAGGAGTCCCTGGAGAAGGGACATATTCGCCCATCGTCGTCACCATTGGGAGCAGGGTTCTTTTTTGTAGCCAAGAAGGATGGTTCGCTAAGACCGTGTATTGATTACCGCCTTCTTAATAAGATCACTGTTAAGTTTCAGTATCCCTTGCCATTGATTTCTGACTTGTTTGCTCGGATTAAGGGGGCTAGTTGGTTTACTAAGATTGATCTTCGTGGTGCGTATAATCTGGTGAGAATCAGGCAGGGAGATGAATGGAAAACGGCATTTAATACGCCCGAGGGTCATTTTGAGTATCTGGTGATGCCGTTCGGACTTGCCAATGCTCCATCTGTTTTTCAGTCTTTTATGCATGACATTTTCCGTGAGTATCTGGATAAATTCTTGATTGTTTACTTGGATGACATTTTGATCTTCTCAGATGATTGGGAGTCTCATGTGAAGCAAGTCAGAATGGTTTTCCAGGTACTGCGTGCTAATTCCTTGTTCGTGAAGGGATCAAAGTGTCTCTTCGGTGTGCAGAAAGTTTCATTTTTGGGGTTCATCTTTTCCCCTTCTACTATCGAGATGGATCCGGTTAAGGTTCAGGCCATCCAGGATTGGACTCAGCCGACATCTCTAAAAAGTTTGCAGAAATTCCTGGGCTTTGCTAATTTTTATCGTCGCTTCATCTGTAATTTTTCTAGCATTGCCAG
The DNA here is from genome assembly GCF_032444005.1 of Ranitomeya imitator. Classification (NCBI taxonomy): domain Eukaryota; kingdom Metazoa; phylum Chordata; class Amphibia; order Anura; family Dendrobatidae; genus Ranitomeya; species Ranitomeya imitator. The sequence goes on along the minus strand of NC_091282.1, from coordinate 1,078,874,523 downwards.
ACCATTGACCGATTTGACCAAGAAGGGTGCTGATTTGGTTAATTGGTCTTCTGCTGCCGTGGAAGCTTTTCAGGAGTTGAAGCGTCGTTTTTGCTGTGCCCCTGTGTTGTGTCAACCTGATGTTTCTCTTCCGTTCCAGGTCGAGGTTGATGCTTCTGAGATTGGTGCAGGGGCGGTTTTGTCACAGAGAGGTTCTGGTTGCTCAGTGTTCAAACCATGTGCTTTCTTTTCCAGGAAATTTTCTGCTGCTGAGCGTAATTATGATGTGGGCAACCGAGAGTTGCTGGCCATGAAGTGGGCATTCGAGGAGTGGCGTCATTGGCTTGAGGGTGCTAAGCATCGCGTGGTGGTTTTGACTGATCATAAGAACCTTACTTATCTTGAGTCTGCCAAGCGCTTGAATCCTAGACAGGCCCGTTGGTCGTTGTTTTTTGCTCGTTTTGATTTTGTGATTTCATACCTTCCGGGCTCTAAAAATGTGAAGGCGGATGCTCTGTCTAGGAGTTTTGTGCCCGACTCTCCGGGGTTATCTGAGCCGGCGAGTATCCTCAAGGAAGGAGTCATTGTGTCTGCCATCTCCCCTGATTTGCGGAGAGTGTTGCAGAAATTTCAGGCTAATAAACCTGATCGTTGTCCGGCCGAGAAACTGTTCGTCCCTGATAGGTGGACTAGTAAAGTTATCTCTGAACTTCATTGTTCGGTGCTGGCCGGTCATCCAGGAATCTTTGGTACCAGGGAGTTGGTTGCTAGATCCTTCTGGTGGCCATCTCTGTCACGGGATGTGCGTGCTTTTGTGCAGTCCTGTGGAATTTGTGCTAGGGCTAAGCCCTGCTGTTCACGTGCCAGTGGGTTGCTTTTGCCCTTGCCGGTCCCGAAGAGGCCTTGGACACATATTTCGATGGATTTCATTTCTGACCTTCCCGTTTCTCAAAAGATGTCTGTCATTTGGGTGGTCTGTGATCGCTTTTCTAAAATGGTCCATCTGGTGCCCTTGGTTAAATTGCCTTCCTCCTCTGATTTGGTGCCTTTGTTCTTCCAGCATGTGGTTCGTTTACATGGCATTCCTGAGAATATTGTTTCTGACAGAGGTTCCCAGTTTGTCTCGAGGTTCTGGCGAGCCTTTTGTGGTAGGATGGGCATTGACCTATCTTTCTCCTCGGCCTTCCATCCTCAGACTAATGGCCAGACCGAACGAACCAATCAGACCTTGGAAACATATCTGAGATGTTTTGTTTCCGCTGACCAGGATGATTGGGTGTCATTTTTGCCGTTGGCTGAGTTCGCCCTTAATAATCGGGCCAGCTCGGCTACCTTGGTCTCTCCATTTTTCTGCAATTCTGGGTTCCATCCTCGTTTCTCTTCAGGACAGGTTGAGTCTTCGGACTGTCCTGGTGTGGATAATGTGGTGGACAGGTTGCAGCAGATCTGGACTCAGGTAGTGGACAATTTGACCTTGTCCCAGGAGAAGGCTCAGCTTTTCGCTAATCGCAGACGCCGTGTGGGACCCCGACTTCGTGTTGGGGATCTGGTTTGGTTATCTTCTCGTCATATACCTATGAAGGTTTCCTCTCCTAAATTTAAACCTCGTTTTATTGGTCCGTATAGGATTTCTGAGATTCTCAATCCGGTGTCTTTTCGTCTGACCCTCCCAGACTCCTTTTCCATACATAATGTATTCCATAGGTCGTTGTTGAGGAGATACGTGGCACCTATGGTTCCATCTGTGGAGCCTCCTGCCCCTGTTTTGGTGGAGGGGGAATTGGAGTATATTGTGGAGAAGATTTTGGATTCTCGTGTCTCTAGACGGAAACTCCAGTATCTGGTCAAATGGAAGGGTTATGCTCAGGAAGATAATTCCTGGGTTTTTGCCTCTGATGTCCATGCCCCAGATCTTGTTCGTGCCTTTCATGTGGCTCATCCTGGTCGGCCTGGGGGTTCTGGTGAGGGTTCGGTGACCCCTCCTCAAGGGGGGGGTACTGTTGTGAATTCTGTGGCTGAGTTCACTTCTGTGGTCACAAGTGGTATTGCAGTCTCTGGGCTTCCTCCCTCAGGTGTTTTGGTGAGCTCGTTGGCTGCCTTGCTATTTAGCTCCACCTGAGTCTGTCTTCCTTGCTCCTTGTCAATGTTCCAGTGTTGGATCTGAGCTACTGCATCTTTCCTTGGGCCTGCTGCTCTGCTAGATAAGTGCTTCTAGTTTGTTTTCTGTTTTTTCTGTCCAGCTTGTTATTATCTTTTGCTGGAAGCTCTGAGAAGCAAAGGGGTGCACCGCCGTGCTGTTAGTTCGGCACGGTGGGTCTTTTTGCCCCTTTGCGTGGTTTTCGTTTTAGGGTTTTTTGTAGACTGCATAGTTCTCTTTGCTATCCTCGCTCTGTCTAGAATATCGGGCCTCACTTTGCTGAATCTATTTCATTCCTACGTTTGTCTTTTCATCTTGCTAACAGTCATTATATGTGGGGGCTGCCTATTCCTTTGGGGTATTTCTCTGAGGTAAGTCAGGCTTGTATTTCTATCTTCAGGCTAGTCAGCTCCTCAGGCAGTGCCGAGTTGCATAGGTAGTGATAGGCGCAATCCACTGCTGCTTCCAGTTGTGTGAGGATAGATCAGGTACTGCAGTCTACAGAGATTCCACGTCTCAGAGCTCGTCCTATTGTTTTGGGTTATTGCCAGATCTCTGTATGTGCGCTGATTACTGCACGCTGTGTTGCCTGATTGCCAGCCATAACACCTACCCCCCACAACTTTAGCCAAATTACCCCCTGTTTTCAATGCCTAACTATTATTATAAAATAAATTAAGATTGACAAGCTTAAGAAATAAGAATTGATGTTTTTGGCATTAAAATGGGCACTGTAGGTGTTTTCCTCTCCTCCACTCACTGCTGACTTTGATTCCCCATTGACTTGCATTGGGTTTCGCGTTTCAGTCGGCCCCCGACTTTTCGAAATAATCTGCCGATTTCACCCGACCTGACTTTTGACAAAGCTTTATTCATTTATTATGCCATTTATTTCAACTATGCTTTATACTGAGAACTTTTGGCAACCATATAAGTAGATCTTGACCTATAAACTGTTATCTCTTGTGTTTGGCATTTTGATATTACCTTTTTGGCAATTGTAAGTTTTATTAGTTGATCTTTATACAATTGTGTATAGTGTGTTGCTAGCATCTTCCAGTAGTTGCCCTTCTATGGATAGTCCTTGATGCAGAGCATGGTCTTTTAAGCAGTTGTCATTTACATACAAATAGTGCAGATATTTTTCTCTGTTTTATATTGGTGAGTATTAGTAATTATCTCTAAGTAAAAAAATGTATATAGCATCCTAGTACATGAAACAATCAAAGCTTTTAGTATATAAAAAGAAAAATAGTCAATGGGAAACAAATCATTTTTAATTACAACTAAAGTGCTGATCTATAAAAAAAAAATCTCATCTCCATTAATAATTATGGAGGCAAATAAATGCAATTCACTGCTAATCTTGAGCCAGACAAATTAATTGTACCTTAATGCTAACAAATGTACAAATCTATCCACTGTTAATTCTACAACAGTTAAATGACCCTAATTTACTGCAGATATATGAACATATTTTCAGCTATCCATGAGTGCAATGTTTATAAACTGTAGATCACTAAGCAATATGCTGTTTATCATCAGGCCCAATGTTTTATGGTTCTGTTCAATGTACGACTCAAACAGAGCTGTATTATTGCACTGACTCTCTTACAAGTGTACTGTATGTAAGTAAAGTATACTTGTTATTTTATCCAGTTGTTACTGTTGGGTTTGATATGAATTGTTGATATGCTCAACTGGATGCCTTGTTACGTAGCTATTGTCTCCTAAAAACATTGCTTTAAGGGGGTTTTCCACTACTAGGACAACTCATTCCTAAATTAACCCCTTCCCGACCTTTGACGCCACGTAGGCGTCATGAAAGTCGGTGCCAATCCGACCCATGACGCCTATGCGGCGTCATGGAAAGATCGCGTCCCTGCAGATCGGGTGAAAGGGTTAACTCCCATTTCACCCGATCTGCAGGGACAGGGGGAGTGGTAGTTTAGCCCAGGGGGGGTGGCTTCACCCCCTCGTGGCTACGATCGCTCTGATTGGCTGTTGAAAGTGAAACTGCCAATCAGAGCGATTTGTAATATTTCACCCATTATAACGGGTGAAATATTACAATCCAGCCATGGCCGATGCTGAAATATCATCGGCCATGGCTGGAAATACTAGTGTGCCCCCACCCCACCACTCCGATCGCCCCCCCACCCCCCCGATCTGGCCGGTACACTGCTCCGGCTCCCCTCCGCCCTGTGCTCCGCTCCCCCCCGTGCTCGTGTCCGCTCCCCCCGTGCTCCAATCACCCCCCCGTGCTCCAATCACCCCCCTTGCACTCCGATCCACCCCCCCCCCGTGCTCCGTTCCACCCCCCCGTGCTCCATTCCAGCCCCCCCGTGCTCCGTTCCACGCCCCCCGCGCTCCGTTCCACCCCTCCCGCGCTCCGATTCCCCCCCCCGTGCTCCGATCCCCCCCCCCGTGGTCCCCCCCCACCCTATCATACTTACCGATCCAGCCGTGGTCCCGTCCGTCTTCTCCCGGGCGCCGCCATCTTCCAAAATGGCGGGCGCATGAGCAGTGCGCCCGCCGAATCTGCCGGCCGGCAGATTCGTTCCAAAGTGCATTTTGATCACTGAGATATAATCTATCTCAGTGATCAAAATAAAAAAAATAATAAATGACCCCCCCCCCCCCTTTGTCACCCCCATAGGTAGGGACAATAAAAAAATAAAGAAATTTTTTTTTTTCCACTAATGTTAGAATAGGGTTAGGGTTAGGGGTAGGGTTAGGGTTAGGGGTAGGGTTAGGGTTAGGGGTAGGGTTAGGGGTAGGGTTAGGGTTAGGGGTAGGGTTAGGGGTAGGGTTAGGGGTAGGGCTAGGGTTAGGGTTAGGGGTAGGGTTAGGGGTAGGGTTAGGGCTAGGGTTAGGAATGTGCACACGTATTCTGGTCCTCTGCGGATTTTTCCGCTGCGGCTTTGATAAATCCGCAGTGCTAAACCGCTGCGGATTTATGGCGGATTTACCGCGTTTTTTTCTGCGCATTTCACTGCGGTTTTACAATTTCGATTTTCTATTGGAGCAGTTGTAAAACCGCTGCGGAATCCGCACAAAGAAGTGACATGCTGCGGAATGTAAACCGCTGCGTTTCCGTGCAGTTTTTCCGCAGCATGTGTACAGCGATTTTTGTTTCCCATAGGTTTACATTGAACTGTACACTCATGGGAAACTGCTGCGGATCCGCAGCGTTTTCCGCAGCGTGTGCACATACCTTTAGAATTAGGCTATGTGCACACGGTGCGGATTTGGCTGCGGATTCGCAGCAGTGTTCCATCAGGTTTACAGTACCATGTAAACATATGAAAAACCAAATCCGCTGTGCCCGTGATGCGGAAAATACCGCGCGGAAACGCTGCGTTGTATTTTCCGCAGCATGTGAATTCTTTGTGCGGATTCTGCAGCGTTTTACACCTGTTCCTCAATAGGAATCCGCAGGTGAAATCCGCACAAAAAACACTGGAAATCCGCGGAAAATCCGCAGGTAAAACACAGTGCCTTTTACCCGCAGATTTTTCAAAAATGGTGCGGAAATATCTCACACGAATCCGCAACGTGGGCACATAGCCTTAGGGTTAGGGTTGGAATTAGTGTTGTGGTTAGGGTTAGGGGTGTGTTGGGGTTAGGGTTGTGGTTAGGGGTGTGTTGGGGTTAGGGTTGTGATTAGGATTATGGCTACAGTTGGGATTAGGGTTAGGGGTGTGTTGGGGTTAGTGTTGGAGGTAGAATTGAGGGGTTACCACTGTTTAGGCACATCAGGGGTCTCCAAACGCAACATGGCGCCACCATTGATTCCAGCCAATCTCGTATTCAAAAAGTCAAATGGTGCTCCCTCACTTCCGAGCCCTGACGTGTGCCCAAACAGTGGTTTACCCCCACATATGGGGTACCAGCATACTCAGGACAAACTGCGCAACAATTACTGGGGTCCAATTTCTCCTGTTACCCTTGTGAATCTAAAAAAATGCTTGCTAAAACATAATTTTTGAGGAAAGAAAAATGATTTTTTATTTTCACGGCTCTGTGTTGTAAACGTCTGTGAAGCACTTGGGGGTTCAAAGTGCTCACCACATATCTAGATAAGTTCCTTGGGGGGTCTAGTTTCTAAAATGGGGTCACTTGTGGGGGGTTTCTACTGTTTAGGCACACCAGGGGCTCTGCAAACGCAACGTGACACCCGCAGACCATTCCATCAAAGTCTGCATTTCAAAAGTCACTACTTCCCTTCTGAGCCCCGACGTGTGCCCAAACAGTGGTTTACCCCCACATATGGGGTATCAGCGTACTCAGGAGAAACTGGACAACAACTTTTGGGGTCCAATTTCTCCTGTAACCCTTGGGAAAATAAAAAATTCTGGGCTAAATAATTATTTTTGAGGAAAGAAAACGTATTTATTATTTTCACGGCTCTGCATTATAAACTTCTATGAAGCACTTGGGGGTTCAAAGTGCTCACCACACATCTAGATAAGTTCCTTTCAGGGTCTAGTTTCCAAAATGGGGTCACTTGTGGGGGGTTTCTACTGTTTAGGCACATCAGGGGCTCTGCAAACGCAACGTGACGCCCGCAGAGCATTCCATCAAAGTCTGCATTTCAAAACGTCACTACTTCAATTCCAAGCCCCGGCATGTGCCCAAACAGTAGTTTACCCCCACATATGGGGTATCACCGTACTCAGGAGAAACTGGACAACAAATATTGGGGTCAAATTTCTCCTGTTACCCTTGGGAAAATTAAAAAACTCTGGGCTAAATAATTATTTTTGAGGAAAGAAAACGTATTTATTATTTTCACGGCTCTGCATTATAAACTTCTATGAAGCACTTGGGGGTTCAAAGTGCTCACCACACATCTAGATAAGTTCCTTTGGGGGTCTAGTTTCCAAAATGGGGTCACTTGTGGGGGGTTTCTACTGTTAAGCCACATCAGGGGCTCTGCAAACGCAACGTGACGCCCACAGAGCATTCCATCAAAGTCTGCATTTCAAAACGTCACTACTTCACTTCCGAGCCCCGGCATGTGCCCAAACAGTGATTTACCCCCACATATGGGGTATCAGCGTACTCAGGAGAAACTGGACAACAACTTTTGGGGTCAAATTTCTCCTGTTACCCTTGGGAAAATAAAAAATTGCAGGCTAAAAGATCATTTTTGAGAAAATAATTTTTTTTTTTATTTTCATGGCTCTGCGTTATAAACTTCTGTGAAGCACTTGGGGGTTCAAAGTCCTCACCACACATCTAGATTAGTTCCTTTGGGGGTCTAGTTTCTAAAATGGTGTCATTTCTGGGGGATCTCCAATGTTTAGGCACACAGGGGCTCTCCAAACGTGACATGGTGTCCGCTAATGATTGGAGCTAATTTTCCATTTAAAAGGCCAAATGGCGTGCCATCCCTTCCGAGCCCTGCCGTGCGCCCAAACAGTGGTTTACCCCCACATATGGGGTATCAGCGTACTCAGGACAAACTGGACAACAATATTTGGGGTCCAATTTCTCCTATTATCCTTGGCAAAATAGGAAATTCCAGGCTAAAAAATCATTTTTGAGGAAAGAAAAATTATTTTTTATTTTCATGGCTCTGCGTTATAAACTTCTGTGAAGCACCTGGGGGTTTAAAGTGCTCAATATGCATCTAGATAAGTTCCTTGGGGGGTCTAGTTTCCAAAATGGGGTCACTTGTGCGGGAGCTCCAATGTTTAGGCACACAGGGGCTCTCCAAACGCGACATGGTGTCCGCTAACAATTGGAGCTAATTTTCCATTCAAAAAGTCAAATGGCGCGCCTTCTCTTCCGAGCCCTGCCGAGTGCCCAAACAGTGGTTTACCCCCACATATGAGGTATCGGCGTACTCGGGAGAAATTGCCCAACAAATTTTATGATCCATTTTATCCTACTGCCCATGTGAAAATGAAAAAATTGAGGCGAAAAGAATTTTTTTGTGAAAAAAAAGTACTTTTTCATTTTTACAGATCAATTTGTGAAGCACCTGAGGGTTTAAAGTGCTCACTAGGCATCTAAATTAGTTCCTTGGGGGGTCTAGTTTCCAAAATGGGGTCACTTGTGGGGGAGCGCCAATGTTTAGGCACACAGGAGCTATCCAAACGCGACATGGTGTCCGCTAACGATGGAAATAATTTTTCATTCAAAAAGTCAAATGGCGCTCCTTCCCTTCCGAGCCTTACCATGTGCCCAAACAGTGGTTTACCTCCACATGTGAGGTATTGGTGTACTCAGGAGCAATTGCCCAACACATTTTAGGATCCATTTTATCCTGTTGCCCATGTGAAAATGAAAAAATTGAGGCTAAAAGAATTTTTTTGTGAAAAAAAAGTACTTTTTCATTTTTACGGATCAATTTGTGAAGCACCTGGGGGTTCAAAGTGCTCACTATGCATCTAGATAAGTTCCTTGGGGCATCTAGTTTCCAAAATGGGGTCACTTGTGGGGGAGCTCCAATTTTTAGGCACACGGGGGCTCTCCAAACGTGACATGTTGTCCGCTAAAGAGTGGAGCCAATTTTTGATTCAAAAAGTCAAATGGCGCTCCTTCCCTTCCAAGCCCTGCCGTGCGCCAAAACAGTGGTTTACCCCCACATATGAGGTATCAGCGTACTCAGGACAAATTGGACAACAACTTTCGTGGTTCAGTTTCTCCTTTTACCATTGGGAAAATAAAAAAATTGTTGCTGAAAGATAATTTTTGTGACTAAAAAGTTAAATGTTCATTTTTTCCTTCCATGTTGCTTCTGCTGCTGTGAAGCACCTGAAGGGTTAATAAACTTCTTGAATGTGGTTTTGAGTACCTTGAGGGGTGCAGTTTTTAGAATGGTGTCACTTTTGGGTATTTTCAGCCATATAGACCCCTCAAACTGACTTCAAATGTGAGGTGGTCCCTAAAAAAAATGGTTTTGTAAATTTCGTTGTAAAAATGACAAATCGCTGGTCGAATTTTAACCCTTATAACTTCCTAACAAAAAAAAATTTTGTTTCCAAAATTGTGCTGATGTAAAGTAAACATGTGGGAAATGTTATTTATTAACTATTTTGTGTCACATATCTCTCTGGTTTAACAGAATAAAAATTCAAAATGTGAAAATTGCGAAATTTTCAACATTTTCGCCAAATTTCCGTGTTTATCACAAATAAATGCAGAATTTATTGACCTAAATTTACCACTAACATGAAGCCCAATATGTCACGAAAAAACAATCTCAGAACCGCTAGGATCCGTTGAAGCATTCCTGAGTTATTACCTCATAAAGGGACACTGGTCAGAATTGCAAAAAACGGCAAGGTCTTTAAGGTCAAAATAGGCTGGGTCTTGAAGGGGTTAAACATTTGGACATGATAAAATAAAAAAAACTATACTCACCTCCTATGCTTTTGCCATTCCAGTAGTGTCACTACTCGTGGTCTCTGAGCACTTGTGCGGTGTTTGTGATATGTGGTGCCCGGTGTCCATTCAGCACTGGCATCTCTGTCTCTTCCTTAGTTTGGATTCAACATCAAGAGGAAACCAGAGCTACAGCTGATCTCAGACTTTCTCTTCATGTTGAATCTGTACGAAGGTGGAGACAACAATAATAGGGCTCCGGGCACCATGTGCCACAACACCGCCCAAGAACTTTGGGACCGCGAGTGCTAACACTGCCGTAACGGTACCAGCATTTGAGATCAATGTAGGATTTTCTGTTTTATCGGGGCCCAAGAAGGGTTTATCCTAGTAGTGGACAACCCCTTTTAGGGGAAAACACAGATGTCAATACTGAGTCAGCTTCTGTTAGCAAGGATGAGGATGATGCTATTTGGATGAGGCATAATATTATGTAATGATATTAAGGATATTCACACATCCATGTGTTGTGGTCCAAGTGTGGTCCAAGATGCACAGATTGACAGTTGGTCTCCTGAAAAAAATATATTTATGATGCTGTCAAGTTCAGTTTAGGAGATCACAGCCAACCTTTTCTTCACAGTTTCATAGGCACATTTTGTTCAGGAGACCAACGACAGGTCCATGAATCATTGTCTAACTATAACACATCAAATTGTGTGACTGCAACCTTAAATCAATTTTTCATTATAAAAACTTGATGCCAGCTCACCTAGTAGCTCTATGTTCATCCACCTGGGGCACAGACACCGGACTCGCCCAGGCCTCACATCAAGGAAAATAGAAAAATTGGAGTCTGGCTCAAGAGGACTGGATTTTTCTTTTCTTTTTCTTTTTCAAAAGAAAATATGGTACATACAAAAGAAAAATTTACATGGCCGGTATGACCCAGTCAAGGCGTTTCGACGGCACTTATCAGTCTTACTCATGACTCATGAGAAAGACTGCTTAGTGCAGTCAAAACGCGTCAACTGGGTCATGTCAACCATGTAAATTTTTCTTTTGTATGCGCTATATTTTCTTTTGAAAAATAAAATAAAAAGAAAAGGAAAATCCAGTCCTGTTGATCCAGACTCCAATTTTTTCAATTTTACAATTTTTTTTCATTATTGATCTAATAAATGTGTATGAATTGCATTCATTATGAGTGGTGGCAAAGTGTTTTTTTGATCATGTTGACACAGCCATCCTAACTTACATTCTAAATTGAGCCATTATTGGCTCCAACCTTTTTTGAAGCAGAACTCAATCATTGAATTTTATTGACTTATAACAGAGTTTGTCAAGTTTCCATTGAAACAGAAATAAGGGCCACCAGAAAAGAGTTTGAAAATGGGGATCTAGAAAAACAAACAGAAAACATAAACAAGTCAATACTTTTCTTAATTTTCCCCCAAAATCTAGTTCTGACACTAAGGTAGTCTATAGGTCCCGCAGCAGCAAGTATGGACAGAGAGAGGTGGTCCCCTGGGCAAGAACATTATATTGGCCTTTTGCTGTCCAAT